>NC_132905.1:65228390-65532556 GCF_047675955.1 Chlorocebus sabaeus | reverse complement strand
GTTGAAGGACTTAAGAGCAAAAACTGAGATTTTCAGAAGAAGAATGAAGTCTGTTTTAGACTGTAACATATCCTGCCTGCCTGACAAATCCTGGGTTTGCCAGGCCCCACGATCCCATAAACAAATTCCTTAAAATAAATCCCTTTACATGTATACACACACATACACACACACACACATCATTCTCTTAATAAATATATCTTAATACATGTATATAATATATATGTATACATTTCATATTATATATGTATAATTTTCTATTTATGTGCACATAATATATATCCTATTGGTGAAATCTCTCTCTCTATATAGATGTGTGTGTGTATATATATCCTGTTGGCTCTGTTTCTCTAGAGAAACCGAGTTGATACATGTATTAGTCTGTTCTCACACTGCTATAAAGAAATACCTGAGACTGGGTAATTTATAAAGGAAAGAGTTTTAATTGACTCACAGTTCCACATGGCTGGTGAGGTCTCAAGAAACTTATGACCATGGCGGAAGGTGAAGAAGAAGCGAGGACTTTCTTCACATGGCAGCAAGAGAGAGTGTGTGTAAAGAAGAAACTGTCAAAAATTATAAAACTATCAGATCTCATGAGAGCTCACTATCATAAACACAGCATGGGGAAAACCGCCCCCATAATCCAATCACCTCGCACCAGGTCCCTCCCTCAACATAGGGATTATGGAGATTACAATTCAAGATGAGATTTGGGTGGGGACACAGCCAAACCATATCAATACACTGACTAATTCAGCAAGAAGAGAGAGACTTCCCTATGAATTTAAGGACCGGGACCAATTCGATACAAAGCACAATGTGGTTCTGAAGGCTGGCAGAGAGGGAGATGAGGACCAACCTTGACTCAATTTCTCTTGCAGGGGGCACTAAAAAAGTGAAAGACACCTTAGCTATTGTTGAATTAGAAACACTGACTGGGACTATCTTAAGTGAAATTAGCCAGACACAAAAAGACAAATATCACATGTTCTTACTTTTATGTGGGAGCTAAAAAGTCTGATCACATGGAAGCAGAGAGTGGAAAGATAGATAACAGAGACTGGGAAGAGTGAGTCAGGGAAGGGGGAGGATGAAGAGAAGTGGGTTACAGGGTACAAATGTACAGTTAGACAGAAGAAACACATCTGAAATTTGATAGCACAGTAGGGTGACTATAGTTAAACAAAAATATATTATATTCTGGTGATGGACTCCCTAAACAGCCTGACCTAATCACTATGCATGTATATAAATGCAACAAAATTTCACATGTGCCCCACAAATTTGTACAAATAAAAACAAAAAGAAACAAAATTCTTATGCCTAAAAAAGAAAGAGAGAAAGAAGAAAAAGAAGAGAGAAAGAAGGAAGGAAGGAAGGAAGGAAAGAAAGAAAGAAAAGAAAGAAAGAAAGAGAGAAAGAAAAAGAAAGAAAGAAAGAATGAATGAAAGAAAGAGAAAGAGAGAGAGAGAAAGAAAGAAAGAGAAGGAAAGAGTGACTGGGGCCAAAGGCATCTCACTGATGAAGAGGCGAATGGTCTCAGAACAGGCCAGAATGAGACCTTGGGGGGTTGGTGGGGTGCAGGTAGGATCCAGGGAATTACTGGCATCTGGGGGAAGTCTCTTAGGTCTGCACTAAGAGGACTCCCAGTAAGAACAGTTGAAGGTTTGCCTCCTACAGCTGTTAGAATCACCTGGGGCGTGTGACTTTAGTTGTCTGGATGGGGCTTGTGAACCAGTATCCATTCAAAGCATCCAGGTGATTCTTATTGTCGTTGGTTCAGGTTCTTGACTTCGACACACAAAATAATTTAAGAGCAAGTCCAAAGTAAGAGTAGGCAAAGAAGTTTGCTGCAAAGCAACAGCTACACTGAGCGGCAGAGTGGGCTGCTCAGAAGAAGAAACAGCAGCTAGTGCTGTAAGTGGGATTCCCTTTATGGGAGCTGTTCATACACATTCATAAAATACTGTTGAGATCAAGTACACAAAGGTGGACCTGCGGCTGGCGCATGCACTCAGCATCTACATGCTCTAAGATGCATCACATGCATCATTAGCACATAAAATCTCCACCTAGGAATGTGTTTTTTACTATTAAGATGAGGGAAAGGACACTATAAGCTAAACCCTGAGCCTAGTTGCACAGGTGGGACCCCAGAGAAGTTCTTAGCCCTCCCCCAAACCCAAAATAGAAATTTGTAGCTATATCTTCTTAGGCTTTGGTGCTGATTGGCTGAAGATGAGGGGAGCTACATCATGAACCAGGGGCTTTTGTTCTCTTTCCCAGCTGTATTGAGTATCAGGAACTTGTAAGACTCTGGCGGTTGACTGGTACCGTGTAGGACTGCTGACCTGCAAAAGAGTTAGGTGCTGACATGTGAGGGAGAAAGTGAAAGGAGTGAGCCTGCTGAGAAGTGAGCCCACTGGGCTTCACACAAGGGGATGAGTCAGTATGGCCCCCTAACCTTCCTTATCCTGCCTCATTCTGTGCCCCCAGGAGTGAGGACCACAGTCTTAGCAACCAGGCCAGGTCTTCTGATCAACTTCATCAACCTGAAATCATCAAAGCTCCACTGGGGATTTCTCAGGTGATGAGGACACTGTAGGTGAAGATACTGGTTTGATTCAGCTTCAAGAGGATGTGCTTGATAAACTCAAGGAAAATAAGAGAGGATGAGCAGAGGTGGGACCTACCAAAGGGGAGTCAGCCACCAGCGTCTCAGGTCAGTGCTCATTCTGATGGAAAACAGTTATCCCACTCAGGGTGAGAGAATAAACAAGACCTATTCAACATCACATGACTTGAGCAGACTGGAAGTGATGGATTTATATCCTTCCTTAGGATATCCCTTGGGCAAAATGCAGTGGGCTGCGTAAGAAGAGGAAACAAGTGGGGTTTGAACACAAGGAAAGAATCAAGGCCTTTCCAAACTTTCGCTGCAGGCAGGCATGAGCACATACTGCTTCTCATGTTTACTACTTTGTCTCACAGCTTGTGAACATACATTCTTGGGCCATGCCCCGGGTTTCTAATTCAACAGGTTGGGGTGTGGCCTAAGAATTTGCATCTCTTACAAGATCTCTGCTCCTGCTGCTGGTCCAGGAACTGCACTTCGGGATTCTCTACCTTTAAAAAATGCGCCCAGTCACAGTGAGAAATGGGCTACAGGCACTGTGCCATCACCTGTCACGCATGCACTAAAGCTGAGGATCTCAGTGGTTGAAAGCCTGAGATGAGCCAAATGAGAATTTGGGAAGAATCGTTTGTACACTTTAAGGATTTTATTGTGGGCTGTAATTTCTTTAGACTTCAACGTCTTGGACTTCAGCTTGCAAGGGGAGTTGATCTTGTGTTTAGTTTTTCCTGGGAATGAGATGATGGAGGTTGGGTGGCAAATTTATGGTCAAGTTTGGGGCATTTCCACACTGGCTTGTAACTGGAGTAAGTTGTGGTGTTTAATTTTGTTGAGACTTGACTGGAATGCATGGCTTGAAATTATTTGGGACCGAAAGAGAAGTAGTAGTAAACATTTGCCTTGGGTAAAATGTAGCTTTGGGATGAAATTTTTTAAAACAGCTTTACTGACACTTACTTTTCACATACCTCACCCACTTAAAGTATACAATTCAGTGGTTCCGAGTACATTCACAAAATTGTGCAAATAGACTTACAGTCTGATTTTAGAACATTTTCATGATCCCTCCAAAGAAACCTCCTATGAGCAGTCACTCTGCCTTCTATTGCCTCCAGCCCTAGACAACCACTAATCTACAGTCTGTCTCTATATATTTTTCTGCTCTGGGTATTTCATATAAATTGAATCATATTGTATGAATGCTGACTTGTTTCAGCATGGCTTGCTGACTTCTTTCACTTAGCACATTTTTAAGATTGCTCCACATGGTAGCATGGGTCATCATGTCATTCTTTTTATGCCCATTTGTTTTCCATTGTCTAGCTACACTAATACTACATCTTGATTATCCATTTGTCAGTTGATGGACATTTGAGTTATTTTTTATATTTTTTTCCGATTTTATTAATAATGATGCTATGAACTTTTTCATGTGCACATTTTTGGTGAACTTAATATTTTTATTTGTAGCTGACATATAAATATGAGTAGAGTTGCTAGATCATACGGTAGGTCTAACCTTTTGAAAATGCGTGAAACTGTTTTCCAAAGCAGCTGCACCATTTTACATTCCCACCAGCTATGTATAAAGGTTCCAATTTGTTATTTTCTGTCTCTTTGACCCCGACCATGTAGTGGGTGTGAAGTTGCTTTTTATTGTGGTTTTGATTTGCCTTTCCCTAATAGCTAATGGTGTTATGCACCTTTTTATGTGTTTATTGGTCATTTACATATCTTCTTTAGAAAAATGTTTATTCAAATCCTTTAGAATTTTTAAATTGGGTTGTTTCTTTAACACCTTTGAGTTATATAAAAATTAGGTTGTCTTTATTTATAAATTCGGTTTTCTTTTTTAAAAGAATTTTTAATTGGGTTACCTGTCTTTTTCTTGAGTTGTAAGAGTTCATTATATGTTCTGAATACAAGTTCTATATCAGATATATAATTTGCAAATTTTTTTCCTATCATGTGGGGTTTTTTTTGTGTGTTTTTTTTGTTTTTGTTTTGGGGATGAATTTAATTAGTGAATTGTTCTGGCCTATTTGAGGATTTCCTGAGTTCAAATCAATTCCATTTATGAGAAATTTGGTTGGTACTGGGGAGGTGCTTCATGAAGACGGAAAAAGCATGTCCAGATTGACTGCTGATTTCAATCCCAGGGGCACAGCTACACTTCTGGCTGATCGCAGCTTAATGATGAGCCCGACTATATCACAAGAAAGGAAGTTACAGCTAATATCTCCTTGAACACGAGTCCATCGCAGCATCTTCAGAGGCAGGGTCAGCTTCTATTTTTCAGTCATGGTGACATCTGTTGTCCTTGCATTTTTAAGAGTGGCTGCTACTTCTAAGGTCCAGGGGGCAGGTCCTCCACTTTCTACAGGCTGGCCCTTGAGGTATTACTTCTGAAACAGTCAAGAAATGTCATGGGACTGTGGGTCTGAGAACCGACTAATGAGTTATTTTTGTCTATCAGTGAGGACAGATAAGAGCACAGGGCTGGAAACCCAACCCAACTGGCCTGGTAGTCAGTTCATATAACTAGGAAGCTCAGAGCAAGGGCGGGCATCAGGCTCTGCTTGGTGCAGGGACTCCAACATTATAACCCACCTGCTCCTTGCTGTCTGTCTGTCTGTTTCTCTCTCTCTTTTTCTGAGAAACAGGATCTTACTCTTTTGCCCAGGCTGGAGTTCAGTAGTGAAATCACGGCTCATTGCAGCCTCAAACTACTGAGCTCAAGCAGTCCTCCCGCCTCAGCCTACGGAATAACTGGGAGTGCACCGCCAGGCCTGGCTTCCCTGCTGTCTCTTGATTTAGTTTTGCTGCTCCCCATAATTTGGCTTCATTCTCAAACAGGCTCCAAGTGGGCCCCAGACCTCATGTCTTCTTTATCTTCACACTCAGCAGGGAAGGAAGAACCCACTTATCACATAGTCAAACAAAATCCCACCATTAAGTCTCCTGGGTCCCAGGCGGCCACACATAGGTCACCGTTGTCCTCACGCCAATCACTGAGGCTTCAGGGGAGGGAGACCCGCTGCCCTGACCAGTTTAGCCGGGGTCAAGTGCTCCAAGCTGTGGTCCAAACAGTAGAGACAGCTTCCCTGGAAACAGGCGGAGTGAGAGGGGAGGAGGGGTGGATCCTCATGGAGAAACTGCTATCGTTGTTGTAAGAAGGTGGGGCAGTCATGGCTTGTGAGTCAGACGCTGGGCTGGCCGCTGGCCTCGGAGGTGTGTTTGGTAATGATGCCTCCATGCATACAGCATGAGCTGCCCAGTCAGAGAAGGCACAGAGCCTGCAGGGTAAACACTTCCCAGCATCATTTCCTGCCTAGTAGCCATTCAGGAAAGGCAGCATTTTCCTCAGTCTGTTCATCAGGGTCCTGGATTTGGGTAAAATAAATAGATAAATAGATAACTGTTGCTATTCATGATCTAAAGTCCCTCGCAAAGAAGGTGGTCCTGTTCACTAGGAAGGCCTTTGTTTTATAAGCACCTTGATGGGTGTGGGGAAGTCTACAAAGAGCTGAATTGTTCTGCCCCACAAAGGAGCTTTTGGACTTGCTGAGGGGCCCAGTGGGGAAGATGGTGTGGACAGATGGGGAATGCCACGGTGAAGGGCAGGCAGTGGAAAGGCCAGTGACTGGTGGGGGGTGGAATGTGAAGGTCAAGTGGCAACTACCTTTGGGAGGGAAGCCAAGGGCATTTCAAGGACAGAAATACCTAGTGCTGGGTTTGAAGAAGTGGGGGTTACTTTTCCACAGGGCAGGAGGTGATTTTCTGAAATCACCAACAAATTTCATGGCCCCAAACAAAACCTTGATGGAAGGAATTTCCATTTGCTTTTGCTTTGTTGTGTTTCATTTACTGGAAATCAAGGGGGCTGGGCTACACACTTGCAGAGATACCTGGCAAGGAAGGTGTGTCCACAGGCAGATGTGACCATAAAATATCTTTACCTGCTGCAATTTGCAGATGTTTTCGCAGCAACTGGGCTTTGACCGGGACTCTAATTGAGTTCTAGTTCAGTGGTTTCTTGGGGAAGCAATGGGAGGATATTTAAACATCCAATGTCCACGTCCCATCCCAGAACATAATCAACTTTTCCGAATGGGATCATGGGATTGCCACGTGCAGCCAGGCTCCCCAGTGGCGCCGTGTACAGCCAAGCGTGAGACTAAAGTTCAGATGAGCCTGACCTGGTCTCGAGGGAGCCAGAGCCTCAGCTGATGTCACAGTGGCCTGAGCACATCTGACTTGACCCCATAAGCCTCAGGTGACAGGATTTGGAAGTGACCCACTTGGCATCTCAGGGCCAAGGGTGAGAGCAGGTATAGGTAATTAAAGGAATGACTGTTCCCTATTTTAGTCACCATTTTGTTCATGGCTTCTCAGTTTTGTGTGTTCGAGCAATGAACTCAGCACAGCAGAGTATAAGGAGTAGGAAGATGCTCCCTACTCTCCCTGCCGTGTCCCCTGCTCTGGCTTTGCAGGGTGCTGGCCTTGGGGCTACTAGAGTGGATCGTCTTCCTGGGCCTTATCTCTGCAGCTTCACCCTGGAGTTATGGGACAGGGCTGGCGATTTGGTCTCTCTGCATCTTTCAGGGAGGCTTGTGGCCTAGTCCGAGGTCACCCCCGCCAGCAGTCATAAGCCAGCTCCCCTCTGTCTCACAGCATCAAGGGCGGCAACATCCCAAGCCTCTAAGTCTTTAAAAAACCACCAAGGCAGAGGAAAAATAAAACAGGCAAAATCAATAGTTTTCTATTAAACTATTAACCAGTCTATCAGCAAAGACCAGAGGTACAATACTTGGAAATATTCCTGACCAAAATATAAAATATCCAGGATTAAATTTCACAGAAAATACAAAAGATGGATAAAATTTACTCTCTGAAGACCATTAGAAAAGCAGGAATGTATTGCAAGATGCATGGTATTCTAAAATGAAAGACTCAAATGTTCAACGTTGTCAATTTTTTTCCTAAAAAATCATATTTCTACTTATTGAACCTGAGAAAACAGTTTCATTTGGAGGAACAAATACATTTAGAAAACAAAATTTTGGGGGAATAAAGAATAAACAGAATGGAAAATGGTTCTTACCTAAAAGACATAAAAATATTGTATTTAAAATGGAGTAATTAAAAAAAAATGGAAAAGCACATGGCAGATTTAGGACTGAGATCCTGAAACTGACCTATGGTTATGGAAACTTGCTGTGGGCTGTCAACTGGAGCGGTTCTGGGAGGTCTCTTGTGGAGGCTAAGGCCACTCCATCTTGGATGCCAGTGCTGAGCCTCAGTTCCATCAATGCTTCTAAGACTTCTATTTCATCTGCTGTTTGCTGCAAATCCAGCCCTTAGGTAAATTCCTTCTGAAGCTCCTATACCCTTTCCCCTATGGCACACAAGCCCAGGGTCTGGGGTAACGGGATGGGGATCCACTGTCTTGCGGCCACGCAGGATATGGCTTCTGCTCACAAGCCCCTGTTACAACTTTCTTTCTAAGAAACTAGACTTGTCAGCCTTTCTTTGGCCTCTCAGCTCCCTTGGACTTTGAGGGCAGGTGTGTGCAGGCTTGCCATCAAGGAACACCCTGCCAGGCTGACCCTCCTGGGGAGAGGGATCCTTCTGCAGAGGCTGGCTTCCTTCAGGGCAAGAATGCTAGTGAGCTCGGAAGCTACTGGGCCCTTCCTGATCCCGCCCTGACGCTCACCAGCATCACAATGCAAGAGGTGTCAAAGCACCATGTTATAAAGCCACCAGTGTGGAACCAGATCAATGAAAAAGCCTCTCCAACTTACTGTTTATTCAGAGCCAGGCCCTGTAATGAATCTATTTATATGGATAACTGTAGGTGAAGTATATACTTAAACCAACTTTTAGAGTAAATGTAAAAGTAACTCTTGCAGATGAAAGGTGCAAGGGTGAAGTCTCCTCTCCAGGATGTGCTAGTCACAGTAACCTCTGGGTCAGAGGGGCTCCTGGCTCACTGGCCTCATGGGGGTCCAAGGGAGGCATTTACAGGCCTGATGGCTGCAGAGGAGAGGCAGGGGTGGCATCAACCTGCTTCCCTGTCGGCCGTGGGCCATGGGGCCAACGGCTGGAGGGCAGGGAAGGGAGGAGACATACAGGGAGATTGGGGAGTCCTGTGTACAGCCCCCACCCCACCTCAACTTCCCCAGGGAAGAAGTGTGTCAGAAAAGGGACTGGGCTACACAGTCAGCTGTTCATTTCCACTGTGTGCCTGGATGGTCGTTGTCTGTGTCACAGGAGATCATTTACCCAGGTAGAAAGCCAGGAGCACCTCCCTGCAGGGACCCTTTACCCCTGACCCCAACCACCACTTCTATCCCCCAATCCCCAACAGAAAGCTGAGTCACTAAGTCTGCCCACCCCCAGCAGGGTGAGGTCAGACTCAAATCTCCTCAGCTTATGGCCTCCGAGGCGTTGTTACACTTTCCTCACCCCAAATACCCTGTTAAAGCAAGTCAGGGTGGAGAGGAAATGGAAGCAGATGCTCCCCACTCTCCCCGCCACCGTGTCCCCTGCTCTGGCTTTGCAGGGATAGCATGTCCTTGGGGCTACTGGGGTGGATTTTCGTCATTTCACCTTCAGTGTTCATGGCAGTGGCCAAAAGAGGGCGTCAGTGCAGCTTGGAGCTTGGAAGGTACCTGGGAACCCTGCCCTAGCAGCACTGGCTGTGAGGGCTGCACCCCTGTCCTGAAACGGCAAAGGGAAGGACCATGCAGGGTGGGCTGTGTCCTAGGACTGTAGCCTCCTGCTTGTGGCAAAGATCCACTATTCTATAGGATGATGCTGACACGAAGGAAATGTTCTCTCTCAATCTTTGGAAAAAGAAGAGTCCACTGCATTGTCAGTCTCATTTGTGCTTTAACTTCATCCCTACCATGAAGCTGGACACAACTTGTTTTAAATCCAAGTCCAGAGAAAGGGCTGGTGGCCATGAGCCTGTAAAACTCTCTGAGGACACAGCCTCCCAGGATGGATGACAGCAGGTGCTGCTTTCTCTGGGTGATCTTGCCGGTCTCTGGTCTGGTTGACATTTCTCCCGCCCAGTTACACACACAGGCTTTTTGGACTTTGTTTCCATGTAGGGGCCTAAGTCTCTTGGAAAGAAACACACATCGATCACTATCTATTTAGGGTCTAGGGGATTGATGAGAGCAGCTCAGTCCCTGGAGTCTGCTCAACTCTGCAAGCACAGATGGAACCTACGGCCTGGCGAGCTCCACCGAGGCCTGGCCCCTGCCTGTGGACACAGCCAGTCCCCTCCTCCTGGTCTGACCAGGAGCTCAGATCAAAGCACCAGTCCAACTTCTGGGGGCAGCAGCGTGGGCACCCTGCTCTCCCTGAACCCCTCACCAGGGGCTGCTGTGGCTGAATGCCTGGGTTCCCAGTCCCTGGATGCTTTCTCCCTGCTCTGAGACTCAGGTCTCCTATAGCAGCAGCTCCCCTGACAGCCTTGCTGTGGCTGTGTCAGCTCCCAGGAACTCCTCTGATCTCCACACCAGCAGAACAAGGAGGCTTCATAAAGGAACTGTGGAAACCCTGCCTGGGTGCACATCCCCAGACAGCCAAGAACTCAGAGGGAGCCAATGCTACTGTTTTATTGCAGGAGTTGGGGACATATGCACAGCACACCGGGGCTGTGAGAAGCAAGAAGGAAGGAGGGAGGGTGGAGCACCCTGTTGAGTAACAAAGGCTGCCTGCTGCCTTTTCTGTCTCCTGGCGCAGGCGCATGGGGACACCTTCCCCAGGACGGGGGCCACCAGTCCAGGGGTGGGAATACAGGGGGTGGGAGGTGTGCGTAAGAGGTGATAGGCACAGGCCAGCCTGGTACAGACTCCTAGGCATCCTGACAGGTGGATTTCGACAAGGTCATTGTGCCCTGCCAAGGCACAGTGTAGATCTGGAAAGAGCAGAATGCTTTCTGTGAAAGAAAACAGAGGGGACAATCAGTGTGGGTTACGGTTCAAAGCAGAGGATGCCCAGGCACAGGACATCAGAGTGGGAGTGAAGGATGGAGGTGAAACACTGGCCCTTACCTACCCCTCCACCCACCCCTGCTGATCCCAGAGCACTGCTGGACTGGGCAGTGACTGCTCCATCCCTCTCCCAGGGCTCCAGCTCCACCAGGTGGCACTGGGCCCCCACCTCAGCCTGCAGGATTCCTGCCCCAGCACAACCCTATGAGGAGCAGCCTGTGCGAGGCCTCGGGAGCCCTAAGGGTGCAGAGCAGGGGGAGGCAGCTCACCGCCCCCAGCTCCTACCACCTTCAACACCCAGGTCAGCACTAAGAGGGGCCAGAGGGAAGAAACCAGGGAACTGGAAATTGCAACTCATAGTGCTTGGGGTGGCAAGGAGATGACAAGGAGCATGTGACTCTCCCCTGAGCAGAGACGCCACAAGAAATCCTGGGTCCTTGGAGAAGCTGGTATTGGGTGAGCTGGGGCAGGTCTGAGGGTTTGGCTGCTAACAGGCCTCTAGTACCCTCTAATCTGCTCAGCGTGGCTGTGGCTGCGGGCAGGTGCCTGAGGCTGGGGTTAGACAGAGCCGCTTCTCCGTGCACAGCACCCAGCCCTGCAGCTGCTTCCTACAGTCCAGCAGGCAACACTCCAAAGTACACAGGGTGGGGCTCCCAATACCCCCATTCCCAAGCTAAAGCCCTCTTAGCAAATCAGATTCATCAGCCCTCTCCACACTGCCCCATCTACACACATAGGCCTCCACATGAACTCACCCCAACCCTCACCCACACGGATCTATGCGTGAATCCACATACTCCCTCACACCTCTACCCACATGTACACACACAGTGCAGGCACTTCCTCATACAGCATGTATGCGCACAGAACCCCCACACATATGTGCACACGCATGCGCACTCACACACCCACACACATCCATGCATAGACCCCCACACCTCCCCAACACATCCACACACCCACTAGCACACACTCATATGACCTCCCCACATAAACCTATACATGGAAAACACATGTGCATCTCCATACGTACACACACTCAGGCACACGCACACATACCCTCCAGAACATGTACATCTCACACACACACACACACACATACACACCCCTCTGCAGTGTATGACTGGCCCGGGACCCACATGAGGCACATACCCTCTTCAGATGTGGCTGTTCATGGAAGGGGCAGTTGTCCAAGTTGGGCTGGGTCTTGGTACATGTGGTTCGGCCCAACTCCACGTCCAAGAAGTAGTTCACCCCAGCTACGATCTACACATGTGAAAGAGCAGGAGACAGGGACAGCACGCTCTGTCAGTTTCTTACACACACAGGCACTTCACTGTGACTGGGTCACTGGGCTTGCCTGGGGCTTCAAGCCTGCCTTCACGAGCTACCCACACTGTCACTTGCAAGGCACACAAGCCACCTCCTCCTGCCAGCTGGCAGGGATGCCATGCCCCAGGCCTCCCTGGTAACTCGTTTTCTCTATGCCAATGCCAAGGATTAACTGAATTCTGCTACCTATGACCCAGGGGGCAGGGACACTGGATCTATTCCAGGAAGGCTCTCATGTGATGATGAAATTTCGGCAAACTTCCAGTTCCTGGCATTCAGTCCACAGAGCATCTCATTCCTCTCATTTAACCCAGAGGTATTTTTCCTCATTTATCAATAGGAGATGAGATGCTCACATACATTGATGTTTTAGGCCAATAAACTGCTTCCCACATGCCTCCACTCCAGGTGTGATTTTGGAGGCAGTATTTCTAAAGTGAGTCTTATGGTTGCAACTTCAGAAGAGAACTGAATGCTTTCCCTGCACAGTGCCACCCCCAGACATGACTTGTGAGAACTGTGGAGAAGCATGGGATGAGGGACCCTGGGACCAGGGTGCTAGACCTTGCCCTGTGGAGCCACACACAAGTCCTGTAGAACCACATGCAAGTCCTGTGATCCCTCCGGTGTCAGTCTGCTGCTCTGTAAAATAGGTTCCAGGGTCCTACAATGCCCTGTGCTTCACTCCCAGTGAGAGAGGGGTACAGGCCAGCAGGGACCCTACACCAGGGAGCAGGGAGAGGGCCCCAGCTGACGGCTGCAGGAGGAGAAACGGGGCTGGTCTAGACTCCTCTGAATTTCCAACAGAAGGTGGAGGAGCTCTAAAGTCTGTGTCACTGTTTGTTGCTCTGCCATGGGATGCAGGTCAAGCTGGACCTGGTAGCCCTACTGAAGCTCCCTCCCGATCTGACCCCTACTCCGCTCTGCTGGGTGACTGCTGTCCTCATCTGGCTAAGGTCTAACTCTGCATCAGCTAGTAGAAGCAGGGTCAGGCATGCTCCACCCCAGCAGGAACTCAGCTGCCCTGGGCTGTAGGGGGTGGTCAGTCGGCCTGAGGGTGAAGGCCCCTAGTCCTAGAGGGCTGTGCCCAGGGGTGTGACTTGGGAAGGGAAGTAGGGCTCTGCAGGACAAGGAGCCAGGCTCAGGTGTGGCCCCTATGGAGAGGGCTCCGGGAGGAAGACGAGCCTCATGGCCTGGCTCTCATCCTGACCAGCACCAAGCCCACCCAGAGTCAGCACAGTCTCCACCCACACCTGCTGGATCCTGGGAAATGGCACGGTCATGGTACAGACCCAGCGGCTGCTGCAGGTGAAAAGAGGCAGAGGGGACAGGACAGGACTGAACTCATGTACTCATGGTCCGGGAGCGTCCTAGAGCATGAAGCCCGTCAGCAGTCAGGGAAAGTTGAATGAGTCTGAGCATTAGACCATGAATGTGTCTGTGCTGATTTTCAAAATGGAATCGTGGTTATGTGAGATACTGCCCTTGTTTTAAAGAAAAACACACTGAAGTATTTACTCTCAAAAGATTCAGGCAAAAAAATGCATATACAGTACATATACACACACCCATATTCACATTCGGAAAGTGAGCTGGGGGGAACAAACGGCAAAATGTTAACATCCGTGCTAACATCTGAGGGATCTGGGTGAAAGATCTACAGGGATGCCCTGTACTATTTCTGCAGCTGCTCTGTAAGTCAGAAATTATGTGAGAATAAAAAGTTAAACTAAAGTGTTTTAAAAATTATTTGGCGGAAGAACAAGGAGGCAGCCAGATGAGGGGCTCTGTTTTTTCCTTCTCCTGCGTATTCAGCAGCGCACCCGGAGCCCCGCGTCCCAGGAGGCCTGGACAGAGTTGGGTGGGACGTCCTGTGCCTGCCCCCGCGCTGCGGCGCCGCTCGAGCTGGCGCCTGGAAGCAGATCTCAGGCGCCGGGCGCGGACCTGGCGTGTCCTTGCGGTTCCAAGCCAGACCAGACTCGGGGCATTCGCAGACACGCCCGCCAAGGGCTCCAGGGTGACAGCGAAGACCGGGAACAGGGTCTGGGTGAGAAGCCCAGGTGCCGGGGAGAAGGAGCAGCGCGGGGTCCGGGAGCGGCGCGGGGCAGGCTGGGGCGGCGGGGCCAGGGTTCGGGACCCTGCGGGGGGCGGCACGCACCTGCTTGCGGGCGCGCACCACCTGCAGCGCGCGGCTGTGGTACATGTCGTTGCTGGCTTTGTTGTACTCGCTGACGGCAAAGTCCAGGGCACGCCGCACACCCTCCTCCTCCACGCTGGCGTCCATGGGGCCGCCCACTAGGCGCGGCGGCTTCCCGGGACTCGCTCCGGCCGCGGGGCTCACTGCCAGAGCCACGGCCAGGATGGCCAGCAGGAGCAGCGGGGCGCGCAGAGGCCCTGCCATTGTCGGCTAGGACGCGCGACACGGAGAGTGGGGCGCAGGCGAGAGGCTTGAGCTACCGAGAGAGGACCCAGTACAATCCCGAGGCCGTGAGCACCGCGGGGCCAGCGGCTGCGCTTTTATCCCTTCTGGCCTTCCCCGCCCCTCGCGCCCTGCGCTTCCTTTTCCGGAACGCCTAGTCCCTCCCGCTTCCGCTCTCCCTTCCCACCTCCCCTACCTCTCCCCGCCTCCCGGTCCCTCCCTACCAATCTCCTCCCCTCCCTGCCTCCCCTGCCATCCTGGCCTCCGTGGCCCTCCCCATCGATGCCCTTCCCTCCCCATCCATCCCCTCTCCTCCCCTCCCAGCCCCTCCCGGCCTCCCCCCTCCCTTCCCGCCTCCCCCTCCCTCCCTCCGCTCCTCCCCTGCCCCCGAGCCTCCCTGTCCCTCCCTATCCATCCCCTCCCCTCCCCTCTCCCTCTTCACCTGCTCTCTTCCTCCCAGCCTCCCCTGCCCCTCCTATCCTCCCCATTCTTCCCCATCCATCCCAGACCATTCCAGCCTCCCCACTTCAGGCCCCTCCATGCTTCCCCTCTTCAGGTTCCTTCTCCTCTATCCGTTTCCCCTTTCAACCCCCAGACACCGCCTCGCCTGCCCCTCCTCTCCCAATCTCTACTCCTGTCCTTGCTCCCACTTCGCCCCCAAGCTCTGCCCTTCTTCATCGCCCCTCCCTCGTTCCACCCCTCCTCTGTCTTCCCTTCCTACCCACCCCTGGCCTCTCCCTGTCTCTGTCCCTCCTATCCTCTTCTTTCCCCTCTTCTAACTCCACTCCTGGCCCCTCTTCCCCCACCCCTTCTACACCCACACCCCCCCTCCTACCCACTCCATCCCCTCAGCTCCATCTCATCTCATAGACCTGTCCCTCCTCCCAAGCTTAGGTCACCCTGCCTTCCAGAGAGATGTCAAGTCCCCCTGAGCGCTAAAAGCACGCGACCCCCCTAGCTTCATTTCCTCAGAAAAGGGAAGGATAGAGGTCTTGGCCTTCCGGAGTCCTCGGAGGTCCCGAGTATCCGCGAGCGTTTGGTCAAGATCTAGAAATCACTGAGGCAGAGATGTGATTCCAGAGGCTGCAGAAGACTCAGGTCATGCCCTGTGCTAGGGGACTTTTCAAACAGAAGAATTAACCTTTATTTGAGTAAAAAACTCTGGGTTCTCCTTTCACAATTCCTTATTATTCAACAAACAGACTTGTCACCAGCTTCCCCCTGCACCAGGTGGTGTAGGAACTAGACACGGAGCCTGGGTGACCAAGCCATGGACACAACATTACAGGGCTGCTGCCAGACAGAGATGTGACACAAACCTGGGAGCAATTTAAAACTTTCTAGGAGACACATTTCAAAAAGTAAAAAAGAAACAGGTGAAGGTAATGTTTATAATATTTCTTACTTAACCCAATATATCCAAAATATTATTTCAACACATAAGAAGAATCATTAATAACATAGGTTATTTTATTTTGGGTGTGTATACTGAGTCTTTGAAATTCCCTGTGTATTTTTTACACCTAGAGTGGGTGTCAATTATACTGGCCCTATTTCAAGCGCCCTGTGGCCACATGTGGCTGGTGGCTGTGGCACTGCACAGCCCAGCATTAGGGTGTGTGGGAGGATGGTGAATAGTGATCAATAATTAACATCAGGAAATTAGTCTCTCTGTTGGAAGTGAAAGAGTATGGGATAGAAAGAGGTGATGCCACTGGACCTGGTCAGGGAGGTCTCTATGAGACTGGAACGGTGACAAACCCTGCCTACACGGGAAACAGAGCCCCAGGCAACAGGAAGGGCCAGTGCAAAGGCCCTGAGGTGGGATTGGGCATGCCTGCTCCAGGAAAAGGAAGCTCCTGGAGGGGGTGTGAGCAGGGAAGGGAACGACCTGGAGTCTCATGGTAACTGTGGGTGGGGCCGGGTGGAAGGTGCAAGGAGACCCCTGGCAGGCAGTGGGGGTGTTAGGAGAGGGAGCAGCAGGCGCAGGGTGAATGTGGGAGCCCACGGGCCTCTCTTGCTTCTCTCCTCTGGACATCACACTGCCGGCACTGGTCCTCTGCACTGCTTGGAAAACTCACCTGAGTTTAGAACATCGCTGTGAATGAGGTAGAACTTACAGACAACAAATGTCTAATATGGGGGATTTCATTAATGCATATACCTGTGTTACCACTTTGTCCAGACCTGTGATGTCTGCCTTGCCCCAGATGGCGTCCTCCTGCCTCTGCAGCTACCCTCATGCCCACCACTGGCAGACCCCATCTGGCCCTATAGACTCCTTTGTTGCCTGTCCTTGAGCTTCCCAGGAATGGAGTCCTGCAGAGCGAGCCTGGGTGTATCTTCCTCCTTTTCTCAGCGTGGCTTTCTAGCGGCCCCTGAGTTGTTTCATGGCCAGGACTGTGAGTTCTCCTTCTCCCCAGACTGAGAGGACCTGATCAGCAGGGTGCCCTGTGGGGTGACAAAGTCCCCAGCTCGGGATGCTGCGGGCCTGGGCTGGAAAGTGACTCCAGGAGTGGGGAGGGTGGAAGGAGGCTCTGAACAGACAGCTGCTCCCTTTGTTCTCTCAACCCCACCCTCCACGCCCGAAGGTGACCCTGTGGCAAATGTCCTTATGGCGAGGTGGCAGCTTGGCCAGAAACACCAGGAAACCCTGGGCCTTTGCAGGGCACCCAGAGGCCTCTCCTGGGAGTGGTCGAGGTGAGGGTCGGCAAGGATCAGCCTAGACCTGCTGTGATCCTGGGGCTCGGCCATGGCTGGGGCTGGATCAGCAGGAACCCGGCAGTGGGAACAATATTACTCATGGGTGCTCATGTTCAGTGGTAGGACAGGGGACCTTGTTACCTGAGGTCTGTTGACCATCTCACCCCACTGTGAATCCAGCACCCCTAGAAAAGCCATGCAGCCCAGCAGATACAGCAGGTGGCCCAGGGATGGTGGTTACTGCTGGGTGAGGGAGGGAAGGTCTTCAGACAGGGCTGCACATATGCCTCCTAGTTAGACAGGACATGGGGAGAGATTCCCAGAGAGGGAAAGAGAGGGCAACCCCTGACCAGGTGCTTGTGAGCAGAATGGTCATCTCCCAAGTATGGGAGTTGGTTCTTCTCTGTGACTCCCACCTTCCCTGGCCACTGGGGCTCGAGTCTCAGGAGGATGTGTTGTGCAGAGGGTAAACTGAAATACACACAAATCCCCTGTCTTTTGTCATTAGGAAAGAGGTGCAGGTCACCCAGATAGCAGGAGCATGGTGGTAGGTGGGGTGTGAGGTGGGAGCTGGAGTGCTGGCCTATTTCCCTGTATGTAATGCCACTGCCAGTGGTCATCCTCTGTCAGGATGTGCCCTGTAGGCACCTGCTGCAGGGAGGGTCAGCTGGCCTGATGCAGCGACCTCTCTAACCCTTGTAGGACAGACACCAGTGTAGGGTGCTCTCAGGAGCCGCAGGAGCCGTGTTCAGTATGCTGTAGTAGGAAGTGAAAGGTTACAGTAGCTGGGCAGCTGCTCCTGATATTTGGTGACCTTGAGCAAATGTTTTGCCTTCTCTGTGGTCATGTGTCTGGAGAGGTGGACTGCGTTGTAACTGTTGTGCGTGGGCATCAGTGATGATGTTTAAACATGATTAAAAGTGACAGAGCAGCCTACAGCTTCAAAGACATGCTAGCAGAGACACAGAGAGAAACAATGGACCTAGGACTGAGCCTGGCGTCTCCAGCACCCATGTAACTTGGAGGAGTCCAGCTGCCAAGGAGGGGGCATGTTTCTCTTCTGCCAGGTGATGAAAGAGAAAGCCATGTTCTCCCAGGCTGCCTTTTTGATTATGGATCCCATTATCTGAATTAGCAGAGTGAGAAATTAGGTAAATGGCAGAAATTCTCTGTAATAAATAAGCAATAGTAACAACACTAAACAATGCTATAATAAATAAATGACCAAACACATAAACAGCACCTAAAGGTGCTACTGGTTAAATCAAGTTGGCCAAGAGTTGAGATTCTGCACTTTGGGTTTTGAGCAATTAGCACTCAGTGTCTACAGGAGGAGCTTGGACTGAACAGCCACAGGATTTGGTAGCTTCTCAAAGCTGAAGCCCAGGAGCCTTCTTTATGGAGTGCCCGGAGTTCTCTGGGGTCAAGCCTGTCCCTTACACACACGCTCCCTCCTTGTCCCCTCTCTCTCCCCAGCAATGGAGGACATGCAGATGCTTGCCTCTAGACTGTAGGCCAATGTTGGTAATGCATTTGGCTCCAATAGAGATGATGCCACATCATTAGGAAACTGATACGCATGGGAAGCCTCCTGGCAGCCTTCAGACAGAGACGAGAATGGGCGGAGCCCAGTGTCTGCGGTCTGTTTTGCACTTCATGGGGGGATGAGAATCCTTGGGACATTTCTGCTCAGGAGCCAGTGTGTAAACGGTGCTCATCGTTTTGGATTATAGGGCTAACATTTATTTTCTCGAGGAGTGCATTCACCAGAGCAGAGCCAGTGATTGAAGAACCACATCTGAGTGGAAGGGAGAGAGAGAGGCCTTCAGGGACACAGGCTGCTAGCTGGTGCTGCCAGGGCTCCACCTGACTCCCTGTAGAGACCTGGCCAGGAAGAAAACAGATGGCTCTGCGTGGGTTGAGCAATCCCTTTGGCATCTCTGAGTGGTCAGTTTCCTTTCTAGATCCACCTTCTTGTAACACTCCCCTCTTAGTGTTTCTGCAGCTTTGAATATCCATTCCTTTAGCAGAGTTCAGTAACCTGGGAGAGTGATTCTTGTACCTGCCCAGGATCCTGCTAAGCTGACTCACTGGGTGCTGGAGCTGGAGGCCCAGGCCTCCTGCTGCATCTTGTCAGAATCCTGCTGTTAGTTCAGCCAGCACTCCCTTCCCTTGATGTCTGCTTAGTAACTTTCTACCTGCCAACATCACCCCTCCACACCATGTTCCTTGGCTGTAAATCCCACTTATTCTTGTTGTGTTCAGGGTTGAGCTCTATCTCTCTCTTATTGCAATAGTGTTGACCCTCACTGTGATAGTCTTGAATCAAGTCTCCCTTACCATTTTAATAAGTGTCTACAGAATATTTTTTTAACAGTAGAAGCCAGCCAGGCCAAAACTCTGCCCTACCAGAAAATCCTGTTGCCAAGTAAGAGTAAGGGGCTTGGAGGACTAGAAGCGAACAAAGAATGGGAAGAGTGCAGATGGAGTGGAGGTGATGGGAAAGGGATGGGTGTAGGGTAAGGTGGAGCTGTGGGGGTGTGGCATGTGTTTCCCCCTATAGTTTATTATGAAAATATTTAAACATTCATCAAAGTTAGAGTAATTTTACAGCAAACGCCTATCTACCTACCGCCATGATTCTGTCATTAATATAAGACTTGAATTTTTTTCTCACATGTCTACTGCTCTGTCCCTCTAAACATCCTCAATCTGTCTTTTTAAAAATGCATTTTGTAGTAGGTTGCAGACATTAGTATACTCCACTCTTAAACACGTGTTAGTATGCATATCATGAACTCGAGCTCATCATTTATTTATACCTTTTTCATTTGTTATAGAATTTACCTATAGTGAAATGCACACATCTGAAGCATACATTCACTAAATTTTGACAAAGCCACACTCTATCAGATACAGAGCATGATCACCCCCCAGAAAGTTCTCTCGTCCCCTTTTCCAGTCAACTGGGAGCCTCATTTCTGAGACAGCCACTGCACCAATGCTTCATTCACTATTGATGAGTTTTGTTTATTGCAGAAGTGCATGCAGACAGATTTTTACATCATGTAGACTTTTATGCTTGCCATTTTCCACTCAGCATGATGTTTTTGAGATGTATCCATGTTAAACAGTATATTCATACATCAGTCTTCGATTGCCACACATGAGGCTCCTGACACTCACAGCCCTGGATTTCAGACAGCATTTGCTGAGGAGGCAGCTCTAGAGCACTTGGAGCTTTTGCCACTGCTTCCCCTTTCTCCTTTCTAATCTGGACCAACTGCCCTGCCCTACCCCCAGTCTCCCTGCTCCTTCTCTTTCATCTCTCTCTTTCTCCTAAGGTTACTTTGACTTTTTGCTCCAAGCAGAATCTAGAATGGAGAAAAAGTGTCACCATCAATGGAGTAAAACCCAGTTTTCAAAGATAACGAACAGATTTCTCCAACTCGTCTCCATATTTGAAAATAAAAGTTCTTGTATTTTTAGAATCAAATTTATACATGCTCATTACAAAAATGAATAAGAAAATGAATAAAAGTGTAAGAAAAATAAATTACATGTGTGCATGTGAGTTTGTGTGCATATGCTTCTGTGCATGTGCCTGTGTGTGTGCACATGTGCATGTGTGCATTTTCACCAAACTGAGATCATATGGTGGTTATAATTTCATGTTGCCTTTTTAAAACTTCATTATGTCATGAACATTTTTCATGTTGTTAAATTGTCTTTGAAAGTTTTGTTTCATTTCCTATTCTGAGTATTCCATAGTTTAGTTGTTAATTTTTTTGCTAATGATAGACTGTTAGGCTGTTTCAATTTTTTTTCTAGTGTTGTGATAATATTGTGATACACACTCTTACAGAAAAAAAAATCTTGGTGCATAGGTTGTTTTCTTCCTAGAAGTGAAATGTTTGAGTTGGGGGCTACAAAGTTGCTGTTGTTGTTGTTGTTTTAATGAATCTTGAAAAAAGACTGCCAATAGCTCTTCAGAGAGATACACTGCCTCAGTCAGGTCCAGCTAGCCATGAGGCAGTTCTAGTGGCCAACTGCAGCAATCTGTGCTTTGTCTTAGGTGTGAATGTTGGTGAATGTAACTGTCCTCAGTTGTCATGCTGGGCCTGAGACCATGGGTGGTCCTACCTAAAGGGCAACGCTCTTTCTAGGCATCGTTTGCATCTGGATCACATCATGGTAGACTCATCTTGTTCTTACTGATCCTTTATAATAGGCATTACCTTTTTCATTCTTTCACTTAGTTTAGTAAATATTCATTGAACACCTACCATGTGAGATTCTGACTTTAACGAGGTAAAAGGTACATTTGTGCTTTCAAGAAGTCCTGGGTCTGTAAAGAGAAAGCCATCTAAACAGATATTTCAACACAGCGTGGTGCAGGTCATCACAGGACACTAAAAGGTGCAGACACCAGTGCCACAGCTCCAACCCCAGGGGTCTCCTGAGGCACACCTGGGGCTTTAACCCCAACGCTGCACCCATGTCTCCAGCATGGATGTCTCCAGCATGGATGTCTCCAGCATGAACTCCTGATGAACCTCCAAGTCCATCTCAGTGCCCTTCTCCTGGATGGCTCCAGACACCCCAGGCCACCCAGGCCTTCAGCTGCATGTGGGGTCTACCCTCCACCTCCCTCACTCCCAGCCTCTCCTGCTCAGTAAGGGCTGCTCCAGCTTTCTGGTTGCTCAAGCCAAAACCTGGAGTCCCCCTTCACCAACTTGTCTTCTCTGATTTATCAGGGAATGTTGCCGGTTCCACCTTCAAAACACATCTAGGTGATCTGTTCACTGCCTTTACTTTCATGGGCACCACTGGGCCAGACCACTGCCAGCTGCAGGCAGCATCTGACGGGTAGCCCCAGCAGCCCATGCTCACCTCTGAAGCCCAGGGCTCCTTTTACAACCTCAATCGAATCACGCTACTCTTCTGTTCAAAGTTCTCAGGCCACATGTGGCTCTTGAGCACTGAGATGTGGCTGGCACATTTGTGGTTTCATTGAATATTCATTAACTTAAGTTTAAAATAGCCATAAGAGGCCTGTGGCTGCTGTGCTGAATGGTGAAGTTCTAATTGTTTCAATCTCACTCAGAATAAAAGCCAAAGACCTCCCAATGGGTCCACAAAGCCCTCAGGATCTGCCTGCCATATTCTGACCTCCTGTCTTACTGCTCTTCTTGCTGCTCCTGGAAGGTACGAAGCATACTCCTGCCTCAGGGCCTTTGCACGAACCAATTCCTATGCCTGCGGATCTGTGGTTCTGTTCCTCACCTCCTTCACTCTTTTTATAAAGGTCAGCCCCAAAACAAGGAAACGTAGAGCCAGTGGAAGTAGCACCAGAAACATCCAATATCAGGCAGGTAATGGTTAATTTATGTCTAATTTATCCAAGAAGAAGGATTTTATGAAAAAAAGAATGAGCGTTAGCCTGAGTCCCCTCCTAGACCATGACTCCTTGCCTGTGGGGGTCCCTAAGTGGGCCCAAACATCCTTGGCCACACAGTGTAACACCTGCATGCTTGTAACTAGAGCAGTTGTGGCCACATGTCCGTGCATGAAGCACTCATGGCGATTTTCAAGATAAAGAGGAAATAAGTGGAAAATAGCTATTTGGGAAGGCTGGAATATGGGCCAAAGAAAACAGTATAAAATTAAAGCATAGAGAAGTTTTATCTGGGGGAAGAGAATGAATGTATCATGCTAACATATATGTCTAATGCATTAACCTGGTTCAAGTTAACTTGCAGGAGTGAAAGAAAAATAAAATACATAATAAAAATGAAAATTTTTGTTTTACTTTCATTTATTCCTTCTCTAGTGCTCTCATTTTCTTCATGTGGATCGAATTGTTGATTTATATTGTTTTCCTTCTTGAAGAACAAGACCCAAAGTGATTCATAGGCAAGTTTGAGAAGCACTGTGTCAGGTGCCTGAGGCATGGCACTGGGTCATAAAAGCTGGTAAAGAAAAACAATTCTGTTCCCTAAATTGCAGCTGTAGTAACCACAGGGACAGAATTCTGAAACAGCAAGGAATGGATGGTTAGGATTCCTCAGACTCCTCTACTACAATGTCCTTCGCTTACTGGCACTTGAGAAAGGAATGTAGTAGTAGAGTGTTTAAGACTGCATTTTTTGCCTTTACTTTTTAAGATAGGATCTCACTCTGTCACCCAGGCTGGAGTGCAGTGGCACCATCTTGGCTCACTGCCATCTCTACCTCCAGAGCTCAAGTGATCCTCCTACCTCAGCCTCCTGAGTAGCTGGGACTACAGGTGCACACCACCATATCCAGCTGATTTTGTATTTTTTTTTTGTAGAGACGAGGTTTTGCCATGTTGCCCAAGCTGGTCTCAAACTCCTGGGCTCAAGCAATTCACCTGTTTCAGCCTCTCGAAGTGCTGGGATTATAGGCATTAGCCACCATGCCTGGCCCCAAGGCTGTGTTTTGAAAGATTTCCAGCTTACAGAAAAAATATTGCGAAAAGAGATGGTCAGTTTTATTTGTCCTTTTGGGTAGACTATAGTCCCCAGGTTTTCAGTCAAACACTAATATAAGTGTTGTGAAAGTCATTTGCAGAAGTGATTAAAGTTAACAGTCAATAGAGTTTAAGGAAGGGAGATTATCCTAGATGACCTGGGTGGACTTGATGCAATCAGTCCAAAGGCCCTAAAACCAGAACTGAGTTTCCCTAAGGAGGAAGAAATTGTGACTGTGGACAGCAGTGTCAGCTTGTGCCTGAGAGCCCCAGCTGCCCTTCCCGAGGACCTGCCTTTTTTGTTCCTGCCAGCTACCACCACTGCATAAGCCAATGGCTTACCATGAAGCACGCCTTGGAGATATTGCAGGTTCTGTTTCAGACCACCACAATAAGGTGAATTTTGCAATAAAGTGAGTCACACATACTTTTTCATTTCAAGTACTTGTAAAAGTTATGTTTACACTATACTGTAGTCTATTAAGTTTGAAATAATATTATGTCTAAAAATAATATATATACCTTTGTTTAAAAGTACTTATTGCTAAATAATGCTAACAATCATCTGAGCCTTCAGTGAGTTATAATCTTTCTGCTGGTGGACAGCCTTCCTTCAATCCAGTGGCTGCTAATTGATCAGAGTGGTGGTTGTGAAGGTTGGGGTGGCTGTGGCAGTTCCTTAAGATAAGACAACAGTGAAGTTTGGCACGTTGATGGACTCTCCCTTTCACCAAAAATTTCTCTGTAGGCCTGGCGCAGTGGGTCACGCCTGTAATCCCAGCACTTTGGGAGGCTGAGGAGGTGCGGATCACCTGAGGTCAGGAGTTTGAGGCCTGGTCAACATGGCATATGGCAAAACGTCTGTCTCTACTAAAAATACAAAAAAAAAAAAAAAAAAAAAAAAAAAAAAATTAGCCAGGCGTAATGGCACAGGCCTGTAGTCCCAGCTACTTGGGAGACAGAGGCAGGAGAATCACTTGAACCTGGGAGGCGGAGGTTGCAGTGAGCTGAGATTGTGCCACTGCACTCCTGCCTGGGTGACAGGATGAGACTCCATCTCAAAAAAAAAAAAAAAAAAGATTTCTCTGTAGCATGAGATGATGTTTGATAGCATTTTACCCACAATAAAGCTTCTTTCAAAATTGGAGTCAGTCCTCTCAAACCTTGTCACTGCTTTATTATCTAAGTTTACATAATATTTTAAGTCCTTTGTTGTCATTTCAACAGTGTTCACAGCATCTTCATCAGGAGTCGGTTCCATCTCAAAAAACGGCTCTCTTTGCGCATCCATGAGAAAAAGTTCCTCATCTGTTCAAGTTTTATAAGATTGCAGCAATCCAGTCCCATCTTTGGGCTCTACTTTTTAATAAATTTTTATTTATTTATATTATTATTTTGATAGCTTTTGGAATACAATAAGTTTTTGGTTGAATGGATGGATGAATGACTTATATAGTAAAATGGTAGTAAAACAATTCGTGGATGAATCATGTAGTGGTGAATTCTGAGATTTCAGTGCACCCATCACCTGAGTAGTGTACGTTGTACCCAATATGTAGTTTTTTATCCTTCACCCCCCCATCCCAGTCTCCCATTTCTGAGTCTCCAAAGTCCATCATATCACTCCTTATGCTTTTGCATACCCATAGCTTAGCTTCCATTTATGAGTTAGAACGTGCAGTATTTGGTTTTCTTTTCCTAACGTACTTCACTTAGAATAATGGCCTCCAGCTCCATCAAAGCTGCTGCAAAAGACATCATTTCATTCTTTTTTATGGCTGAGTAGTATTCTGTGGTGTATATAGATCACATTTTCTTTATCCACTCGTTGGTCAATGGGTACTTAGGTTGGTTCCATATCTTTGCAATTATTAATTGTTCACTTCTAATTATTGTTCTCTTTCTGTTTCTACCACATATGCAATTATTTCCTCTGCTGAAGTCTTGAGTCCCCCAAAGTCCTTTGTGAGTGTTGTAATCAACTTTTTCCAAACTTCTGCTAATGTTGATATTTTTACCTGGTCCCATAAATCACAAATGTTTTTAATAGCATCTAGAATGGAGAATCCTTTCCGGAAGGTTTTCAATGTACTTTTCCTTGATCCATCAGAGGAATCGCCATCTGTACCCACTGTAGCCATATTAAATGAATCTCTTAAATGATAAAACATGAAAATCAAAATTACTCCAGGATCTATGGGCTGCAGACTGGATGTTGTGTTAGCAGCATGAAAACAAAATTAATCTCCTTGTACATCTCCATCAGAGCTCTTGGGTAACCAGGTGCATTGTCAACGAGCAGCGATTTTTTTTAAAGGACCTTTTTTTTTTTTTTCTGGGCAGTAGGTCTCAAAATTGGGCTTAACATACTCAGTAAACTATGCGGTGAACAGAAATGCTATCTTTGTTTTATCTGTAGAGCACAGATTTATCATAATTAGAAAGGGTTGTAGGATTTCTGAAATGATAAATGAGTGTTGGCTTCAACTTAAAGTCACCAGCTGCATTAGCTCCTAACAAAAGAGTCGGCCTGTCCTTTGAAGCTTTGAAAACAGGCATTGACTTTTCCTCTCTAGCTATGAAAGAAGGTGGTAACTTCTTTGAATAGAAGGCTGTTTCTTCGACATTGAAAATGTGTTGTTGAGTGTAGTCAACTTCATCAATGATTTTAGCTAGATCTTCTGGATAGCTTGCTGCAGCTTCTACATCAGCACTTGCTGCTTCACCCTGCACTTTTACATTATGGAGATGGCTTCCTTTCTTTTTCTTGAGACGGAGTCTCGCTCTGTCGCCCAGGCTGGAGTGCAGTGGCACAATCTCAGCTCACTGCAAGCTCCACCTCCTGGGTTCACGCCATTCTCCCGCCTCAGCCTCCCGAGTAGCTGGGACTATAGGTGCCCACCACCATGCCCGGCTAATTTTTTTTTTTTTTTTGTATTTTTTGGTAGACACGGGGTTTCACCATGTTAGGCAGGATGGTCTCGATCTCCTGACCTGATGATCCGCCTGCCTCAGCCTCCCAAAGTGCTGGAATTACAGGCGTGAGCCCCTACGCCTGGCCGGAGATGGCTTCCTTTCTTAAATATCGTAAGCCAATCTCTGCTAGCTTCAAACTTCCACAACTTTCTAACCTCTTCCAGTCTTCATAGAAGAGAGTTAAGTTCTTGTTCTAAATTAGGCTTTGGGCAAAGGGAATGTGGTTGGTTTGATCTTCTATTCAGACCATTCAAACTTTCTCCATATCAGCAATAAGGTTATTTCACTTTTTTTTGAGACAGGGTCTTGTTTTGTCACCCAGGCTGGAGTGCCGTGATGCAATCATAGTTCACTGCAACTTTGAACTCCTGAGCTCAATCCTACTGCTTTAGCTTCATGGGTTGCTGGGACTACAGATGCATATCACCGCACCTGGCTAAGTGTTTTTATTTTTTGTAGAGACAAAGTCTCACTTTGTCATCCTGCCTGGTCTTGAACTCCTGGGCTTAAGTGATCCTCCTGCCTCAGTCTCACAATGTGCTAGGATTACAGGTGTGAGCCCTTGCACCAGGCCTATTTCACTTTCTTGCTATTTGCAGATCCACTGGAGTAACACTTTTAACTGCTTTCAATAATTTTTCCTTTTTATTCATAACTAGGCTGTTTGGCACAAGAGACATAGCTTTTTGCCTGTCTTGGCTTTCAACACGCCTTCCTTGCAAAGCTTAAATCAGTTCTAGATTTTCATTTAAAGTGAGTGATGGTGGAAGAGCTGGTGCAACTCTTCCTTTCACTTAAACACTTAGAGACCAATGTAGGGTTGTTAATTGGCCTTTCTTTCTTTCTTGCTTGCTTGCTTGCTGGCTGGCTGGCTTGCTTGCTTTCTCCTATCTTCCTTCTTTCCTTCCTTCCTTCCTTTTTTTTTTTTTTTTTTTTCCAGAGACAGAGTCTCACTCTGTCACCCAGGCTGGAGTACACTGGCTCGATCTCCGATCACTTCAACCTCTCCCTCCCAGGCACAAGCAATTCTCCTGCCTCAGCCTCCCAAGTAGCTGGAATTACAGGTGTGTGCCTCCACACCAGGCTAATTTTTGTATTTTTAATAGAGATGGGTTTTCACCGTGTTAACCAGGCTGATATCAAACTCCTGAGCTCAAGTGATCTGCCCGCCTTGGCCTCCCAAAACGCTGGGATTACAGGCATGAGCCACTGTGCCAGGCCTATTTGGCCCAATTTTAATGTTGTTGTGTCTCAGGGAATACAGAGGCCCGAGGAGAGGGAGAGAGATGGGAGAATGGTTGGTTAGTGGAGCAGTCAGCACACATATGGCACATAGATTAAGTTTGCCGTCTTATGTGGGTGCTGCTCATGGCACCCCAAAACAATTACAATAGTAACATCAAACATCATTGATCACAGATCATCACAGCAGATATAATCATGATAAAAAAGTTTGAAATATTGTGAGAATTACAAAAGTGTAATACAGACACATAAAGTGAGTACATGCTCTTGGAAAAATGGTGCTAATAGACTTGCTCCTCTCTGGGTTGCCACAGACTTCCAATTGTAAAAAATGTGATGTCAGCAGAGGATAATTAAGTGAAATATGCCAGCATATCTCTTAATATATCTCTCTTACTAGATCTGTAAGTTGGTATATGGTATTAATTTAACTTGTATATGGATTAATACCATATAACAACTTACAGTCCTAGTAAGAGAGAGGTTAAACCCTGAGTGATACACATCCATATGCCAACTTTAGCATTTGCTTATCTCTCTTATTTTATATATACATACATATATTTTATATATATATATAATTGTATATATACACAAACACATACACATATTAGAGAGTAAGTTGTAGATATTATGGTCTTTTACCCCTAAATACTTCTGCCTAAGAAAAAAGTTCTGGCTGGGTGCGGTGGGTCACGCCTGTAATCCCAGTACTTTGGGAGGCCGAGGTGGATGGATCACCTGAGGTCAGGAGTTCAAGATCAGCCTGGTCAACAAGGGGAAACCCCGTCTCTACTAAAAATACAAAAAATTAGCCAGGTGTGGTGGCAGGCACCTGTAATCCCAGCTACTCAGGAGGCTGAGACAGGAAAATTGCTTGAACCCAGGAGGCAGAGTTTGCAGTGAGCCGAGATCGAGTCATTGCACTCCAGCCAGGGCAACAAAGAGTGAAACTCCGTCTCAAAAAAAAAAAAAAAAAAAAAAAAAAGAAAAGAAAAGAAAAGAAAGAAGTTCTTCTGAAGAAAAGGTTTTTGGTAGTTGTTGTCACATAATTATAAGATTTAGAAGATTTGGCCGGGCGCGGTGGCTCAAGCCTGTAATCCCAGCACTTTGGGAGGCCGAGGCGGGCGGATCACAAGGTCAGGAGATCGAGACCATCCTGGCTAACACCGTGAAACCCCGTCTCTACTAAAAAAAATACAAAAAACTAGCCAGGCGTGGTGGTGGGTGCCTGTAGTCCCAGCTACTTGGGAGGCCGATGCAGGAGAATGGCGTGAACCCGGGGGCGGAGCTTGCAGTGAGCCGAGATCGCGCCACTGCACTCCAGCCTGGGCGACAGAGCAAGACTCCGTCTCAAAAAAAAAAAAAAAAAAAAAAAAAAAAAAAAAAAAAAAAGATTTAGAAGATTTAACACCAATACACAATTATCTAATAGTAATTCTTTTAAAAATTTCTCCAGTTATTCCCAAGATACCCATTCCAGTATTTTCCCATCTGCTCCCAGATCAAATCCAGGATCTCACTTTGCATTTTGTATCATGTTGCTTTAATCAACGTGCATGGGAACAACTGCTGTCCTTTATTTGTTTGCCATGTCATTGACAATTTTTGAGGAATACAGAGCAGTTGTTTTTATAATAATATTTTACACAATTTATAACCTTATAAATTTGAGTCTTTTTGTTTCTTGATTATTAGATTCGAGGCCAACACTTTTGACAGAAACTTCACCTGGGTGAGGCTGTGTCCTCCTCAGTGCATCACATCAGGAGGCCCAGGATGTGGGTTTGTCCTGTTACTGATGACATGATGTTGATCATTATTTAAGGCAGTGTCTGCAGGTTTCTCCATAAGTTTCTCCATACTTACTGTTAATAAGTAACCTATGGGGAGATGCTTGGAGACATTATAAAATACCTTGTGCACCAATCACTTCCCCCAGTGGTTTTAGTGTCTATTGATGACTATATCCAAGTATGTTATTGTTCTGTGGTTGCTTCCAGGCTTTCAAATGCTGTTCTTTGATTCAGCCTGCAGCAGGCTGTTAGGGAAGGCTCTGCCTTCCTGATTAACACAGAGTCCCAAAACACTAGGCTTCAACGGAAGTGGTGGTGTATCCCTGTCAACAAAATATTTTGTGCACTTCCTTTTTCCTGAGCAAGATATAAGGTACTCTGGGCATGTTTCGTTAGGACACCTCTTTTTAAGACCTGAAGGCCTTATGGAAAATGGCAGCCTTCTGTTTTAGCTGTCAAAATCTACAGGCTTTAACTATGCCGACTGGTGGCTGAAAGTGGGTCCAGGCAACAGTTCAAAGTCAGAAGCCTGAGATCTGTGTCCTTCAGAGTGCTGGTGGCAGCTTGTGCCTGGGCATCTCAGCCCTGGAGGGGTCAGGAAGGAGCCCCTGAAGGGGTGAGCCAGTAGCTGACTCTGGGACATTCCAAGTCCCCCATACACGACCCAGGCCCAGGCCTGGCCTCCCTGTGGTGACCGTGATGTTGAGCTAAACTCCAAGGACTGTGGCTCCTCCAGCAGCATGATGAGGAATTACTTGATCTTTTCTTAATTTTGAGACGGAGTCTCACTCTGCTGCCCAGACTGGAGTGCCATTGGGTGATCTCGACTCACTGCAACCTTCCAGGTTCAAGCGATTCTCCTACCTCAGCCTCCTAAGTAGCTGGGACAACAGGCGCTTGCCACCATGCCTGACTAATTTTTGTATTTTAGAGACAGGGTTTCACCATGTTGGCCAGGCTGTTCTCAAACTCCTGACCTCAGGATTTGATCTTCTTAGGCACTGTGGACCTCTCCTCCCTCACTCTCTCTACTTTTCCTCTGGCCCTCACCCATTCTCTGCCATCTGTGATCTCTTATTCTGCAGTGGTGGCCACCCTTCCTCCACTCTGTGGCCCCGGGACCCTCTCCTTCCTCCACTCCAGTGTCAGATCAGGGGAGGCCGCACAGAGACTGCCCAAGGCTGACTATGCCCTAGAGGGCCTCACCCCAGTCACAGAGTGGACTCCTGTGGGGAGCTATTCTAGTCACCTCCCCCAGGGTTTCTGCTTTAACTCCTTAGGGAGAGGCCCAGGCATTCATCGCTTTCACCCTGCACAGGTGATTCTAGAGTCAGACAGGAAGTGTCAAGGGCCATGGGTTAAAAGGTCAAACCACAAGCTCCATGAGCCAAGGGACTAATCTTTCCTCAGTCTAAAAGTTACATCAAAGATTTAGCAGTCAAGGGTGGGGGGAAATTCTGCTGTGCATTTATTTTAATTCCCTACCAGGGCAGACCTGGAGGTTTTCTTTGGGATCCCACCAAGCCCTGCTTGAGTTGAAAAGCAAGAAGCACAGGTAGCAGGTAAATTGAGGTGCTCCTTGGAACAGGGGTTAAGCTGGGGCTATTAGCCACTGCCTGGACCCAAGTCTCTAAAACAGAACAATTGTACTAAGATACTAAGAATACACACACCCACATCTTACCAAACGTTTTCATTTTCACAAGAAAAACACCATGTGCTGAGTCTTAGCTGCAAATCCTGTGAAAATCCCAGAAGGCGTGACTCACAAGTTCAGGCTTGTATCACATGTGCATTTCAGAAGGTGAGGCTTCTCTAAGACTCACAAGTTCAGGCTTGTATCACATGTGCATTTCAGAAGGTGAGGCTTCTCTAAGCCCCAGGGCAGGCAGGTAATGGAGACCAGCACTGCAGCAAATTCCAACATGCATCCAATCATGGTCTCAGCTGGTTACCTGACTGTGTTTAGAAGCCAGACTCTCAGCAAATGTTACTCATAGTTTGCAAGTCAGAAGTCTCCATTCCCACCCTCTGGCTGGGCTGACCCAAATCCCACTGGCTAGGCAAGAGTCCAAGGGCTGTGTGGAGATACGGGGCCAGGAGAGCTGTGGCAGAAAGGTCATCCTATTACTAGGTGGGTTTCTTTCTAACACAGCCACCATAGTGTTCAGGGAATTTAATTCCACATCACCCCGAGACTGTGAGAGCTAGTGAAAAGAGGTCCCTGATGGAGGGCAAGAGAGTGGGGATGACTTGGATGGGGCAAGGCTGGGAATAAAGAGGTGGAGGCAGGAATGGAGGGTGCGGCAGAAAAACAAAGGTTTTAAAGCTAACTTGCTATTTACCTGCACCCGGACCTCTTATATGTGCTTCCTCATTTAACCTTCAAACAACCCTGGGAGACATTTCCCCGTCTTATAAATATTAAAACAGAAAGTTGAAGACAAGCACATCCTTCACAGTTAGGCAGAAAGGGGATGCAAGCCAAGTCTGTTCCTTTTCTGGAGAAGTGGGAAGTGTGCCAAGTGCAGAGACAAGGGGTCTAGAAGACCAAGGAGGAGGCAGATAGGGGAACCGGGAAGGGAGGGACCCTTGCAAAACCAGGAACCCCACATGCATCAAGCCAGAGCCTGAGCAATGAGGGAGCCCCTCGTGTTTGCTTTGCCAACTGCAGTGCAAATAACAGGAAAATAACCTGGCCTATCTTTACTGGTAAGCACCCAGACATTCTGGCAATCGTTTATGTAGCCTTCAGCTTACACTTGCTTCTCCGTGACATGAAACTCTAGTCCTAAGATCAGAAAAGCTAAATCAATGACAAAACATGCTCAAAGTTTTGGTGGTGATACTTCAAGAAGAAGAAAAAGTTAGTGCAGAGAATATACTTTTTAATGATATGATCAGTGGTGGGAATAAAAATCTTATCCCGAAGGAGTTTATTAAAACAAAACAAGTAACTGATGTTAGAAAATGTTCTTTCTGGCTCCTTGTAGAATCCTTTGGAGATTCTGAAACAAATTTCTTAAGCAGTCTGAATTCTCAACATTTAGTCCAACATTCTTCATTAACAGGCCTGGATAAATGCGAGCTTCATCCCTTCCAGAATTTAAATTTCTCCTTATAAGAACAGAAGAGGGTAGAATAAAGGAGTTTATTGTCAGCCGACACTCTCGTACTTAAGACTCAGGGCAGAAATCTCAGGCTGGCACCATTGCCACTTCACTTGGATGGAGAGCAGCATCTGGAATATGTTAGACAAGGCCTTGCTGTGCTGCAGAAACCGGAACATGGAGCTTGGTCCAGGACTCAGCCTGGAATTGGCTAAATACACAACCCTTTTGTAAAACGGCATGGACATAGGCTTTTGTTTCTCCTCTGCTTCAAATGCCATGCACGCCCATTTGCTGCCCAGACCTGACACCCACCCCCGCACCCATACATAGGTTATCCGGACTTGGCTGCTGGGGGTGCAGGGTTGCCAGCCCGTCAGGCAGGGCTCCCCCTGAGGATCAGGGGGTTCCCTCAGCCCCCTCGCTTCCTGGGCTGCATCCAGAGGGCCTGCGTCGCCTTCTTTTCACTTCCTCTCTGAGTGACTGGAAAAGGGCCAGACCTCTCCCACCCCACGGGAGGAAGTCCAGTTATTTTCCTTCCCTCTTTCACTTCCCGCTGCCAAGCCTGGAGCACACGCGAAGGACCGGCTGAGGGTGGGCAGGCCCCGCCCTGTGCTCGCCAGTGGCTGGGCAGTCTGGGCGGAGGGGGCACCAGCAGGAGAGGGGTCCTACAACTCCGAGTTCGGCAGAAAGGCCTCCCCAGGAGGGGGCTGGGAGCTCGCCCAGCAAGGGCAGGCTCTTCCCCTCCCTTTGGCCACTTGCCTCTGGAGGGCTTCTTTGGAGATAAATCCCAGAGAAAGGGAGGGGAAATTATGTAACTCAAGGAAAAACCCTATGTGGAGTCCCGTGTCCTCACAATCTTTCTGGAGGAAACTAGGTTTCATCGTCACAAAGTGACACCGAAATGCCCTAACCCCGGGCTGCCAGCAGCACAGGGCCATGGAACCCAGGGAGAAACACGCTCTGAGCTGAGGGGCGTGTAAAATGCAGGTTCTGATTCGGTAGCTCTGGGGCGGGCCTGAGCTCTGCATTTCTGATGCTCCCAGGGATGCCGATGTTGCTGGTCTGGGGACCACTCTGAGGGTCAGGGCTGTGGAGGGCAGGCACCAGGCTGAGCAGCGGCACTGCTGGTGCTGAGTCAGCTCTTCCCCTCGGTCCCTGAGGTCTGGAGTGCTTCCCGTTGGGAGATTTACTAGTTTTCTTGCTTGACTACCCTGGCATTAACAGGTACAGTAACTGGGAATACATGGCTACAGTTGAGTTCTAGTGGGGGAAATGTCCAGTTACATGTTAGCTGCAATCCTTAACAAGCAGAAGTGAGTAATCTATTTGGCTACTCCACAACACAGAATGTGTTCCTATGTTTCCTATGATAGCACGAAAGTAATGCCTTAGAATTACTAATGACTCTGAAGGCTTCAGTTATTTTAAACGTAGCCGTCCTAGTTATCTCTTGGAAACACATTGAGAAAAAACCAACCGTTTCAGAGTGGCCCAGTGACCGTTCTACAAACTTATGCTTGTGAAGGAATCTTTAATATTTTAGATCCTTAGTCAAATATAATATTTTACTTTAATTTTCTGAACTGGACATTTGCAGCTCTAATGTTTAATTTTGGGAGCCACGTCATGTTTAAACGGGCTTCTTCTTTGAGGTCCCCCCTTTGGCGTGTTGTGGAAAAAGTCAGAGCTTCCCCTGTACGGAAGCCGAAGAAGCCAGACACCTTGTCTTCCTGGTCCCGGAAGGTAGGGCATGACACCTATCTTTGGGTCAAACAATCAGATATTCGAATTCTAGATTTTAAATTGGGAATTGATTATATAAAGAGACGGGACAGTGGGCTAGGAGAGGGGAAATGCCATGGCCATGTGCGGGGCCGTGGTGTTTGAGGGCCTGACGGCTGTCCCTCACCCATGGCGCTAGGTGGCAGGGCTGCAGCTTGCTCACCAGGGAGGTGTGAGGTGTGACCTCGGTCCTGCTACAGTGGCATGCCCACTCCGTCTGCGCTCACTTGCCAAGCCTTGTTATCTAGGTTCCCATAGGTTTGTGAACCACCTCATTTCTTTTCAAATGAATCTTTTTTCTCCTAAGTCAATTAGGCTTGGTTTTAGTTACTTGTAGTCAAGCACCCTGGGATATACTATGCTTCTCACCTTTAAAAAAATCCCATTACAGGTATAAAAGACAGCACTGGTTAGTTTCCTTTCTTTTTCTATTCCTAACTGCTGATTCGGGATCTTCTGGGATTCTCAGTAATTTTTAGCATAATAAAATAACATTACTGCCCATCATAAGTATATTTAGAACACAACTTCATGTCATTTGGTGTGTGATTCCTAGAGCATTATTTGAGTGTGTATTACATAACCTAATAAGTATCTTTTCCAGTGAAGTATTATTTTGCTGGTTGTCATATGTCCAGCAAGGCGTGACTCTGTCTGCTTGAGACCCAGATATACTAAGTCCAACAGAGTAGCTGTGCAAGGAGAATCTATGTCTTCAAATGTTAGCCATAGTGTGCTTTCATTAACAAAAGATCATGAATATCCCCAAGTTAGCTGCTGGGCATCCTGATAATTCATCAGGATTTCCTTTGCAGATAGTATCAGACATACCAACCAATGAAATCATCACAACATTCTCTGATGTGTGATCAGGTATCTTCTAAGGAAACTTAACTGCTCACTGACATTGACAAATTGATGCCACAGAAATGCCCAAGGATTTTAGAGCTGACAAATAAAAGGGGAGAGGAGAGTACCTTGGCACTCACTGCACGTTTTCCATTTCCAACTCATCACTTTAGTGCAAGGATTGTATTAATAGTACATGCAGCATGGGCCAAAAGATCTTGTCATGAAGGTGAACAGTTAATCACCACTTACTGGAACTTGTGTGAAAATTAAAATTTTACCTGGAACTTACTTGTGTAAAAATAAAAATTAAGAGGCTAACACCTTTAATGCCAGACTACAACACAAAATGGCTCTATTGCTTGATGAGGTAATTGAAGGAATTTCTGGAACTTCCCACAGCCCTGTTATAATTAGTAGTTTAGGAAATGGTAATTGGGCATGGAGTTAAGGACACACACACACACACACACACACACAGACATACGTACACGGACATACACACAGACACATACACATGCAGACGCGTGTACACAGACATATACACACAGACACACACACACAGACACACGCACACATGTTCCTGGATCAATCCAAGGGTGGAGCTGCTTATTCTCTGAGCCCAATAACGAGATGCAGATGAACTGAAAAAGTAGAGAGTTTATTTCTGTAACCGGGTACAGGGAGAAGGCGAGGAATATATCGCCAGACGAACTCAAAATTACAAAATTTTCTAGAGCTTATATAACTTTTAAGCTTTGTCTATGTGTAAGTGTGCATTCATCTGAAGACATAAGTGATTAACTTCTTCTAATCTGTAACTGAGGTCTGAGTCCTGAAGACCTTCCTCTGGAGTCTCAGCAAATTTACTTAATCTAGATGGGTCCAGGTGCTGGGGTGACTGCCCTCATCTAGTCTCCTGCTGAATCATGGAGGTCTGGGGAGTTCCTTCAGACCCCAGTAAAAACTTGTTTAGTCCTAAACGGGTCCTGTTAAGAATTCCTTCGTTATCTTGTCATGCTTCAAGGCCCAGGAAAGGCCTGGGCAAAACTCTTGGTGGCTTTTGTTACATTCCAGCCTTTGTATAAGGGCACTGGCTCTCTCAGCTTTTAATGTTTAACTTCACCACTCAGTCAGTGCTGACACAGGTGTGACAGAGGCCTGCCTGCTCAGCCGTTAGTGAGACCTGGCCTGCCACACACAGACACACAGACACACACACAGACACACACACACACACGCACATATATACATGCATATGCACACAAACCACATACATACACACTGTATTAGGGTTCTCTAGAGGGACAGAACTAACAGGCTAGATGTGTATATAAAGGGGAGATGATTAAGGAGTATGGACTCACACGATCACAAGGTGAGGTCCCACAATAGGCCGTCTGCAAGTTGAGGAGCCAGGAAGCCAGTCTGAGTCCCAAAACCTCAAAAGGAGGGAAGCGGACAGTGCAGACGTTAGTCTGTGGCCGAAAGTCCAAGGGTCGCATAGCTGAAGAACTTTGGGTGCAATGACTGAGGGCAGGAAGCATCCAGCACGGGAGAAAGATGTAGGCTGGGAGGCTAAGCCAGTCTAGTCTTTCCACGTTCCTCTGCCTGCTTTTATTCTGGCCACGCTGGTAGCTGATTAGATGGTGCCCACCCAGACTGAAGATGGGTCTGCCTTTCCCAGTCCACCCACTCAAATGTGAATCTCCTTTGGCAACACCCTCACAGATACACCCAGGATCAGTACTTTGCATCCTTCAATCCCATCAAGTTGACACTCAATATTAACCATCACGCACACATAGACATACACGTACAGACATACACACAAATACATACACACACACACACACACACACACACATACACTCATACACTCATGGACACACGTATACACAAACACACATATATAGACACATACACTCACACACAGACATACACATATACACATACACATACTTACACACATGCACACCTACACTCATACACACATACATGTATATATACACATGTACACACATATACACATACACATACACAAATTCTCACTCATATACACACAGACACACACATACATACACATACACTCATACACACATATATACACACATACACATATGTATACACATGCACATGCATATACACACAGACACCCACATACAGGCACATACATGCAGGCATACACACATACAGACATACATACACACATGCACATATACACATGAACACACATATACAGACACACACACAGACACACTCATACACACACAGAGACATACATGCCCTCATAAAAGGCCAGCTAGGCTGGGCCTTCTCAGAGTGGGCTGTGTCCCCAGCTGGGAGAGAGGCCACTTTTACTTGACCTTTTCCACCCGGCCTGCCCTTCTCCATTCTCTGGCCTCTGGCTTCCTGCTTGTCCTTGAATAAACGTCTGAATCTTAGGCTTGGACAAAGCAAGTCCTCCGAGGAGCTTGGATTGTGGGAATGAAGAAACTGAACAAGATAAGGGCTTAGGAAAACTATGGAAGCTTTGAGATTTGTCTCCATTGTGAGCTGGGTGGAAAGAGGCTTCACAGGGCCTCCAGAATTCAGGACTTCTTAGAATTGGCTGCCCTGAGACCTAATATGAACCCGGAACTTGATCCTTCCATGTGATAGAATTCGACTCCAGCTGTGGCTCAGCCCCATGGTGAGTTATGATCACAGTACCACTGGCAAGCCAAAGTTGGGGATGTAAAAGTAAAGAAAAGAAAAAACTCAGGCAAAATTAATATAAGTAGAATGGTTATATGGGCCAAATGTGAAAACTGCAACTTGGTGGCATAGATTCAAGTTGGCCTGAAGATATGCTCCATTAGCAGCAGTTGCAAGTGAGTTTTTAAAGAACAAAAAGGCCATTTCTAAATGGTTTACCAATAATTTACATTAAGATAATATATGCTGTAGATTGGCTATACGTATTTCCAGGACTAGGAAGATAATGGGTAAGACAGGTCATCAGGAATAGAATGCCTTTAAACAATTACCCCCAGCCATGGGTAGGAAGGACATGACTGAAGTCCCACACTCACTTCTCTCCAGGCCTGATAGGTTGTGCACACCTCACATAGCCCACACTGCTCTGGCTATTCTTCTCTGGTCTCCCGGGCATTGGAACCGTGGGAAGCGAGTCTCCTGCCCATCTCTGTTCATCCCAGGCAGTTGCAGTTGTGGAGGGACCCTCCGATGACATTAGACACTGGAGGCCCAGAGAAGGAAAGAAGTAGAGCCGAGAAGGGCGTGTTTCTGGTTTGCAATTTCATTTTAATTTCCGTTATCTCTGATCTGGCTTACACATTACATGATTTTAAATGGGAACTTTAAACACTCCTCTGCAATAGCCCTGCTGTGGAATTCCTGTTCTTGCAATCATGGTAAACAATTTTTTTTCTTGGTTTTAATTTTGAACTCACCCTCTTTTCCGCATTTGTTGTCTCCTAAATGCTCAGGTCCTCTGAAGAGAATAAAATACTCCGTTTAAAGCGACACCAGAAGTCTCTTGGGATATGTGAGGACAACAGCTCCCTGTGTGTCCTGGAGACCTTGAACAAAGTCCCCAAGCCATATCCATAGCTACAAGGTGTCAGAAGAAAAGATTACAACACATCCCGTTTAAAGTGTCTTTATTAGCTTTTAGTTTAGAGGCTAGAATTGGGCAGTACATCATTCATAAAACAAACAGTGTTTGATGAGCAGAGCAGAGGAAGCGGAGGGCTGTGGATAGCAGATGGAAGACAAAAGCACAGGTATTCATCTGCCTGGAGAGAGTTAAATGCTGTCCTCTGAACCCAAGAGATGGGCAGCTGTTAGGATTTGCCAAAAGGAAACTATTTGTTTATTTGGAGACAGGGGCTCGCTCTGCCTCCTGGGCTGGAGTGCAGTGGCATAATCACGGCTCACTGCAGCCTTGACCTCCCAAAATTAAGTGATCCTTCCGTCTCAGCCTTTCTAGTAGCTGGAACTAGAGGCATTCACTACCATGCTGCACTATTTTTAAAATTTTTAGTAGAAACAATGTCTTGCTATGTTGCTCAGGCTGATCTCAAACTCCTGGAATCAAGCTATCCTTCCACATCTCCCCCACAAAGTGCTGGGATTACAGGCGTGAGTCACGCAAATGACCCGAAGAAAATATTTAAAGCTCTCGTTTCTAGACTTTGTAACAACCATCTTAAGTACTTGTTATGGAACACAGATTGTTATGGGGGCAGCCAAGGGTTCACTTGGAACAAGAGTGGAGAAGATGCACCATGGAAAATGGGATAACTCATGCATTAGTCAGCTGCTGTTCCCTAGGAAAAACCTTAGCATCTCGGCAACTGACAGCAACAAGCTATTCCTGTCACGCTCTGCCGCCTGCACATGGGCTGGGGATCAGCGGCTCTGGTGCTGGCTTGGCTTGTGTCTTCATGCTGGGGCCCATGCTGAAGGGGTGGTGCCTGTCTGGGCCAAGTTCTTCTCTCGGAGGCTCAGAGGGGAGCAGGAGGACCAGCCGCTCATACACGCAGGGTTAAGGTCTCTGTGCTTGTCCCATGTGTTAACATCCTGTGGGCCAAGCAAGACCTATGACCTTGCACAATGGCAACGGGGGTCTACTCTGCGTTTTCTGGAGAGAGGAGCTGCTAGCTGCGTGGCAGAGGGCATGGATGTATACTTTAGTTCCAGCGAGGGAGCCAGCTGTCCATCCATCCTGCCCCACCCCCCTGAATCTTGGAAAAACACTGCTGTGACATGGCACATATGCACCTGGGAAGCCGGTGGATTTCGTGCTGGCAGTGGTTGGCTGAACTCCTGCTATCGAGGCTGACTTTTCTCTGTCTCCTCTGTTCCATCCTGGGATTTCTGGGAAGTGTTTGGCTTCTAAGGAGTCCTCTAAGTGTGGACAGCTCCCTTTTCAGGACCTCTCTTTCTTCTCTATAAAATGAGCAGGTCAAAGGCCATGGCTTCAGAGAGTCCTTTTTAGGCCTATAGTTTATGATCCATTGATTACTGTGTTACTCCGGATGAAGAATTGACCCCCTTCTACCTCCATTCCCACCTCTATCCATTGCTGGCAATGTGGTACCAGACTCAGAGGCCCATCCTGGTGGGGATGTGCATGTGGGAGAGGGGGCTTATGGTGAAAACCGAGGAGGAAACAGAAGAAGGGGGCTGGGAAAGAGTAGTGACACCCTTACGCTGCAGAGGGAGGTGCAGGTAGAGTGAGGGGTGGGGAACGTGGCTGTCCCTTGTGAGGCAACACGTCTGGGGGAAGCAGAGGGTGCTTATTCCTCAGCCTCTGCCCATGCATTCCCTCCAGTGCCCCAGTCCCTGCTGTCTCACACCCCGTGTCTCTGCTCCAAGGAACAGTACAGGGTGTGGACACTGGTGAAGCGCATCCTTAGTAACCAGCGGGCCTGTAGCTTCACGGTGCTGTGCCTTGGCTGGGAAGCCCATGCTAGGCTGGGAAGCATGAGCCAGGACCTTCCAACAAGCTGAGCTCACAGGCCTGTGCATGCTGCGCGGGGCTGGGGTCTCAGTGCTGAGGCAGCACTTTGCTGTATTTTTAATTTTTAATTTTTTGTAAAAAATAAAAAGATGATGGAAATATGTCAGGAGGACACAGGAAGCAGCTTAAAGGGGCTCTCACTCAACAACTCTGAGATAATTTAAACATTCAAATAAATGATAGCAACAGATTACAGCTCATTGAATAAAATAAGAAACCATGAGTCATCTAGATCTATGGATAAATAGATGATTAACAAATAGAGAGATGGATAGATTGATACAGATAAAGGAGAAAAGTTCTTCCTTGGAATATAAAGAATAACATTAATAAATACAGAAAAAAAGAAGCAATTTTATTTTTCTATATTTATTAGAAAAGAAGTAATAATAAACTTTTTAGTTGTAGTTTTGAAGTGACTTCAAACTTAAAAAAAGCAGCAAGAGTGATATAAAGAGCTCCTGTACACACCCAGACCCTCCCACTCCTCACATTCTGTCTCCTGCGCTTTTCCCTCTTTCTGTATGTGTATACACTGTTCCCTCTTTCAATATGTGTATACACTGTTCCCCCTTTCTGTATGTGTATACACTGTTGCAGCGTTTCCTGAGCCATCTCTGAGCAAGTCGCAGGCATGACTCCTTTTGTCCTTAGACAATCTCATGTGTGTCCTGTAAGGCCAAGGACATTCTCCAGCCCAGCCTTAGTGCAGTGAGCAGAATCACGGCACTAGCATGGGTCCACGCTGTGGTCTAACCCGTCGTCCATGCAATTCATCAACCGCGTGTCGTTGTCAGGCCACCTCAGTCTGCCCTCATCTGAAACAGTTTCTCAGTCTTTCTTATCTTTGTGATCCTGTCATTTTTGAAGATAACTGGCTATTTCATAGAATGTCCTCAGCTGGGCTTTGCCAATGGATGAGACTCAGGCTATGCAGATTTTCAGAGGAGATCTGTAGATGTTATCTTGTGTCCCTCAGTACCTCCTACCAGGAGGCCACAACATCGCTGTCCCACGGCTTACAGACACTGACTTTGATCTCTGGGTTCAGATAGTATCTGACAGATCTCTCCACAGTCCAGTTTTCTTTTCTCTTCTTTATAATCAATAAGTATTTCATGGAGCAATACTTTGAAATATATTTATGTCTTACTTATCAAATTTTCACTTTTGCTTTCTAGTTTAGCATACAATAATAATTCCTGTTTGAATCAATTGTTATTATGGTTGCTTTCAAATTGTATTCCTAACTTCATTTTAAAAAATACTTATAAATGGCATTCATTCTACTGCAAGGAAAAACTTTTCTCTTTTACCTATCTATCCATCTATCTGTTAGTCATCTAGTTTTCCATAGATCTATCCGACTCATGGTTTCTTATTTTACTCAATGAGTTATAATCTATTGCTCTTGTTTATTAGAATGTGAAAATTACCTCAGAGTAGGCTAGTGGGAGCCCCTTTAAGCTGCTTCCTGTGTCCTTTTGACATATTCCCCTCATTATTTGAGCCTATCCTTACTTTCTGATATTACAAGAAGTTCCAGATTTATGTTTTACTTTCTCTGATCCAAGCTGAAAATCAGTGGTTGGAATCTGCAGTGACTGTAGAAATCAGTTCCCGCGTGCTGCCTGTACTCACTGCCCCTGGAATGCCGTGAGGCCTCAGTCGGTGGTTCTCAACCTAGGGCAATTTTGCTTCCCAGGGCACATTTGGTAATGTCTAGGAATGTTTTTGGTTGTGCCAATTTGTAAGGCAGGTGCTACTGGCATTTAGGGAGAGAGGACAGGGATGCTGATCAACATTCTGCAATGCACAGGACATTTCCAGAGAAAGAATTCCTAGGTCTCAAATGGCCACAGTGCAGAAGTTGAGGGGCCTTGTTCTTGGCCTTGTCTGTTGGACAGTGCTACGAAATACACGCAGAAACATACCACGTGTAGATAGCTATTGTTCTATTACCTATTTACATATTAAAAACCCTGAGTTAATACTGACACCAAATCCAATGCAATGAGATTCTTTCCAGTCCCCTCCCTTCTATAGTTGTGACTCCTTTCTTTGACAATTATAAACCTTAATTCCATTATCATCAATATATTTACTTGCTTTCTCTGTACTAGAACTCACAGAAAGTGAAACATTATTCTAGATCAGTGTTTCCCAGTTTATCTTCACAGGACACTCTTTCTCATGGTTGCTGATATGTGTTAGCCCTTCCCCACAAAACACAAAGGGTTTGAGGAACAGAATCGTCTAGGAAAGTTGGAAGTGAATTAATCAGATTTTTATTGCAAGTATTTTATATTTTAGTGAATATTCTAATGTGGATTGGTATCTCTGAATGGAGGCTTTTGTATACAGAATAATTTCAATGTATTTTTCAGGGAATCTTTGAAAATGTAATTAGGAGCATATATTAACTCATAGCCACATTTGTGCTGTGTGCAACAGTTTGCAAACACTTTTAGATCTTTTGCACCCTGCAAGGAGTTTTTCTAGATTTTTCCATGAACATAAAGGGTTTCATGTTTTTGAGGAAATTCATTATTGGGAAATATTTATGCAGCAGGCTTTCTCTGTACTAGTACACTATTGCATGAGACTGTGTGTGTATGTTTAAGACTGTGTGCGTGCATGCGCCTGAACAAGGCACCAATTGATCCCTCAGGAGCCTGAGAGCTGCCCACTATGGGTTCCCTGATGGCTCACTCCATTCAGCAGCTCTGGTGTTCCCCCCCGGAACCCCTCATTGCTGTTCTCTGAGGTCTCTGGGTTCCCACTGCAGCATTTGTTATGACTGTCGGAGTTCAGCAGCACCGTGGCATTTTCCTAGGGTAGCATCACATTGGAAATGCACTCACTTTACCTCCTGTGCTTCCTACCGGTGGACACACCCTACTCCAAGGCACTCTCTTCTTGTGAGACTCACAGGCCAAGAAGGAAAGAAGGGGGTATCCATCAGCTGCCATGCCTGTGCTTCTCTGCTTCCTTTGTTCCATGCACATGGCACACTGTCTGCTTGCTCAATGCTGTGGTCTCAGCCCTAGCACAGGACTCAGTAAGGAATTAGTTGAGTGAATGAATGAATTCTCCAACAATCTTTATAAAATGTGTTTTCCACAGTTTCAGACAAGGAACCTGCAACAAAAAGTGCCAGACCCCACACTGTGATCTCATCACTGCTGAGCTCTGCGTGGAATCTTGGAACTCTCCAGCGATCTCCTCTCCTTAAGAGTGGACGTGGGATGCCTCCATGCCTTCAGTCAAAATAAGGTTATGCTGTGCCTGTTGTATGCCAGGAACTATCTTCTCATCAGAAAAAGAATCTCTCTATATTTTGGGAATACATGAAGAACAAAACGATGACGTGTAAGAGGTTCTCGCCAAACTGCTCGGCACAGAGAAGCCCTGGAGAAAGGGTGACAGTGGTGCTGGGGGGGGCTCTGCTGGCTGGGTTCCAGGACTCTTCTTCTGGGACTCCCTGTGCTTCCTGCCACCCTCCTCAGGGTCATTTCTTGTCCTTCTCCAGTTGCATTTTGATATTTTCTTCTAAGATTTTACTATTTTTTTCAAAAGATCCAAAAGTAATTAAAACTCTAGCCATTGAAATGGCAGTTCTAACAAGTCGTCTTAGAGTCGTCATCGTCTCATGGGGGCTGCTAGCAAGCCGTCCACATGGAATCATCTTATCCACACTGGGAACGTCTCTGACACACCCATAAAGGCATGTTCATCCAGTATGCACACTGAGTGTCCTCCACACTCCAAGGATTGTGAGAAGCACAGACACATTACAGAGATTGAGATGGATACAACATTGCCTTCAAGGAACTGGTGGCCAAGAAAATTCTAACTGCAGAGAATGATCAGGAAATACCAATTTGAGGGGATAACATGTGAGCTAGACTTTTAAGGAGGAGAAAGAGCCAACTGCAGAAAGCCAACAAAAGCGGTGTTTAATGCAAAGAAAATCATAAACCGACCCCTAGCTGAAATGATCCTAACCTGTGGAAGCTTCTGAATTGAGTGAGGGACTGGCAGGCAGGAGACATAAGCAGACTGGGTTTGGTGGATGAGCAGACATCAACTCCTGCCAGACCTTGCACACCGTGCTGAAGAATTTCTATTTTACTCCAAGTGAAATTAGAAGCCTTTGAAAAGTTTTTCCAGGACATGACCAGACACCTTTTATGTTATTAAAAGCTGGCATGGCCACAGGGAAGGAACAGGCTTTTAGTCAGTGAGAATGGGAGGGTGGAGAACAGTCAGGAGGACAGTTGCTCAGGAAAGGGAGGATGGTGACCTGGGCCTGTGCAGTGGCCGGGAGGTGGAGCACAGGAGACTCAGAATGCCTGTGAGAGGCGGCGGCCCAGGATTTGCTGAGGGCTGGGGTGAGGGTGCAGTGAGGAGGAAAGAACAGAACTCCAGCCCAGGCCTGAGTAAGTCACAGGATGGTTACTCAGCCAAGGCAGAGGTGAGGATGAGCAGATTGTCAGGACTGGGGCTTTGGGGAGGAATCCAGAGCTGTCCTCACAGAGTCTTGGGACATCTGTGGATCTCAAGACTCACAGAGTCTTGGGACTGTGAATCTCAAATGCCACTCCCTGGATCCAGCCTAGAGGTTCAGGTTTTATGAGAGTACAGCGGAGGGCACCTCTCAATTTTGGTCGTGGCCTTCATTTGGGGCAGTACCACTTGGTTTTCCATTATGAAATAGTGATAGTCAATTTTAATCTTTGCCAACCATGTTTCGAGAATTAGCATTAGCAATTCTTAATCTAAAAAAGCATGGACTACAGGAACCCAGAGTCTATAACTCATGGCATGGAAGGTGTCTGAGAGGGATCCTGGGCTGTGTCAGAGTCCGCGGGGAGGGGAGGTTGGCTGATCTCTGAGAGACCGAGGGCTTCTGACGAGAACTAAGGCGGGAAGAGGCTCTCAGAGCGGCAATCATCCTACCCCACGAGACAGAAAAGGACATATGTTGAAATATGACATGTGAAGATGAAGGCATCATGAAGAGAATCCTCCAAGGTGGCAGATAAACCACAAAGCTACAGGGCATTTCCTGTGCCCACAGCCACCTGCCCCGTAAATCCTGCTCGGTTCATGAGTTTACAGAGAACCTCTGTAAGGTGGGGCCTGCATCAGCCACTTCACCGCAGTGACCACCAGAGGGCAGCATTCACCCACGGATGACCAGCCTCTCAGGCGCCTTCTACTCCAGCTTCAGCCTGGGGAGCCGGCTCTGAAGGTGGCCCTCGGGGTCGACAGAGGGTCTACCTTGAAGGAAGAAGCTCTACAAACTAAACACTCCCTGAGTGCTGTACAGGTTCTGCAGAGGTCCCTCTGCTTGGCTCTGTCCTTGCTGCTCTGGGCTACCTGGGTGTTCAGGGTTTTATTGATCAGAGCAATGGCAGGTAGACGGCACAGCCTCCTGTTCCTGCAGCTGTCCCCATGGCCCCTGCTGGACAGACCCAGAACGGACCCTCTCAGAAGACAGGGACTCTCTCAGGATGGGTGATGAACATGTGGACACCTCAGTGGACAAGTCTGGTATCTTTCCTCTCTTTTACTCTTCCCTCCTCCGCTGATCTCACTGTTCACCCTCTTCTTCCCCTCCCCCTTTACTAAAGCTACCCGTCTCCCATCTCCTATCTCCTTCTTGTTCATGGTCCTTTCTGGAGGTCAGAGACATGAATGCCAGGGAAAATCTACATTTGTTCCTATGGTTAACAGGAACACGTGATCCATTTGTGGCAAACACAGTTTTTCATCCGCGATGAGGTGTCTAAGGAGAAGATTCACCTGAGTCCCAACCTGATAAATCTCTAGACAGTAGAACTTTCTTACTGGTACCTGCTCAGGCCTGGGGCTTACATTCTGCTCCAAACAGCTTCATCCTCTCCCATAAAACACAATATCACCACCATCTCCATCCAAGCCATCACCATTATCATCACCACAATCACCACTGTCCTGTCACCATCACCATTATCACCACTGCTGTAATCATCATCATTAGTGTCACCATCACTATCTCCACCAACATCACCATCATCACCATTACCATCCTCAGTACCATCAGCACCATCATCCCCATTATCATCAACACCCCCATCACCACTATTACCATAACTATCAACCACCATCACCATCACTATCAACACCATTGCCACTGGCATCACTATTACTACTATCATCACCATCACCACTATCACCACCACCATCACCATTACCATCACCACCATCATCACTACCATCACCACCACCATTGCCATCACCATCACCACCACAATCGCCATGGCAATCCTCATCAGTAACACCATCATCATCATGACTACCATTACCAGTGTCAACATGACCACCACAACCACCATCATCACCACATCACTACCTTCATTACCATCATCGTCACCATAATCACCGCCACTCTCACCACCATCATCACTACCCTCAGCACCACCTTCTCCATTATCGTCACCGCCATCACCATTACAGCCACCATCATCACCATCCCCACTTTTGCCACATCATAATCACTACCACCATCTCCAACATTATCACCACCATCACTACCACCATCACCACGCTATGACTATTATCACCAACATGACCACTACAATCCCCACCATCACCGTCATTATCACCACCATTACTATCACCATCACCACCATCACCACCACAGCTATGGCATCTTCATTAGCATCTTCACCACCACCCCGATCTCCATCTCTACAATACCATCATCACCACCATCAGCATTATCACTGCCACTGCCAGGTGTCAGCAGTTACTCTGCATTGTACATTGTGTTCTGCCCTTTATCAACCTCGTGTGATTATACAATCACTCTGATTCTATATTTTATACAGAAAAAGAAGGTAGTAATTGACTTTGTAACATTATAACTGCCTTCTATTCTCAGAACTATTTTGAAATCAATAAAAGAGAAGATTTGTTTTATTTCTCATCTCCTATGTCACCGGATCCTATCTAGATAGGTCTGGTCTAGACATTCATAGTGAAGTCCTCACTGGTCCACTGGTCTCCACCCTTAGATTCTGTTTCACTGGTTCTCAAATGTTCTGAAAGCCACATCCCCTGCCACATGAGGCCCTGGAAACTTGCCCTCTGTGGCTGCCCTCCAGCTTTTGCCCATCACGTAGCTTGGCCTCCAGAGAAGCTAGACTTCCTTGATGTTCTCAGACACATCCTGTCCAAGCTTATATGAATTTGCCCTTCAGGAAAGTGCACCTGTAGCTCCCCATCCACCCTAGATCTTTGCCTCTTCAAATATAACATGCTTCTCAAGTTCAGGTCTACACAAACCTTTTCTATAAATCGTTCTCTGGTCCGTGTAACCTGGTGTGAACCTTTTGATTTTGGTCTCCTACAGCACTTCTATGTTCACTATAGGCATTTATCATCCTCCTCTCATGGTTTTTCTTACTTGGGTGTATATTTCTGTCCCCCATCAGTCCATGAGGTCCTGGAGAGCAAGGACCGAGTCTCCGTCCCCATGTGATTTGCCTTTCAGAGATCACTGAGATAATCACAAACGAAAACTAGCTAATAATAATAACGTCACCTTACAATGAACATAACATTCAATAATGTATTATAGCATCACATAACTACTTAGTAGTTACTATTACTGTCTCCATTTTACAGATGAAGAAATTGAACCACAGAGACGCAAGTATTACAAAGTTGCACAGTTTATCAGTGGAAGAACTAGGCTTTTAACCCATGTAGTCTGGTTTCATGCTTTTGGCATGAGGTTAGATGTCCCAGCAGTCCCCAGTCCTCAACACCTTTGGATACTTGGCAAACTCTATGGTGGGCCCAGTTTGACAGCTTTTGAGCTGGAGCTCAGTGTTTGAAACCCCTTAAACTCCAGGGTCATCCCTCCTCATATGGAACCTGACACTTATTCACACCCATGTGTCTTGGCCCAGACTCTCGGTTTTGAAATTCCCCTCCCCTATGTCACCTCATTGATTCCTCTTCAACTTTTGTGATTCTACAGAAATTACATTCTCCATAAAGATGACTGTCTAGATTGGGCTACCCAGAGGGAGACCTTGGAACCAGAATTCAATTGCAAGTTGTTTATTTGGAAGGCAGTCCCAGGGTGCGCTCCTAGGACAGTGAGGAAATGAAACAGGGATGAGAAGGTGGTCAACGCTATGAGCGTGAGCTGTCAGGCTACTGCTATACACCTCATTTCTGCTGGGAACTTCTGGGAGATTGTGTTTAACATGTCAGCTGGTGTCAGTCCTTGTTGGAGAATGTGCTAGGGAATTAGTTATCTTGCACTTACTTGGGCTATTTGTACAGGTAAATGGGTACAGATGCTGGCAATTGGAAGGTGGGCTGATAGGTGATGAGGCAGAGAGGACCCAGGAATGTGGGCAGCTTGTCCTCCTTCCCCAGCTTCTCTGTGGGTTTGGTGCCCTTCTCTGTGCTCTCCAGTGCCCTATTCTCTCCTCTGATTTCCACTTCCCTGTCTAGCAGACCTGACACCCACTGAGGGTGGAAGCTCGGATCTTCCTCCTTGATTTCTCCAGCACTCAATCCAGTGTCTGCCACAGAGCACGTGCTCAAGAATACAGGAGGAGGACACAATTAGGCCCATTTTATGACAAGCCTGAAAATTTTCCATAAATCTTTATTTAGCAACTTTAATTTATGGACAAATATTCTTAAATAATTAAAAGAGAAACATTTTATAAAAGTTGCAGGAACAAAAAGCAAATATCTTTATGTCATTAAAAATAATCACACAGAAAAGTTAAAATGTCTATAAAGGAAATGAGAGACAAGGAAAATTGTAATCATTAGCTTGGAGGCCCAAAAGTAAAATAAGGCAGAGGTGAAAATGAATCACAGGTGCTATGAAGCTCCTTCCCTTCCATGAAACAAGGAATTGGATAAGAGAGGCCACCTGAAGCCACGTGCCATCACCCAGGCAGTTCCAAGTGGGTTCAGGGCAAAATAATCTTGGCATCTTGGTGAACTGGGTGGGTGAAAAGCACAAATGATCATCAAGGTACTAAGGTACTCTGCCCAGGTGATGCTTGACTGCCCAAAGATGGGTAAAATGTTTACATATATATATATATATATATATATATATATATATAGAGAGAGAGAGAGAGAGAGAGAGAGAGAGAGAGGGAGAGATGGAGTGTCACTCTGTCACCCAGGCTGCAGTGCAGTGGCGCAATCTTGGCCAACTACAACCTCCACCTCCTGGATTCGAGCGATCCTCCTGCTTCAGTCTCCCAAGTAGCTTGGACCATAGGTACATACTACCATGACAAGCTAATTTTTGTATTTTCAGTAGAGACAGGGTTTCACTATGTTGGCCAGGCTAGTCTCGAACTCCTGACCTCAGGTGATCCACCCGCCTCGGCCTCCCAAAGTGCTGGGATTATAGGTGTGAGCCATCCCCACTGTGAGGTGACTGTATTTTATTATGCTTCTATTATTTGGTTTCAGGTTCACTATGTCCGAAATGTCTGGGGAAGTGGAGGTGGTGAGCAGGGACAAAGTGGGATCTGAGCTGTGCTACCGCTTGCCTGGTACCCTGGTGCTAAGGGCAGAAGCACAGACATCTGCCTGGTGTGATTGGGTGAGCATTTGTGGTAGTCATTAGGGCTGTCCCTTGAGTACTTCTGTTTCTTATGGGTACAAGACAGGATTGTCCTTCCCCTTCCTTTGAGTTTGTTGTAGTCATGACCTGCTTTGGTCAATATAACAGAAGAATAAGTGACATCTGTTACTTCCAGTTGCACTTGGGGAAAGCTGGTGCTCATTGCCTGGCCCCTGATACTGTTGTGAGACTGTCTTCTCCATCATCTTGGGGTCCAGAGTGAGCACAACATGGTTCAGCACCCCCAACACACATGCAGTGCATCTATACAAATAGCAGTCACAATAATGGAATGGTATATTGCTGTCTTAAGTCCCTGATACTTTTTTTGTTACCACAGCATAACCCACAGCTCCTGACTGATGCCACCATTTCAAGGTAAGAGAAATAAGACTGAGAAAGATTAAGATATTTTCCCAAGATTGGACATTGTATTCCTACCCGTTGTGCTTGCCTTATAGGTATATGTTCTGGTTTTGACAATCAAGATATAGACAAAATGAGGGCAGAAACATTTGATTATCTGCTAAGAGCAGGAGAAGGTGAAAGAGAATTAAGCAGAGAGGAGGTAGATATGTAAGGAGGAAAAGCAATAAACTAGGAACGAAGCACATGCAATCTTCATAATTTCTTAGAATTTTCTTCCCTTTTAAAACTTTGTTTTATTTTAAAAAGGGAAGGAGAGTCTTCCATTAATTTTGGAGGACATCCCATGCTTTTCATAAAACAGAGTTTTATTCATTTTCCACTAAATACAAATATTTATTGCCCATCTAATGTAGGCTATACATTGACCTTTTGTTCTGCACAATTCTCCTCATTTAGAAAGGTATAATTTGTCAACATTCAGTTCATAGATTTATAGCCAAGTGTTGTCTGTATACCTATTGGTTTCAGTTTGATCTCCTATATTCAGAAAAAGAAAACAATCAAGAAGAGACTTTAATAACTAATTATAAGATAAATATTAACATTCTTGCTTTAGGCTTCTGTGTACACTATACAGTTTGTTTTGAAATTGTTTTTATATTCATTCATTCATTCATTGCTCTTAATTTTTTTTCCAGTTGAAAGATAGCTTATTTAAGTGCAGAGATCAAGCAGAATGGAGTACAAGACACACATTCTTTTGTTTTGTTTTGTTTTGTTTTTTGAGACAGAGTCTTGCTCTGTCGCCCAGGCTGGAGTGCAGTGGCACGATCTCAGCTCACTGCAACCTCCGCCTCCCGGGTTCACACCATTCTCCTGTCTCAGCCTCCCGAGTAGCTGGCTGCCACCACGCTTGGCTAATTTTTTGTATTCTTTAGTAGAGACGGGGTTTCACTGTGTTAGCCAGGATGGTCTCGATCTCCTGACCTAGTAATCTGCCCGCCTTGGCCTCCTAAAGTGCTGGGATTACAGGCGTGAGCCACAGCGCCCAGCCACAAGATACACTTTCAAGTTGCCTTGGGGACTGCTCTGTAGAACAAAAAAGAAACTCAAGATTTTAAGGAAAAAAAAAAGTACAAATGAAGAGAAGGCATGATTACAAAAGTTGTTGATCAGTAATTCTCATTGGTTTACAGAAATAACAGTGGCAATGATCGACTATACATTGTTGAATTGTAGGATGTATGGCATTTAAAAATGTATTTATTTAAAACCTTTTTTTTTTTAAGATTTTTGATGGAATTAAGGGTACAGGTGCAGTTGTGTTACATGGATATATTGTGTAGAGGTGAAATCTGGGCTTTTAGTGTACCATTACCCAAATAAGATACATTGTACCCGATAGGCGGCATTTCACTTTCACCTCATTCTATGCTCTCACCGTTTGGGGCCTCCAGTGTCTATTACTCCACTCAGTAAGTCCATATCCAAGGTTTAGTGCCTATGTATAAGTGGGAACATGCAGTTCTTGATTTTCTGTTTCTGAGTCATTTCACTAAGGGTAATGGCCTCCAGTTCCATACACATTGCTACAAAAGTCATAATTTCATTCACTTTTGTAGCTGAATAGTATTCCATGGTATATATCTACCAGATTGTTTTATTCAGTGATGTGTTGATGGACACTTATGCTAATTTCACAACTTTGCTATTCTGAATTGTGCTGCAATAAACAAACAAATGCAGAAGACTTTTTAATATAATGATTTCTTTCTTTTTGGGGGGTACATATGCAGTAGTGGAATTGCTGGATTGAAGGGTAGTTCCACTTTTAGTTTTCTAGAAGTTATCATACTGTTTTCCATAGAGCTCATACTAATTACACACCAACAAATACATCTTTTCCAACATCTTGCTTTTTGGCATGATTATAGGTCAATGCAGCCCCAACCTGTTGGACTCAAGGCATCCTCCTGGCTCTGCCTCCTGAGTAGCAAGGACTACAGGCCCACACCACCACACCTGGCTATTTTTCTTTTTTTCTTGTTTGTTGAGACAAGGTCTCACTATGTTGCCCAGGCTTATCTTGAATGCCTGGGCTCAAGTGATCCACTCACCTCAGCCTCTCAAAATACTGTCATTACAAGCATGAACCAATGCACTTGGCCATTTTTTGACTGTTTAATAACAGCCATTCTGACTAGGATAAGATGATATGGCATTGTGGCTTTAATTTTCACTTATCTGATATTTAATTATGTTAAGCATTTTCATATGTTTGTCAATTGTATGTCTTTTATTTAAAAAAGTCCATTCATACCCTATGCCTACTTTTTAATGGGATTATTCTTGTTTTTCTTGTTGAGTTGTTTGAGTTTTTTGTAGAGTCTGAATATTAGCTGTTTGCCAGATACACGGTTGGCAAATCTTTTCTCCCATTCTGTAGGTTGTTTGTTTACTGAGAATTATTTCTTTTGCTGTGCAGAAGCTTTTTAGTTTTACTAAGTCCCATTTCTCTGTTTTGGTTTTTGTTGTACTTTATTTTGAGGACTTCATCATAAATTCTTTGCCTAGAACAATATTTAGAAGAATTTTTCCTAGGTTGTCTTCTAAGATGTTTACAGTTTCAGTTCTTACATTTCAGTCTTTAATCCACCTTGAGTTAATTTTTGTATGTGATGGAAGGTAAGAGGCCATTTTCATGAATCTACATATGGCCCACCATTTATCCCAGCACCGTTTATTGAATAGAATGTGATTTCCCTTTATGTAATTTTGTCAACTTTGTCAGAGATCAGTTGATTGTAGCTATGTGGCTTTATTTTTTGGTATGTGTCTATTTCTATAACATGACCATGCTGTTTTCGTTACTACAGCCTTGCAATATAATGTGATCTTTCCAATTTTATTCTCTTTGCTTAGCATTACTTTGGGTATTCAGGATCATTTTTTGGTTACATGTGAATTTTAGGATTTTTTTTCTGAGTGTATGAAGAATGACATTGGTAGTTTGATAGTAATTTAATTGAATCTGTAGATAGCTTGGGCAGTATGGTCATTTTAATGATATTGATTTTCCCAATCTTGAAGAAAGGGATTTTTAAAATATATGTGGGCTATCTATTATTTCTTTCTTCAGTGTTTTGTAGTTCTCTTTGTAGAGATCTTTCACCTCCTTGGTTAAATGTATTTCTAGGTATTTTACTACTTTCTGTAGCTATTATGAAATGGATTGAGTTCTTGATTTGGTTCTCAGTTTGGTCATTATTGTTATGTAGAAATGCTACTGATTTTTATACATTAATTTTGTATCCTGAAACTTTCATGAAGAAATTTATCAAATTGAAGAGTCTTTTTGGGGAATCTTTAGGGTTTTCTAGGTATAAGATCATATCACAAAAAACAAAACCAGAAAATTTGACTTCCTCTTTTACAATTTGGATTACTTTATTTCTTTCTTCTGCCTGATTGCTTTAGCTAGAACTTCCAGTAGTATGTTGAATAGGAGTAGTCATAGTGGGTATCTTTGCCTTGTTCTTATTCTTAGGGAAAATGCTTTCAACTTTTCTTCATTCTGAATGATACTGCCTTTGGGTTTGTCATATATGGCATTTATTGTTCTGAAGTATGTTCCTTCTATGTCTAGTTTGGTAAGGGCCTTTATTATGAAGAGATGCTGGATTTTGTTGAATGCCTTTTTCTGAATCTTTTGATATGATCACACGGTTTTTGTTGTTAATTCTGTTTCTGTGGTGAATCCTATTTTTTGATTTGTGTATGTTGAATCAATCTTGCATCTCTGGAATAAAACCCACTCAATCTTGGTGTATTATGTCTTTGATATGCTGTTGGATTTTGTGTGCTAGCATTTTGTTGAAGATTTTTGCTTCTATGTTTATTAGAGATACTGGTTTGTAGTTTTTGTTTTGTTTTGTTTTTGGTCATGTCCTTATCTATCTTTGGTATCATTGCAATGCTGGCTGCATAGGTTAAATTAGACAAGATTCCCTTTTTGGAAGAGTTTCAGTAAGATCGGCATCAGTTCTGTCTTGTACATCTGATAGAGTTTGGCTGTGACCTCATCTGGTCCTAGGCTTTTTTGTTGCTGGGAGTTTTTTTTTTCTTAGTAATTCAATTTTATTACTCATTATTGGTCTGTTCAAAATTTCTGTTTCCTCCTGGTTGAAACTTAGGGGGTTGTATATTTCCAGAAATCCATCTATTTCTTCTAGATTTTCTCATTTGATCACATATAGATGCTCAGAGTAGTCTTTGATAATCTTTCGTGTTTCTGTTATATCTGTTGTAATTACACCTTTATCACTTCTGCTTGCACTTGTTTGAATCTTCTCTTTTTTTGTTGGTTAATCGAGCTAGTGGTCTATTGATTTTGCTGGTCTTTTCAAACAACCAACCTCATTTCATTGATTTTTTTTTTCTTTTTTTTTTTTTTTTGGTCTTAATTTCATTTAGTCCTTTTCTGATCATTATTGTTTTTTCTTTTACTAGCCTTGGGTGTGGTTTGTTCTTTTTTCTCAAGTTTCTTGAGGTATAACCTTAAGTTGCTTATTTGAAATCTTTCTATCTTTTTCATGTAGGCAGTTAATGTTATAAACTTCCCTTCCCTCTTAGCACTGATTTGGTTGTTTTTCGGACATTTTTGAAAGCTATATCTTTATTTTTATTCATTTACAATTTTTTTGATGTCTATCTTAATTTCATCATTGACCCAACAGTCATTCAGAATCAGATCATTTAATTCTCATGTATTTGCATAATTTTGAGTATTCCTCTTAGTGTTGATCTGTATTTTCATTTCACTGTGGTTCAAGAAGGCACTTGATATGATTTCAATTTTTTTACATTTATTGAGATTTTCCTTGTGGCCTAGCATATGATAAATTTTTGAGAATGTTTTATGCATACATGAGAAGATTGTGTATTCTGAGGTTGTAGGGTAGAATAGTCTGTAAATATCTGTTAGGTCCATTTGCTCTAGAGTTCAACTTAACTCCAGAATTTTTTGTTGTTGTTGATTTTCCACCTCAATAAACTGTCTAGTTCTGTCAGTGGCAAATTAAAGTCCCCTACTAATACTGTATTAGTATCTGTCTCTTTTTTAGGTGTAGTAGTATTTGTTTTATGAATCTAGATGTTCCAATGTTTGGTGCAAATGTATTTGGAATTGTTATATCTTCTCAAATAAATTTCTTTATCATTATATAATTACTTTCTTTGTCTCATTTATAGATGTTTCTATATGTTTTACTTTTTCTTCTCTCTCTGGAATACCTATGACTCCTAGTTTTACATGCTTTTTATATGGTCCCAAATTTCTTGAAATCTTTAATCATTTTTTTCCCTTTATTTTTGTCTGACTGGGTTAATTTGAAAGACCTACTTTCCATCTCTGAAATAATTTCTTTGGCTTTGGTCAAGCCTGCTATTGATGGTTTTAACTGGATTTTTTTTTTTTTTTAATTTCACCAATACAATTTTTTATTCTAGTAGTTGTATGGGTTTTTAAAAATCTATCTCTTTTTTCATATCTTGAATTGTATTTCTGATTCATGTTGGTTTTCAACTTTCTCTTGGATTATATTGTGCTTTTAAAAATCAGTATTTTAAATTCTTTATCAGGTATTTCAAAAAATTTATTTTCATGAAAACCCATTGATGGAGTTAGTGTGGTCCTTTTGAGGTATTGTTACACTCCACTTTTCCATACTTTTGGAATTTTTTCTCTGGTTCCTTCTCATCTGCAAAAGCTATCTCTGTTTCTAATTTTTAGATTTACTTTCATTTGGAAGGGATGTTTTTGTTTCTTCCTTTTCTCCCTTGAGAATGTGTGTAATGTGTGCTGTGTAGGGTTCAACTTTGGTTCCGGGAGCTTTCACTGTCAAAGGTTCTGTGTATGCTCCTTGGTTATACAGAGTCTTTGTATGGTGACTTTCTTAGATGTTGGTTGTAGTAGTGGTGTAGGGATGAGTGACTGGGTTCATTGCCTCCTACAAGTCCAGTATGGCTGAGGTCTCAGGAAGCTTATCTCATTCTCCAGTGCTACACATTTCTGTCAGCAGATTTTCTATTAGATTGTGTCATTTATTTTCGAAGCCAGTGGGTGGTGCTTATGGATAAGAACCAGCTAAGGCTGATGCAGATGGGGCATATACTTGATCTTTGTTTATGGTGAGATGCTTTCTGCTGCCTCAGGCAATGGGCTATGTTGCGGAATGCACAGCGGTATGAGCTCCCTGTACAGTCCTGGACTGAGGGACCAAGCTGGCGGGGGCCAGAGAATGCAGACATGCCTACACGTCCACCAGTGGCAGGCTCAAGCAGTAGCTCTGAGGGCAGATAAAGAGGCAGCTGCAAACATCCAGAGATGTGCCTGGGTATGGAGGGGATAATCCTCTGCTGCCCAGTGTTCTCTGCCTGGAAAGGGAGGGGTAAGTGCTACCCTCCCAATCTAGAAAAGGTGAGTACTCCACATGCCTGAAGATATGTCCAGGCATGGAGCACAGTGGGTGCTGCTGTATCAAGACTTATGCACCTGAAGGGAGGGGTGGCTGAGGCTCCTAATCCAGGTGAGAAGGTTCTCCAAATGCCTGGGAATATGCACAGCATGGAGTGGAGAGGGTGTTGCTGCACCAAGATGTCTGCATGAGAAGGGAGGGGCAGCTCAGGTTCCTATTCCAGGTAAGTGGGTACTCAACATGCCTGGAAATATCCCCGAGCATGACAGAGAGGGCACTGCTGTGCCAAGATTTCTGCACAGGACAAGAGAAGTGATTCAGGGTTCCTGTGCAGTAGAGCAGGTGTGCTGAATGCTTGGAACTATGCCCTGGAGTGGAGTAGAAAAGTACAGACGCACCAAGATCTCCGCATTAGAAGGGAAAGGCAACAGGTGAGGGGGTGCACTGAATTCTTGAAATTATGCCTGGTTGTGGAGTGAAGAGGGTGCTTCTGCACCAAGATGTCTGCACAAGAATGGAGCGGTGACCCAGGATCTTAATCTAGGTGAGCAGATGGTCCAAATGCCTGGAAATATGTCCCTCAGTGAGGAACAAAATATTTGCAGCAGAGTGGAGAAATGGCTGTTGCAACAAGGTCTTTCAACAAGTGTTGAATGCTGGGAAATATGCCCAGGCTTGGACCTGGGGTGGGGGTTGTTGCTTTGCCAAGTTATTTGCAAGATAAAGGGAACTGTAGCCCACACTCCCAATTCAGACCAGCAGCTCAAAACTGGTGGGACACACTTCCCAACTGATAAAGGGGGCAGGCTGGGATACCCAGAAATGACACCCACAGGCAAGTCCAAGTCTGCAAAGCTATTCCTGGTCATGGTTCCTATCACTCAGGAAAAATTGTGGTTTCAGCAACTCTCTTCGGTATGGATTTCTATTTTTATTTCATTTTGTCTTCTTGGTATTGATTTCTATTTTGAGAGTACAGTTAGTATGGTTTTATTTTTCTTTAATTTATTGAGACCTGCTTTATGGCAGAGCATGTAGTCTGTCTTAGAGGATGCTCTGTGGGCCCATGAGAAGAATGTGTGTTCTGTGGTTGATGAGTGGAGTATTCTGTAGATGTCTATTAGGTCCAACTGGTCAAGTGTCAAATCTAAATCCAGAATTTCTTTGTTAGTTTTCTACCTTGATGATCTATCTAATACTGCCAGTGGGACGTTGAAGTACCCCATTATTATTCTGTGGCTAATTATTTTTGTAGGCCTGGGCATAGTTGTTTATGAATCTGGGAGCTGCAATGTTGGGTGTCTGTATGTTTAAGAATAATTAAGTCCTCTTATTTAATTGAGCCCTTTGTCATCATGTAATGCCCTTCTTTGTCCTCTTTAAATTGATGTTTTGGGTTTAAAGTCTGTTTCATCTGATTTAAAAAAAGCAGCCCTCTCCCTTTTTTGTTTTCTATTTGCATGATAGATCTCCCTACAACCCTTTATGTTGAGACCATGGGTGTCCTTACATGTGAGATGGATCTTTTGAAGACAGCAGATGGATGGGTCTGGGTTTTTTAATACAAATTGTAATCTGTGCCTTTTAAGTGGGGTATTTAGGCTGTTTATAGTCAAGGTTAATTTTTGTTTGTTTGTCTGTTTGAGACAGAGTGTCGCTCTATCACCCAGGATGGAGTGCAGTGGCATGATCTCAGCTCAATGCAATGTCGGCCTCCTGGGTTCAAGTGTTTCTCCTGCCTCAGCCTCCCGAGTAGCTGGTATTACAGGTGCACAGCGCCATGCCCAGATAAATTTTCATATTTTTAATTGAGACGGGGTTTCACCATGCTGACCAGACTGGTCTTGAACTCCTGACCTCATGATCCATCTGCCTTGGCCTCCCAAAGTGCTGGGATTACAGACTTGAGCCACTGTGCCTTATTCAAGGTTAATATTTGTATGTGAGTTTTTGATCCTATCATGAAGTTGGCAGCTAGTTTCTTTGTAGTATGTATTGTGTGGTTGCTATATAGCATCTCTGAGCTATGTTTAACTGTATTTTTGTAACAGTAGGTATTGTTCTCTTATTTCCATGTTTAGAACTCCCTTAAGCATCTCTTAAGACTGGTCTAGTGGTAACAAATTTTCTCCGTAACTGCTTGTCTGGAAAATATATTTTTTTCTTCTTTGCTTATGAAGCTTAGTTTGATGGAATAGGACATTCTTGGTTGGAATCTATTGTCTTTAAGAATGCTGAAAATAGGTTATCCTCATGAAAATGTACTCACTAATATGGTATGTACAATAGTGCACCATGCAGTTTGTTTTTATTTTATGTTATTTTGTTTATAATTTTACCCAAGTGAGACCCAAGTTGTTTTATTTTTTATGGGAATTTAATGAGATAGAATTTCTCTATCATTAAATTTTATGGGAATTTAATGAGATAGAAATTTTAATGATTTTCTACATTTGTCGGGTGCAGATCTGTGTAGTGAAACTACCCACAGCAGGGATATATGCCTGTGAGGTGGCACAGACCCGAGACCCGATGGATCAGACTTGGCCTTCATCCTCCTCTTGTCCTGATGAAATCTCACAGCTCCAGACAACACAGACACAAAACATTGATCAACAATAAGATGGCTTGAAGAAATGCTTCTTTCAGGACAAATTCTTTCTGTGCATTCCATGAGGTAATCAATATAGTATATAGCTACACATTTGCACCATTTTGAAGCCCACTACAACAATCAGAGTTTTTAAAATGCTGCGTTTAGTGAGCATTGTCAATAGAGTCTTTAAGATCATCAATCTTAAGTCAAGAAAATTTAGAAAGTACTAAAATCTTAGCACTCACATGAAAGAAAACTGGAAGTTTTTCCAAATTAGACAACAATCAGACAAATTTGCATAATATTACCAATCTAAGTTTTGAAGCAGAAAGAAAATGTTATAAACCATGATTTTCACAAGTAGGATTGATTGTAGTATTTCATAATTTTGGATGATTATAGTATTTATCAGAATTTTAAAGTGATCAAACTTAGTGGAAAGACTGATTTATGCTTCTGCTATATTTACAGAAAATTCTATTATAAAATCAATGTCATGTGATGAAGCAAATAGTGACTCAATAGTTGAGTATGAAAACATAGAATTAACTTTTTACACTGTTGTGTCGAGTAGTTAATTAATAAAAATGTTACATTAGCAAGTAAAAAGAACACACATTAAGGAACACATCTGCAGGGTGGATGGATGGACTGATGGGGTCAAAGCCAGTGACATCACGAGCAGGAAACCATGTTTCTCTCAAGCTGCAGCTTTGAAATGTCAAACAGCCTCTGCCTTGGTTGACGGCTGCTTTCTGACTCAATGGAAGACCTTGTTCTCTAGCGTCAGGGCTGTCAGAATCTTTGCTTATGAATGAGAAGAACATCCCACTGCCTGGAGGAGCGGGTCCATCTTTACACAGACACACAGAGCTGCAGAGAAGGGGTTTCTGGACGGAACGTTCCACACCTGGCTGGACTTTATGGGTTCTAAGGACACAGGGCCTAGGACCACTTTGCAGAGCAGACTTGACACTGGCTGCTTTACATGAAGGCCTGCCATGCTCTGAGTCCATCACTACAGCCTCAAAAATCCCTCCCCACAGTCTAATAATAAGCTCTTTCCATTGTTTTTTGAGTCATCACAGGTTTCTTGGTATGAATTTATTCCCTTTTTGCTACAAGCCAATAATCCTGAGTCTGTTGACTGCAAAATCTGTTTTGGTGACTGATCGCACTAGGATGTATATTATTTTTCTGGAATTTGGGATGATTGTAGTATTTATCAGGACTTTAAAATAAGTAATTTGTTGTGACTGATTTCCTCTTCTTAAATAAACACTAACTTTTGTGCTTAGTTTCTAATTGGTTATATTATGCTATTTTTCATGCAGATAACCCTCTGTATTACGGAAGCCTTAGACCTCACGGAACCTGGGTTGCCTGTGGTTACAGTGCTGAGAATCCACCTGCCCAAGGAATGACTGCACTGGTTCCTGCTTCCCAGGCCTCCAGTGGACTTACCCCTCCTTCCAGAGTGATTTGTCTATGCTGAAGGTGGAGTTTCTAACCTCAGTGGTTTTAGTGTTTTAGCAAGAATTTGTGACATTATTTTGCTAAAGGAACTCTTAGAAGGGGTGCAATATTTCCAAAACATGACCCTCAGGAGCCTCCTTTACTCCAAAAACCCGGGAGCTTCCGGAAAGGGCCCAGACCCTCAGCTTGCTCCACAAGACGAAGACCCACATGCTCACCTTCAAGCATCCCTGCCCCCTGCTCCCCTCCTGGGGAACAGACACACAGGGAGATGGTGGAGGGAGCCTTCTACAGAGCCAGACTTCCCCCTCCACTTCCCCAGGAAGAGAGATGTCAGAAAAGTTACGGGTTTACACGAAATCACCTGTTCCTTGTGTCCTTGGATGGTGGTTGCTTATGTCAAGACAGATCCTTCACCAGGTAGAGAACCATGAGGATCTCCATGCAGGGAAGACTTCGCCCCTGACCACCATTCCTGGGCACCTGCTGCTCTGCTGTCAGCCCCTCTCTTCCAACAGAAGCCTGAATCAGTGTGTGTGCACCCCCTACCCCCCAACACCAGGTGAGGCCCAGACTCAAATCTCCCCAGGTCACGACCTCCTGGGCGCTGCTTCACCTTCTTCAACCCCAAACCTTGGTTAACTCCTGTGTGGGTGGAGAGGAAATGAAGCAGATGCTCCCCACTCTCCCTGCCAGACCATCCTCCTCCTGGCTTTCTGTGTGCGGCACATGGGGTGCGGGCCTCAGGGCTGTTTGGGCAGTTTCCCCTTTGTCATTTCTCCCTCAGTGTTCATGGCAGCCACCTTTGGTCAACGCAGCTCTAGGCACGGAAGATAGTTGAGAGCCCTTCCCCAGAGGCACCTGCCCTGAGGGCTGCACCCCTCTGCCCAGAAATAGCAAAGGGAAGGGCCGTGCAGGGTGGGCTAGGTCTTAAGACTGTAGCCTCTTCTTTGGAGCGCAACTAACCATTTTTCTAAAGAATGGTTTTGACACTAAGGTGATGTTATTTATTAATTAAAACATCCTTCTTGAAAACAACAAGTATCCACTGCATGTCACTTCCATTTGTGTTTTAACTTCTCCATCCCTACGAAGAAGGCTGACCTGAGTACTTGTTTTAAATCCAAGTCCAGAGAAAGGGCGGCTGGATGTGAACATGTAAAACTCTTCCAGGACACAGCTTCCTAGCTTAGGACACAACCTCCCAGCCTGGGGCACACCCTCCCGGGATGGATGACAGCAGGCACCACTTTCTCTGGGTGATACGCCCATCTTTCATCTGGTTGGCATTTTTCCCAATCAGCTGTACACACACACACACACACACACACACACACACACACTTTTGGGCTTTGTTTCCATGTAGGGATCTAAAGTCTCTTGTGGAAAGAACCACACGTCCATTGCTATCTAGTTAGTGTCTAGGGGATTTGATGAGAGCAGCTCAGTCCCTGGAGTCTGTTCAACTCTGCAAGCACAGACGGAATCTACGGCCTGGTGAGCTCCACCGAGGCCTGGCCCCTGGCTGTGGACACAGCCAGCCCCCTCCTCCTGCTCCGACCAGGAGCTCATACCAAAGCAGCAGCCCAGCTTCCTGGGCCAGCTGCCTGGGCCCCCTCCTCTCCCTGGTGTCCTCACCAGGGGCTGCTGCAGCTGCAGCCCTGGGTTCGCAGCCCCTGGCTGCTCTCTCCCTGTTCTGAAGCTCAGGTCTCCGAAAGTGGCAGCAGCTCCCATGACAGCCTTGCTGTGGCTGCGTCAGCTCCCAGGTACTCCTCTGATCCCCACACCAGCACAACAAGGAGGCTTCATAAAGGAACTGCAGAAACCCTGCCTGTGTGCACATCCCCCAGACAGCCAAGTACTCAGAGGGAGCCGATGCTACTGTTTTATTGCAGGAGGTGGGGTTGTGTGTACCATGTACCAGGGCTACCAGAAGCAAGAAGGAAGGAGGGAGGGCGGAGCCCCCTGCTGAGCAACAAAGGCCTCCTGCTCTCTTCTCTGTCTGTCGCCTGGCGCAGGCGCATGGGGAGACATCCCCCAGGGTGGAGGCCACCAGTCCAGGGGTGGGAGCACTACAGGGGGTGGGAGTAGGCGGTGGTTGGTGTGACTGGCCCGGCACAGATCCCTAGGCTTCTTGACACCTGGAATTCACCAGGGACATTCTGTCCTCCCAGGGAACTTCATAGATCTGGAAAGAGCACAACTGTTTCTGTGAAAGGGAAGAGAGAGGGCCAATCAGTGTGGGTTACAGTGAAAGGGGAAGACGCCCAGCATGAGATGTCAGAGCCTGGGTGAGGAGGTTGGAGGTGAGACACTGGGCCCACACCCACCCCTGCTGAGACCCAGAGCACCGAACTAGAATGAATAGGGAATGTTCCATCGCCCCTCCAAGGCTCCAAGTCACCAAGTGGCATTGGGCCCTCACTCCAGCCTGCAGGATTCCTGTCTCAGCACAGCCCTGTGAGGAGAAGCCTGTGAAAGGCCTTGGGAGCCCCAAAGGTGCAGGGCAGGGGGTGGCAACTCGCTTCCCCCAGCTCCTTCCACCTCCAGCATCCAGGCCAGCACTAAGAGGGGCCAGAGGGAAGAGCCCAGGGCAGGGCAACTCCCTCTCAAAGAGCTGAGGCCGGGGCAAGGGTGACAAGGGGAGTGCAGCTCTCCCCTGAGTGGAGACTTCACAAGAACCAGGAGGTCCTTGGAGAGGCTGGTGTTGGGTGAGCGGGGCAGGTCCAGGGCTACGCAGCTAATAGCTCTCTAGATCTCACTAATCTGCTTAGTGTGGCTGTGGCTGCGGGCAGGTGCCTAAGGCTGGGATTAGACAGAGCCCCTTCTCCCTGCCCAGCACCCAGACCAGCAGCTGCTTCTTCCTGTTTGACAGGCAACACCCCAAAGAAGGCAGAGTTGACCTCTCAGTAACCATTCCCAAGGTAAAGCCTTCCTAGCAAATCAAATACATCACCCCCCTCCCTCACCACCCCATCTGCACACACATAGGCAACTATGTAAACTCACTTGGACCCCTCATCCTCATGGATCTATGTACAAACCCCCATACTGCTCCCACGCATCCACACAGGGTCACACATCTCCCTTACACCTCCCTGCACACACTGGCACATGTGTGTACACACGTGCACATTTCCTCATGCACACCTGCATGCACACACCCCCCCAAGTACATGAACATGTACACATCCATGCATACATGGCTCCCCACACGCCCTCCTGCACACACACACACCCTCCAAACATGGGTAGGGCAGAGGCTGACACATACGCACCCCTCTGCAGTGCATGACTGGCCCGGGACCCGCATCAGGAACGTACCTTCTGCAGTTCTGGCTGTTCATGGAAGGCACAGGTGTCCACGTTGGGCTGGGACTTGGTACATGTGGTTCGGCCCAACTCTACATCAAGGAAGTAATTCGTTCCGGCCACGACCTACACACATGAGAAAACAGGACACACGGAGAGCGCTCCCCATCAGTTTCCTGCACACACAGCACTTCACTGTGGCTGAGTCACTGGACTTGATTGGGGCTTTGTGAACTGCCCACATGTCACCACAAGGCACACAAGTCCCCTCTTCCTGTCAGCCGGCAGTGTGCTGGGCCTCATGCCTGCTCTTAAACATTGTTTTCTCTGTGCTGGGTAAAAGGATTCATTGAATTCTGCTACCTGGGGCTCAGGGGCAAAGGAACACTGAATCTTTTCTAGGAAGGCTGTCATCTGATGACAACATTTCAGCTAACTTCCGAAAATCTCATTCCCTCCATTTAACCTAGATTTATTCCTTCATTTAAGAGTAGGAAATGAGGTGCTTCACACACAGAGATGCTTTGGGTCAATGGGATGCTTTGGGTCAATGGGGCCTCCCGGATGCCACCATTTTAGGTGTGAGATTCGAGCTACTTTTCTAAAGTCAGCAGCACACCTGCGTGTCTTACAATTGCAGACTAGAATTGAACCCTTTCCCTGCACGAGGTCTCTCCTAGACACAACGTGGCAGAGCTGTGGAGAAACCTGGGATGAGGCACTCTGAGACCAGGGTGCTAGACATTGCCCCTTGGAACCAGAAGGAACTGCTAAGATCCCTCGAGTATCAGTTTATCCATATATAAAATAGGCTTCCGGGCTGGATGGTCTGCAGTGCCCTGTGCTTCACTCCAAGTTATTGTCATGCTTGAAAGGGAGGTGCAGGCCAGCGGGGACCACCGCACCAGGAAGTGCACCTTGTGTGCAGGGTGAGGGCCCCAGCTGACAGCTGCAGGAGGAGAAATGGGGCTGGTCTGGATTCCTTTGAATTTCCAAGAGGAGGCGGAGGAGCTTCAAAGCCTGTGTCACTATTTGCTGCTGTGCCATGGGATGCACGTCAAGCTTGGGCCCAGTAGACCTGCGAAGATCCCTCCCTCCCGACCTGACCCCATCCTATGCTCTGCTAAGTGACTGCTGTCCTCATCTGGCTGAGGTCTAACTCTGCATTAGCTCGTAGAGGCAGGCTCAGGCATGCTCCACCCCAGCAGGGACTCAGCTGCCCTGGGCTGTAGGGGGTGGCCAGCCAAACCGAGGGTGAAGGCTGCTAGCCCTAAGGGGTTGTGCCCTGGGGCGTGACTTGGGGAGGGAAGCAGGGCTCTGCAGAACAGGGAGCCAGGTTCCCATGTGGCCCCTGCCGACAGGACTCAGGGAAAAGGATAAGTCTCATGGCCTGGGTCTCATCCTGAGCAGCATCAAGTCCACCCAGAGTCAGCACAGTCTCCACCCACACCTGCTGGACCCTGGGAAATGGCACGGTCATATCACAGACACAGCGGCTCCTGCAGGTTAAAGGAGGCTGAGGGGACAGACAGTAGCTGCAGGGCATAGCCCGGGAGCGTCCTTAGGCCTGAAGGCCATCAGGGGAGAGTCACGGAAAGCTGAAAGAGTCTGAGCATAGATCACGAATGTGTCAATGTTGATTTGCTGGGAATGCTCTTGGGAGTTGCGCGACAAACCAGGCTGGAACTCAGGACCTCTTGGGTGGTGGCAGCACCCACCTGCTCTCTGGCTCGCAGCACCCGCAGTGGGCGTCTGTAGTACTCATCTTCGGTGGCCTTGTTGTACTCACTGATGGCGAAGTGAAGGGCATGCTGTATTTCATCATCATTGAGGTCTGTGTCATAGATGCCACCTGAAATCATCCTATCCTCCTCCTTGGGGCTCCAGGCCTGGGCCCCAGCCAGGGCGGCCAGCAGGAGCAGCAGGGTGCACAGGGGCTGGGCCATGGGCTCCTCAGAGGCAGAGCACAGAGCTGGAGCTGCAGGAGAGGAGGGTGAGAGCCTGAGGTGGGAAGCCCAGACCAGCAGGCAGCTGTGCATTTATCCTGCTTTGGCAGCCCAGCCCCACCCCTCCATGCCACGCCCCTGACTCCTCCACCTCTTTCTGCCCATCCCCTGTTTCTCCATCTCTCTTTTCAGTCCCCCACCACCACAAGCTCCCACCCTGCCTAAGTTCCCCCTGCCCCTCCCAGGCCTCCTCCTCCATATCTCCCTCCTCCCCACTCCTGTCCTCACTATAGCCTCCCGGAGCCATGCCTCTCTTCCCTGGTGCTCCCAAGCTTGAGTCACGGGCGTCTCCACAGAGGTGACACTGCTCCTTTGACACTGCTCTATGAAAGCAATGAGACCTCCTGTTTGCTCAGAAAAGGGAAAAATACAGGGTTTGGCCTTCGGGGTCTTCAGATATCGGGACATCCAGATATCTTCAGACATCCAGGAGCCCTTGGTCACAGTCTCTGAATCTCTGGAGCAGGGAGGTTATTTCAGAAGGTTCCAGAAGACCCTGTCCACACCCTACTATGGAGAATTTCTTTGCCAAATGTAAGGGAATTAATCTGTTTGGAAAAGGTCACTGGGTTCTCTTTCCATAACTCATTATTCAGTAAACCAACCTGTCACCAGTTACTCCCTGTGCCAGGAGGTCTAGGAGTTGAAGACGGAACCTGGATGATGAGCCGTAGAGGTGACGCTGCAGAGCTGCTGCCCAACAGAGATGTGACGTGAACCCAGGAGCAACTGAAAATTTCTCGTAGATGCATTTTAAAAGATAAGAATAAATGGGTGAAAGTAATGTTTAAACTATTTACTTAACCTAATATAGCCACAAGATTATTTCAGCTAATGGGAACAATTATTAATGAGATAGTTTACGTGCTTTTTTTTAGTTTTGTTTTGTTTTTGTAAATCTTTGAAATTCCCTGTGTATTTTTTACACTTAGCCCAGGAGTCACTTTGGACTGGCCCCGTTTCAAGTGTCCAGTGGCACATGTGGCTGGTGGCTATGGAACTGCACAGTCCATTCCTTACACAGTGTGTGTAGGGGATGGTAGGTTATGATCAACAATTAGGATCAGGGAGTTATACTCCCTCTGTTGGAAGTGAAATAGAACAGGGGCTAGAGAGAGACCACTGGACCCTGGTCAGGGAGGTCTCTACGAGACTGGAGAGGTTGAGAAGCCCCAGGCAGCGTGGAACAGCCAGTGCAAAGGCCCTGAGGTGGGGTTGGGCATGTCTGCTCCAGGAAAAGGAAGCTCCTGGAGGAGGTGTGAGCAGGGAAGGGAACGACCTGGAGTCTCATGGTAACTGTGGGTGGGGCCGGGTGAAAGGTACACGGGGACCCTTGGCAGGCAGTGGGGGTGTCAGGAGAGGGAGCAGCAGGCACAGGATGAATGTGGGAGCCCACGGGCCTCTCTTGCTTCTCTTCTAGGGAGCCATGCTTCAGGCTCCTTTCCGCTGCGCACTGCTTGGAAGATTCACCTGATATTTTAAAAATTGCCTCGAAGGAGGTAGAATTTACATACAATAAAATGCCTAATAGTATGTGCTCCACATGGAGGATTTCATAAATGCATATACCTGTGTTACCACTTTGTCCAGACCTGTGACATCTGCCTTGCCCCAGACGGTATCCCCCTGCCTCTGCATCCCACCCTCATGCCCACCCTGCCCTGGCATTCCCCATCCGGCCCTGTAGACTCCTTTGTTGCCTGTCCTTGAGCTTCCCAGGAATGGAGTCCTGCAGAGCGAGCCCAGGTGTGTCTTCGTCCTTTGCTCAGTGTGGCTTTCCAGGGGCCCCTGAGTTACTTCATTGCCAGGATTGTGAGTTCTCCTTCTTCCCAGATTGAGAGGACCTGATCAGTTGGGTGCCCTGTGGGGTGACAAAGTCCCCAGCTTGGGATGCTGTGGGCCTGGGCTGAAAAGTGACTCCAGGAGTGGGGAGGGTAGAAGGAGGCTCTGAACAGACAGCTGCTCCCTTTGTTCTCTCAACCCCACCCTCCACGCCTGAAGGTGACCCTGTGGCAAAGCCCTTATGGTGAGGTGGCAACTTGGCCAGAAACACCAGGAAACCCTGGGCCTTTGCAGGGCACCCAGAGGACTCTCCTGGGAGTGGTCGAGGTGAGGGTTGGCCAGGATCAGCCCAGACCTGCTGTGATCCTGGGGCTCGGCCATGGCTGCGGCTGGATCAGCAGGAACCTGACAGCGGGAACAGTATTACTCTTGGGTGCTCATGTTCATTATTAGGACAGGGGACCTTGTTACCCAAGGCCCAGTGACCATCTCACCCCACTGTGAGTCCAGCACCCCTAGAAACCATGCAGCCCAGCAGATACAGCAGGTGGCCCAGGGATGGCGGTTACTGCTGGGTGAGGGAGGGAAGGTCTTCAAACAGGGCTACACATATGCCTCCTAGTTAGACAGGACACGGGGAGAGATTCCCAGAGAGAGAAAGAGAGGGAAGTCCCATACCAGGTGCTTGTGAGCAGAATGGCCATCTCCAAAGGGTAGGAGTTAGTTCTCCTCTGTGGCTCCCACCTTCCCGGGAGAGCTGGGAGTCCAGACTCAGGAAGACATGCTGTGCAGAGGGTAAGCTGAAGGTCAAGCAATCCTGTATTTCTTGTTTTTTTTTAATCAGTGGAAGGGAGGTGCAGGTAACCCAAATAGCGAGAATGTACTGGTGGGTGGAGTGTGAGGGAGGGAGGCCAGAGTGCTGACCTGTGCCCCGTATGTGATGACACCACCAGTGGTCATCTGTCAGGACGCTGGCCGGCACTGCCCGGAGGGTCAGCTGTCCTGATGCAGCAACCTCTCTAATCCCAGTAGGAAAGATACCAGTGTAGGTTGCTCTCAGGAGTAGGTGCAAGTGCGATGTCCAGTAAGGAGTGATAGGAAGTGGCAGGTTAGTGTAGCTGGCCAGCTGCTCCAGATGTTTGATGACCATAGGCAAATGTTGTGTCTGTCGTGCATCTGGAGAAAGAGGCTACTTTGTAAAGCATAGTGTCTGGGAGTTCAGACCAGCAGAGATGGGCAGACTTCAGCAGTGATGTATCAACATTTTTGAAAATGATGGAGTAGCCAGGTGTGGTGGTGCACCTGTAATCCTAGCCAATTAGGAGGGTGAGTCAGGAAGATTCCTTGAGTCCAGGAGTTCCATTCCAGCCTGTGAAACAGTGAAACCCCCGTCTCAAAAAAAAAGTGACAGAACACTTTCTTCCCTGATTTCTATAGTCCACAGTTTTAAGGACACACTAGGAGGGGGCCAGATAGCAACCGTGGACTAAGGAACAAGCCTGGGGCCTCCAGCTCCCATGTAACCTGGAGGAGTCCAGCTGCCCAGGAGGGGGCATGTTTTCCTTCTGCCACGTGACGAAAGAGAAAGCTGTGTTCCCCTAGGCTGCATGGGGGACTACTGATCCGATCATCTGAATTAGCAGGATGAGAAATTAGGTGAGTGGCAGAGGTTCTCTGTAATAAATGACCAGTAATAAGTGAACACTAAACAATACTATAATAAACAAACGACCAAGCACAGAAAGTATCACCTAAAGGTGCAAGTGGTGAGGACAAGCTGGCCAAGAGTTGAGATTCTGCACATCTGGGTTTTGAGCAACTAACACTTTGGTCTATGGTAGGAGCTGAGACTGAGCAGCCACAGGATTTGGTGGCTTCTCAAATGGGAAGCCCAGGAGCCCCCTTTATGGAGTGCCTGGAATTCTCTGGGGTCAAGCTCGTCTCGTTCACACTCCATCGCTCCTTCTTTTCTCCCTCTCCTCAAACATGGCGGACACGTGGATGCTTCTAAACTGTGAGCCAATGTCGGTAACACATTTGGCTCTTCCACATCATTAGGAAACTGTGATACTCATGGGGAAGCCAGCTGGTAGCTCCCGCAAGAAAAGGCGACAGGGCAGAGCCCAGTGTCTGAGGTCCTATTGTTCTGCACTCCATGGAGAGAAAGAGAATCCTTCTTCTCAGGGACTAGTAGGTGAATAGTATTCATGGTTTTGGAATGCTAGTTAACATTTATTTTTCAAAGAGTATTTGTCAGTGCAGATTCAGTGACTGAAGAACTACATAGGAGTGGAGGGGAGTAGAGGCGGCCTCCAGGATCTCAGGCGGCTGGCTGCTGCAGGCAGGGATCCATCTGACTCCCTGGGCTGTAGCCTGCAGTGGCCTGGACCCGAGGAAAACAGATGACTCTGAGGAGGTAAGTAATCTCCTTGACATCGCTGAGTGGTCAGATTTTCTTATCCTGTTTGGGTCACTGTTGGCACTTCCCTGTCACTGTTTGTGTAACCTTAAATATCAATTCCTTTAGCAAAGTGCAGTGATGGTGGAGAGTGGTTCCTGTTCCTGCTTGGAATCCTGCTAAACTCAATCACTGAGTGCTGAAGCTGGGGCCAGAGGCCATCAGGACAGCCCTGCCCCTCCTGTGACCCTGCCTGCCCTCTCCTCCTGTCACAGAGGAGCTGGATCCAGCGACAAGACTCACCCTGGCCAAACCTTAGTTAGGCTCCTCTGAACCTTCTCCCCTAGTCCTCAACCCTAGTCCCCAGCCCCTACCTCCTGTTCTTGTGAGGGCTGCATTGCCCAGTTTTAGGAAAGAATCTTGCTAAGTCAGTTTAGAAAGAATTCCCCCCACCCTTGGTATCTGATCACTCTCAACATCTGATCAAGTTCTTCATTCCTTAATTTTGATGTCTAAGGCTTTGTCCTGCCTTTAGCAACAATATTGCTAGGTCAGTTGATCCAGAAACTCCTACTTTTGTTGTCTCTGCTTAGTAATTCCCATCTATTAACCCCACCACCCTGATCCTTGGCTGTAAATCCCACTTCACCTTGTATTGAGAGTTGAGCTCATTCTCCATCTCATTGTGAGAGTCTTTACACCTATTGCAATAGTCTCGAATCATCCCTACCCAGCTCCGGCTTCAAGCAGTGAAGCTGCACATCCTCTTGCCCATAATGTCATCACTGGACATCCTGCAGGCTCTAACAATTCAGCATGTCCAGTGTTACAATCATGTTGGCCCACACCCCTGCCTCCCATCGTGTATCCCCAATTTAGTTAATAGCCACACTCTTCTCCATGGTTCTGCCCAGAGATGTAGTTGTGACCACCGGCAAGTTATTAAATCTCCCAGTGCTTCAGTCTTGCCATTTTAAAAACAGAAATACAATGATTCCCAGTATCCATGAGTTATTATGACAATGGACTGTGTAATAAAGTGCTGCATGATCTCATTGGCCTACGGCATCGACCAGTTATTTTGCTGACATCTGCAGTCCAGCTGGGAGTCACTGACCTGGGATGGGATTGTCTGGGTTGGCTCTGGTCCACGTCTGTCATCCTTCTCCAGGGACCAATGGCGGACATTTTTCATATTCTTACATGGCAAGAGCAGTGCACAAGAAGGCAAGCTGAATTACACAAAAGTATTTCAAGCTTCTGGTTACTTCACACCTGCAACTCTCCCTTGGCTAAAGCAAGTCACACGGCCAGCCCAAAGGGAAGTGGTCGGGAAGTGCACTCTGCCACGGAGGGTAGAGGACAGGGAGTGAGTATTTAGAAGAATAATCTAATATGCCCCAATAATGTACCACACTGACTCATAGGGGTGTCAGGGAAATATTATGAAATGCTTGTGAAGTGCTTGCTACAGTGCCTGGCATACCTATATTTCTAACTATCAATCTATCAATTAATCTAATCTGCCTAACTAATCTGGCTATCTGGGTATGAAAGGAAAATAAACCTCAGGACCCCTTAATCATTCAGCCAAAAGGAAAAGTCAAGCTGGGAACTGCATCAGGCAAACCTGACTCTCATTCTATTCCCAAATAAAGTAGCTACAAAGATTTAAAAACTACATCCTCCCTCACAATTTGCCCACAAGGAAATTCCTTGTGGAGAAAGGGCAGACAGAATTCAAAGTCATCCCTCTGCTCACATGAGAGCGTGAGATAAATGCATTATCTGATTGCTTCCTTTGCCCTGTTGTTTCACTAAATACTGTAAATTGCTTATTCAGTTAAAGGTTAATCAGAAATTCAAAAGAATGAAACTATTTGTCTTTTATCTACCTATGACATGGATGCCCCCTCCCTACTTCCAGTTGTCCTGCCTTTCCAGACCAAACCAATGTATATCTAATATATGCTGATTGATGTCTCATGACTATCTAAAATGTATAAAACACGCTGTAACCTTGGATGCATGTAATCAGGGTTTCCTGAGGCTGTGTCATGGGAGTGTCCTTAACCTTGGAAAAATAAACATTCTAAATTGATGGAGACTTGTCTTAGATACTCTTGGTTTACAAATGGAATCGATCTATTTACCTATCAGATATATTTAATCTATCCATCTATGTATCCATCCATTGTGTTTCCTGCTTATTTCTCATTGTTCACTAACCACTAAAAACTGAAGTCCTGTGACATTCTGTTACCTGTATTTCCAATGTGTCCTCCACACTGCCATAGCTATGAGAACGCTCATGGCTCTCTTGTGACCGTCCAAACTTTGAGGAATCTTCACTGTACTCTGTGCCTCCACTTCTGTGCTGTTCTACTCACTGCTGCAAATCAGATTGTGATTCTTGGCTCACAGCCCTGGGCTTCCAAGTGTCCTTAAATTGAAACTCTGATGAGTACTTGGCATCTAAACTTGTCCCTACCTGTCCCTGCCCTCCCTGGTGCATCCTGTAGGCAGGTGAGCTCTGGCTTGGCCTTTGGGGTGAGACCTTTTGAAAGGCTGATCCTCTGGGGGCAGCTTGACGGGTTTGATAGTTGTAGTGCTATGAAAATAGGATGGAAACTGGTGAGAAGGCAGATGGAGAGCATGAAATGTAGGCTGGGTTCGGAAGGACAGGGCTGCACTCCACATGTCCCATGGCAGTTGCAGACCCCAGCAGAAACCACAGTCTATGAGGGAGGAGATTCCCTCCTCTCTGGACCCCACATGGGGTGGACTGTGGGCCTCTGCTCGGAGGGTTGTTCAGAGCATCCTGTACACACCAGTTTCCTGCTGCTGCATCAGAAGCCACCCCGAATCTTCCTGGCTGAAAGCAACATGATGTGTGGGTTCTCATGACTCTGGAGCTATCTGTGGCTCTTCCGCTGGTCTTGTTGGGTTCACTCAGGGGCTGCATTCAGATGGGGTAGGCTGTAAATGTGCTTAGTTGCAACAGTGGACATTTCCTTCCAGGTGGTCTTTCATCTTCAAGAAGGTGTGAAGATACTTTTACTTGAAGACTAGTTCTAAGATCATTCTAGGAGCCCGGCACCCAGGTGTGGCCTGGCCCCAGCCATTGCAGACTCCCACCTTCTGAAGTCTCATTGGCCAAAGCAGGTTACATGGCCAAGCTCAGAGTCTAAGGGAGTGGGCGGGGCCTCACAGAGTTAGGGAGCTAGGCCTGGTGCATTGCGGGCCTTCTTGTGTCCACCTCCACTCCCTGCATGGAATCCAGGAGGGAGATGTGGGTTGGAGCAGTCCGATTTCAGAAAGTGTATTTTTAAAAGACTGTTGTTTGAGTAAAATTGGTCTTCCCCTAATATCTGGATAGAGTTGAGGTATCCCAGAGGAAGGTACTGAAGCCAGGAGTCAGGAGCTGTGTTCAACTTGCCCCTACTCATTCATCATGGGATCTGGTGAAACCACCCATTCCAGGTTGCCTTAGAAAGTTCTAAATATTAGTGGCCATTCCAATATGGCCAAATAGGAACAGCTTCAGTCTGCAGTGTGATCAACACAGAAGGGAGGTGATTTCTGCATTTTCAACTGAGGTACCTGGTTTGTCTCATTGGGACTGGTTGGACAGTGGGTGCAGTGTACAGAGGGTGAGCCAAAGCAGGGCAAGGCATAGCCTCACCTGGGAAACACAAGGGGTTGGGGGATTTCCCTTTCCTAGCCAAGGGAAGCCGTGACAGATTGTACTTGGAAAATTGGGACACTGTTGCCCAAATACTGTGCTTTTCCAATGTTCTTAGCAAATGGTACACCCGGAGATAATATTCCCTGCCTGGCTCAGTGGGTACCATGCCCATGGAGCCTCACTCACTGCTAGCACAGCAGTCCAAGATTGAACTGCAAGGTGGCAGCCTGGCTGGGGGAGGGGTGTCTGCCATCGTTGAGACTAGAGTAGGTAAACAAAGTGGTCGGCAAGCTCGAACTGGGTGGAGCCTACCATAGCTCAAGGAGGCCTGCCTGCCTCTGTAGACTCCACCTTGGGGGGCAGGGCATAGCTGAACAAAAGGCAGCAGAATCTTCTGCAGACTTAAACGTCCCTGTCTGACAGCTCTGAAGAAAGCAGTGGTTCTCCCAGCACAGTGTTTGAGCTCTGAGAATGGACAGAATGCCTCCTCAAGTGGGTCCCTGACACCCATGCAGCCTAACTGGGAGACACTTCCCAGTAGGGGCTGACTGACACCTCATACAGCCAGGTGACCCTCTGAGACAAAGCTTTCAGAAGAAGGATCAGGCAGCAATGTTTGCTGTTCTGCAGCCTCCGCTGGTGATACCCAGTCAAACAGGGTCTGCAGTGGACCTCCAGCAAACTCCAACAGACTTCCAGCTGAGGTACCTGACTATTAGAAGGAAAACTAACAAATAGAAAGGAATAGCATCAACATCAACAAAAAGGACATCCACACCAAAACCCCATCTGTAGGTCACCATCATCAAAGACAAAAGGTAGATAAAACCACAAAGATGGGGAGAAACCAGAGCAGAAAAGCTGAAAATTCTAAAAACCAGAGCATCACTTCTTCAAAGGATCACAGCTCCTCATTAGCAATGGAACAAAGCTGGATGGAGAATGACTTTGATGAGTTGATGAGTTGACAGAAGTGGGCTTCAGAAAATCGGTAATAACAAACTTCTCCAAGCTAAAGGAGGATGTTTGAACCCATCACAAGGGAGCTAAAAGTCTTGAAAAAAGATTAGATGAATGGCTAACTAGAATTAACAGGGTAGAAAAGAATTTAAATGACCTGATGGAGCTGAAAACCATGGCATGAGACCTACGTGACACATGCACAAGCTTCAGTAGCCAATTTGATTGAGTGGAAGAAAGGATATCAGTGATTGAAGATCCAATTAATGAAATGTAGCAAGAAGAGAAGTTTAGAGAAAAAAGAATAAAAATAAATGAAAAAAGCCTCCAAGAAATATGGGACTATGTGAAAAGACCAAATCTACCTTTGATTGGTGTGCCTGAAGGTGATGGGGAGAATAGAATCAAGCTGGAAAACACTCTTCAGGATATTATCCAGGAGAACTTCCCCAACCTAACAAGGCAGGCCAACATTCAAATTCAGGAAATACAGGGAACACCACAAAGATACTCCTTGAGAAGAGCAACCCCAAGACACATAATTGTCAGATTCACCAATCTTGAAATGAAGGAAAAAATGTTAAGTGCAGCCAGAGAGAAAGGTCGAGTTACCCACAAAGGGAAGCCCATTAGACTAAAAGTAGATTTCTCAGCAGAAACTCTATAAGCCAGAAGAGAGTGGGGGTCAATATTCAACATTCTTAAAGAAAAGAATTTTCAACCTAGAATTTCATATCCAGCCAAACAAAGCTTCATGAGTGAAGGAGAAATAAAATATTTTACAGACAAACAAATGATGAGAGATTTTGTCACCACCAGGCCTGCCTTACAAGAGCTCCTGATGGAAGCACTAAACATGGAAAGGAACAACTGGTACCAGCCACTGCAAAAACATGCCTAATTGTAAAGACCATTGATGCTAGGAAGAAACTGCATCAATTAACAGGCAAAATAACCAGCGAACATCATAATGACAGGATCAAATTCACACATAACACTATTAACCTTAAATGTAAATGGGCTAAATGCCTCAATTAAAAGACACAGACTGGCAAATTGGATAAAGAGTCAAGACCTATCAGTGTGCTGTATTCAGGAAACCCATCTCATGTGCAGAGACACACATAGGCTCAAAATAAAGGGATGGGGGAAGAGCTCCCAAGCAAATGGACAGCAAAAAAAGCAGGGGTTGCAATTCTAGTCTCTGATAAAACAAACTTTAAGCCAACAAAGATCAAAAGAGACAAAGAAGGCCATTACATAATGGTAAAGGGATTAATTCAACAAAAAGAGCTAACTATCCTAAATATATATGCACCCAATACCGGAGCACCCAGATTCATAAAGCAAATCCTTAGAGACCTACAAAGAGACTTAGATTCCCACACAATAATAATGGGAGATTTTAACACCCACTGTCAATATTACACAGATCAATGAGACAGAAGGTTAACAAGGATATTCAGCACTTGAACTCAGCTCTGCACCAAGCGAACTTAATAGACATCTACAGAACTCTCTACTCCAAATCAACAGAATATACATTCTTCTCAGCACCACATTGCACTTATTCCAAAACTGACCACATAGTTGGAAGTAAAGCACTCCTCAGCAAATGTAAAAGAACAGAGATCACAACAAACTGTCTCTCAGTCCACGGTGCAATGAAATTAGAACTCAGGATTAAGAAACTCACTCAAAACCACACAACTTCATGGAAACTGAACAACCTGCTCTTGAACGACTACTGGGTAAATAACGAAATGAAGGCAGAAATAAAGATGTTCTTTGAAACCAGTGAGAACAAAGACACAACGTACCAGAATCTCTGGGACACATTCAAAGTGGTGTGTAGAGGGAAATTTATAGCACTAAATGCCCACAAGAGAAAGCAGGAATGATCTAAAATTGACACCCTAACATCACAATTAAAATAACTAGAGACACAAAAGCAAACAAATTCAAAAAGCTAGCAGAAAGCAAGAAATAACTAAGATCAGAGCAGAATTGAAGAATATAGAGACATAAAAAATCCTTCAAAAAATCAATGAATCCAGGAGGTGTTTTTTTTGAAAAGATCAACAAAACTGATAGACTGCTGGCAAGACTAATAAAGAAGAAAAGGAGAAAATCAAATAGATGCAGTAAAAAATGGTAAAGGGATGTCACCACCGATCCCACAGAGATACAAACTACTACCAGAGAATACTACAAACACCTCTATGCAAATCAACTTGAAAATCTAGAAGAAATGAATAAATTCCTGGACACATACACCCTCCCAAGACTAAGAAGTTGAATCCCTGAATAGACCAACAAGAGGCTCTGAAATTGAGGCTGTAATTAATAGCCTACCAACCAAAAAAAGTCCAGGACCAGACAGATTCACAGCTGAATTCTACCAGAGGTACTAAGAGGAGCTGGTACCATTCCTTCTGAAACTATTCCAATCAATAGAAAAAGAGGGAATCCTCCCTCACTCATTTTATGAATCCACCATCATCTTGATACCAAAGCTTGGCAGAGACACACACAAAAAAAGAGAATTTTAGACCAATATCCCTGATGAACATCGATGCAAATGTCCTCAATAAAATACCGGCAAGCCAAATCCAGCAGCACATCAAAAAACTTTTCCACCATGATTAAGTTGCCTTCGTCCCTGGGACGCAAGGCTGGTTCAACATAAGCAAATCAATAAACATAATCCATCATATAGACAGAACAAGACAAAAACCACATGATTATCTCAACAGATGCAGAAAAGGCCTTCAACAAAATTCAACAGTGCTTTATGCTAAAAACTCTCAATAAATTCGGTATTGATGGAACGTATCTCAAAATAATAAGAGCTATTTATGATAAACCCACAGCCAATATCATACTGAACGGGCAAAAATTGGAAGCATTCCCTTTGAAAACTGGCACAAGACAAGGATGCCCTCTCTCACCACTCCTATTCAACATAGTGTTGGAAATTCTGGCCAGGGCAATCAGGCAAGAGAAAGAAACAAAGGATATTCAATTAGGAAATGAGGAAGTCAAATGTCCCTGTTTGCAGATGACATGACTGTATATCTAGAAAACCCCATCATCTCAGCCCAAAATTTCCTTAAGCTGATAAGCAACTTCAGCAAAGTCTCAGGATACAAAGTCAATGTGCAAAAATCACAAACATTCCTATATACCAATAACAGACAAACAGAGAGCAAAATCATGAGTGACCGCCCATTCACAATTGCTACAAAAAGAATAAAATACCTAGGAATCCAACTTACAAGGGATTTGAAGGACCTCTTCAGGGAGAACTACAAACCACTGCTCAATGAAATAAAAGAGGACACAAACAAATGAAAGAACATTCCATGCTCATGGGTAGAAAGAATCAATATCATGAAAATGGCCACAGTGCCCAAGGTAACTTATATATTCAATGCCATCCCCATCAAGTTACCAATGACTTTCTTCACAGAATTTGAAAAAACTACTTTAAAGTTCATATGGAACCCAAAAAGGGCCTGCTTGCCATGACAAACCTAAGCCAACAGAACAAAGCTGGAGGCATCACACTACCTGAACATCAAACTATACTACAAGGCTACAGTATTCAAAACAGTATGGTACTGATACCAAAACAGATATATAGACCAAGGGAACAGAACAGAGGCCTCAGAAAATAACACCACACATCTACAGCCATCTGATCTTTGACAAACCTGACAAAACTAAGCAATGGGGAAAGGATTCCCTATTTAATAAATGTTGCTGGGAAAACTGGCTAGCCATATGTAGAAAGCTGAAACTGGATCCCTTCCTTACACCTTATACAAAATTTAACTCAAGATGGATTAAAGACTTAAATGTAAGACCTAAAACAATCAAAATCCTAGAAGAAAACCTAGGCAATACCATTCAGGACATAGTCATGGGCAAAGACTTCATGACTAAAACACCAAAAGCAATGGCAACAAAACCCAAAATAGACAAATGGGATCTAATTAAACTAAAGAGCTTCTGCACAGGAAAAAACAAAAAACAAACAAACAAAAAAAACTATCATCAGAGTGAACAGGCAACTTACAGAATGGGAGAAAATTCTTGCAATCTACCCATCTGACAAAGGGCTAATGTCCAGAATCTACAAAGAACATAAACAAATTTATAAGAAAAAAACACAGAACTCCATCAAAAAGTGGGCAAAGGATATGAACAGACACTTCTCAAAAGAAGACATTTATGCATCCAACAGACACATGAGAAAATGCTCATCATCACTGGTCATCAGAGAAATGCAAATCAAAACCATAATGAGATACCATCTCACACCAGTTAGAATAGCAATCATGAAAAAGGAAACAAGAGGTGCTGGAAAGGATGTGGATAAATACGAATGCTTTTATACTGTTGGTGGGGGTGTAAATCAGTTCAACCATTGTGGAAGACAGTGTTGTAACTCCTCAAGGATCCAGAACTAGGAATACCATTTGACCCAGTGATCCCATTACTGGGTATATAACCAAAGAAATATCAATCATACTACTACAAAAGCACATGAACACATATGTTTATTGTGGCACATTCACAATAGCAAAGACTTGGAACCAACCCAAATGTCCACCAACGATAGACTGGATTAAGGAAATGTGGCAAACATACACTATGGAATACTATGCAGCCATAAAAATGGATGAGCTAATGTCCTTTGTAGGGACATGGATGAAGCTGGAAACCAATATTCTCAGCAAGCTATCACAAGGACAGAAAACCAAACACCATCTGTTCTCACTCATAGGTGGGATTTGAACAATGAGAACACATGGGCAAGGTGGGGAAAATCACACACCAGGGTCTGTCAGAGGGTGGGGGAATGGGGGAGGGATAACATTAGGAGAAATACCTAATGTAAATATCGACTCGATGGGTGTGGCAAACCAACATGGCACATGTATACCTATGTAATAAATCTGCACGTTGTGTACATGTACCCTAGAATTTAAAGTATAACAAAAACAAAAATAGAATTACCATTTGATTCAAATTCTACTTCTGGATATATACCCAAAAGAAGTGAAAGCAGGGACTCAAACATAATATTTGCACATCCATGTCCACAGCCAAAAGGTGGAACCAACCCAAGAGTTTATTGATGGATGATGAGTGGATTTACAGAATGTACTATACACATACAACAGAATATTATTCAGCCTTATAAAGGAAGGAAATCCTGACATTTGCTGCAACATTAATGGACCTTGAAGACATTATGCTACGTGAAATATGCCAGTCACAAAAAAATAAACACTGATTTCATGTATATGAGGTAATTCAAATAGTCAAATTCATAGTGACAGAAAGTAGAATGGTGGTTTCCAGGGGCTGGAGGTAAGGATAATGGTAGTCATTGTTTAATGGGACAGAGCTTCAGTTTGAGAAGATGAAAATGCTCCTTAGATGGATACTGGTGATGGCGGCTCAACAACGTGAATGTACTTAATGCCACTGAAGTGTAAACTTAAAAATGGTTAAAATGGTAAGTTTTTTATTATGCATATTTTACCACTGAAAAACCCTTTACATTAAGCTAAATTACTTCTTCCTTCGGAGTATTTCTTGCATCTGTCACATCCTTTTCAGTAGTCACAGGCACGGAAGTCTCATTTTATGCCAGAAACAATTTCCTGAAGGGCAAGGTCATTACCCGTCACCAAGATTGGAACAGGCAGGGCCTTCTAGTGGACACCATCAGGGTTTGGAGCACAGATTTACCCCTATGTAACAGACCCTACTCTCTTCCTGCAGGATCCTGCTGAGCTGGGATCCAAAGGAGTCCCAGTGAGAGGCAGGACCGGTGCTGGGCTCTTCTAATGAGAGGAGCGCTTTTAGTTCTCAGAAGCAACCACAGCTTGGGAGAGGCGAGGTGCAGGCAGGATGCACTGATGGGCAGGTGGGCATGCAGTAAGGGACTGAAGCCCTGCTCTTTGTTGCCCTGCTAGGGATGCATTCATTGAATCAGAGGATCCTAGGTCAGGAGAGCTCAGAAAGACCTTTGAATCAACCCCCAGTGGTTACCGAAGGCCAGCCTGCAGAAGGCGCCATGGCTGTTCAAGATCCGGTTCCCAGGTCTCATTGCAGGCATTGAATTCATCAGGTGAGGCTTCAGAATTCATATGAACATCTACAGATTAAGCTCCCCAAGTGGCTTAGATGCGCAGCCAGATTTGAGAATTGTTGGTTCTGGCAAGGAAACACAAAAAGTCCATTGGAAGTATTAATAATTTAAAATTTGTAGTTGGAGGATTTCAACTTGAGTCCTGTAGGGCTCTATGGTCTCTCTGTTGGCAAATAGCCTTTGGCCGTCTCTTCCAGGACCCAAGCCAACATGGAGACCAGCTGCACTTCCAGGACTCTGATACCCTTCTAAGTATACAGTAAAACATAAAAGGCTCTGGGGCAGAGCCCACCTGACCCAGGGCTGAGTCTAGTGCTCTGAAGTTCCACCAAGGAGTCTTTGTTGTTTATGTTTTGCTTTTTGGGTGTGTGTGTGTGTGTGTACGCAAACCAGGGCGAGTAAGCATTGCTGTGAATTCAGTTTTTCTAAGCAATCTTACAATCTCATGAGAATGTGCAAGCCCTGTAGAAAAATATCCTGAAACAGAGCAGGGAACACAGAGATGGGGAACAGGCTGGGGAGCCCTGCAGGCACATTCTACAACCTAGAATTTGACTTCAAAGACTCTAGCCTTAAGCTCTTGAAATGTGTGGCAGTGGATGAAGGATCCCCCATAATTATCTTAGACTATTTAATCTGGTAAACCTAAAAACAAGTGCCACAAATTACTTCCCACATGACCCACAGGATTTTCTGGGAGCTTTCCTCTCCTCCCACCCACTTCTCATCTGAATGTCCATGGTGGAGCAACCCTAAGGAGCAAGTCCTCTCACCCTACCCAATCCTCCTGCCCCTGGCCCCCAACCCTTATCACCCTTCTGGGTGTGAAAGACTCCGAATTCAAAGCTAAAATAAAAAAGAAACATTATTTTATTATTATCAAAGTACTGTCTGCAAATTGCAGATGAGCTTAAGACAAAAATCCAAGTCTCCATCTGCTCCAAGCTTCTGTTTCAGTGCTCAGGAGCAGGTTGTTATGTCCCAGTTCTCCTGGCGTCTTACCTCACAACTTCTCTAGACCGTAGGCCTACCCAGCAATAACTGCACTTGCCTGTTTCAAAGAATATGTGTCCAGCCTGCGATGTGGAAGATGGCAATTGACCCATCCACGTATAACCCAACCTCCAATATTTGGCATTTAGATTTAAATATTGATATAGGTTATCTTTTGTCTTGAACCACTGTATGTGGATGTTGGAGAAACATATCCCAAATCGAATTCCTTAGCCTAAAATCACATGGATTGTGGTGAGGCTTGAGGTAGATATTAATGTGTCAAGAATCACTGATGTGTCTGGAAAAGTAAAGATGGTGGAAAATAGACTGAATCGGTTTTTGTCCCCCGAAAGAAAGTATTATCTCTGGCATGGGTTGAACTGCTTAAGGTTTCAAAATAAGTGCCAATGTTGGAGATTTGAGGTTGATCTCTAAATAACACTTATTGAAGAAGTGGAAAATTTGGCTGAATCAAAGGAAAACTATTGCAGGAGATCCAAAAGGACCCTGAATGGAATCAGTTCCAGGAGAAAGCCACTGTTGTCCATGCCTGGACAACCACTAAAGAAGGCAGAAAGAACACGTTTGTCAAATTGGCCAAGTCTAAAGAGAATGTTTTCAAAGAAGTAGAGGTAAACATTGTCCAAGTGTCAAAATGAAAAGTATTGAGAACACTGTGATCAGTGTGCATGAAGTGGCCAGAGGCAGGACAGCCCCAAATACCCTCTACAGAAAGGCTCACAGTGACAAGGCGCCATTGTGACAGAAATTAGAGTGGCTGGAATGAAAGGTTTTGAGGGCCTCAGCTGATGATTACATCTGGCGCGTATCCCTGACTTTATTTTAAAAGAAAACTTGCTCCCAATAGAGAAAAAGAGGAGCCCAGAGGCTGTTTTGACTTTAGAATAAGGACGGGGGATAGTGGGTCTTCTAACAGCAAACACTCAAATCATACTGTAAGAGGTCACACAATGTCACTGTATACGATCTCTCAGCTAAACTTGATCCAAAACCATTGGTGAGGAAAGGGGGCTTCGGAATGCTGACGTGCACCAGGTTTCCCAGCTGCAAGGCAGAACACAAGGGCGTGAACCCAAGCATCTCAACACTTTCAAATGCAGCTTGGGAACGTAAGTTTGGTTGTCAGAGCCTTTCGAAGAGACAATCATTATATTTAATTCTCCAGAAGAAACTCTCTTGAGTTCTGATCCCAACCTGACTTGGACCAAAAGTCTAATCTCAAAGCCAAACAGTAAAATGCAATCCCTTTTCCGTGCCTTGTCGACACTGTCCCAGACAACCTGGTAATTGCTGACAAGCCATGGAATCGTCTGCTCCTCTTTTTTGCCTGCCTACCCCTGGTGGGAGCTTGGACATTTGGGTCCCTCCGCAGCTCCTCTGACACTTGCCTGCTGAGAAGGTTGTTATCAACAAGCCTGGCTTGTGAGGGATGCTCCCCCCAGAACTGGTGGTGAGAATGAGCAGCACAAAACCGTCTCTGGAGGGCCTGGTCCTGCTGGGCCTCCTGCCAGTGCCTTCCATACATCTCCCCATTCATCTTCAGGACGGCTCAGTGAAGGAGATACCACAAGAGTTCAATTGCACTGTTGTGGAAACAGAAGCTCACATGAAGTAGAAATGTGCCCCCAGGAAATGCAACTAGCAAAAGGTGCAAATGAGACCTGAACTCACATGTGCCCAACTCCAAAGACCTCCTCAGCTACTGCTTTGCTTCCTTCCGTGGAGTCTGTAAACCATACAAGTCATCTAAAGACTCCAGCCTCTACAAATGGAGCTAATAATGGTACTATTTCCTTGCAATCAGTGAAGGATAACTCCACTTATCCAATCAGTGAAGGATAACCCCACTTATCCTGTCTGTAGTTCTGCACTCCCGCCTCCCAGTGACAGACATCTGGTTCCTTCCCTTACCTTTCAGGACAAGTGCTCGTCTGCATCAAAAAGGTAATTTCAGCTTCCTAGGAAGAAAAGCTGCCTGCAAGAACCAATCTCATGTTTCCAAAGAATGAAGGAAGAGGGTGAGCTTGCAGGGTGAGGAGCTTGTGATAACAGTAGCATCAATAATCATGGCCAATACATGAAGCTTTTCCAAAAAGTTGGGATCCAAACTCAGACCATATGCCCAAAGAGAGGATCTTAGTAGAGAGCAGCAGCCCGAGGATGGGAGGCTGTGGCAGGGAGTCCGGGGCTAGAACCAGGGAACAGACCCATCTATTCTAGCAGGCAGGGCCCAGGAAGTGTGCCTAGGCCTGGGATGTGCCCAAGAATTTTTCTTCCTTTCCTGGCCAAGATCAAACAATGACCTTCTTAGCTCAGGCTTGTGCCTCCTTCATACAGCCAGTCCAATAGAAAAGAGACTCAAAGGCAGCCAGCCTTTTGGGAAAGGGGACTACGATAGAAACGCTGTTGGAATCAGAGGGTGGAGAATGAGCTGCTCCATCGTCAATGCTGGAAAAGCCAGCTGTGCACGCAGGCAGTGGGGGAGAGGATCGACCCTGGGATTCTGACCTCACACCACACACACTCAGCCTCCGGTTGGATCGCACACCTAAGTGTGAAAAGTAAAAGAAAGAACATGGTGAAAGAGAACATAGAAGAGCATAGGAAAGGATTGTTAAAATGAAAAATACAAAAGCACACACCCTAAAGAAAACATTGATACATTAAACTATCTTCAATTTTTAAGAAAAATCTATATGGTGAAAGAAATCAGGCCACACGTGGTGGCTCATGCCTGTAATCCTAGCACTTTGGGAGGCGGAGGCAAGAGGATCACTTGAGCCCAGGAGTTCAAGACCAGCCTAAGCAACATAGTGAGAACCCCCCACCCCCTCGTCTCAAAAAAGGAAAAAGAAAAGGAAATCATCAGCACAGCGGTCCCTAATGAAGCTGAAAGGAGACTATCTCATACGTCTGCAATTTCCTTTCTGGCCTACCCTAGAGAAGCTCTCACACAGGTGCACATGAAAACTGAGATAAAGGTGCCTATTGCAACCCCAATTTAAGAGGAAACGAATGGAATCAACCCAGTGTAAAATCAAGTCAATAGATAATGCTTTAATTAACCACAGTCTGTTAGTTATCATCACAAGCACCTGATCCTACAAGCTCCACCCTATTTCACCATTCCCAATTAAATCAGGAAGGACTTAATTAACTACAGTCCATCAGAACAAGGTCCCGGAGAATTTAGCAACAGTGATAAGGAAGGAGCTAGGGCGAAAAGTGTCAACACAGGTGGCACTCACATATATGATTTGAGTAAAGGCCTAAAGTGGTGAGAAATACAGTCATTATTTATGCAAAATGTTAAAAACATAAAACGTAAAAATATATACCATTTTGATTGACTGTTTCTATGTGAGGCTTAAATGAGTCAAGGAGGCAGTGCCCAGCAGGAGTGAGGCTTGTAAGAATTCCAGCCATTGTCAGCATCATGAAAGAGAGAGCAACACCAGTTTACTATAAGCCACTGGTATTTGGAGTTTCTGTTATGTTGAAACCTACATTTCACTTAGTAAAAGTGGAATTGTAGGCTGAGGCAGGAGGATCACTTGAGGCCAGTTCGAGACCAGCTTGGGCAACATAGTGAGACTCCATCTCTACAGAAAATTTTAAAAATAAAAAAGAAGTGGTATTATGACATTTTTGTACTCTTTTAAATTTAAATTAACTTAACTTTTTTAAAAACTAAAGTACTTAGGAATGAAAACATTGGGCTGTGTTGGATGGGAGAGGATTCCGTTGGGAGCACAGCAGAAGCTTAGCAAACGCCCACTGAGGAGGGAAGGCAGGTGTGTCCGCAAAGACCAGCGAACAGGAGGACTGCTGAGGGTGACTGAGGCAGCACTTCCTCTTCAGAGCAAAGCTCCCAGGCCCAGGGCAGCACCCCGACCTAGCCAGGGTGAGGGACCTGCTGGACCCACAGGAGGGAGGAGAAACAGCCCACGGGCCTTCCGATTTGCACGTGGTATGAGCGACCCCTGATTTAGGCCTCATATATTTAGTAGTAATGTTTGTATTTTTACTTCCCCTTTTGTCATTTTTAATTCAATTGTTATTTCTCTTTCTCAGTTTAAGTTTGCTATAGTCTCTATAAGATTAATTCGTTAGATTATCAAAACTCAAAGTCAGCTGAAGACAGCTAAGAAGAACCCCCCAGGTGGAAAAACTGGGGGAGGGAAGGGAGGAGTGGAGAGGGCCCTGGAATTCCCTGGCAGCCACCCCAACCCCCGTGCCCAGAGCGGCCCCTTTAATAACTGCTGTGACAGCAATCACTGGACCACTCTGCTCTGAGTCCAGGGCTCCTCCCGCCCCTGCTGTCTTCCTTTGATCTCCTGGATGCCGCCTTGTTTTCCAGCACACGGAAACCCCCGGGAATACTGGCTTGTCTGGGGAGTCCCCTTGGGAAATGCCAAGCAGGGAGAACGGGGAGGGTCCTGAGGATGTGATCCCGAAGCCCAGCAGGCGATCCTGAAACTGGCAGGCCCCACTGAACCTGGCCCGGCTTGAAAGAGACAGTGAGCAAGGTCGCACAGGACCTTTAGAGCATGTGGCTGAGTAGGCCGGGCAGTGAGGGACATGAGTCAGACCCCGGGGAGAGCACTCAGCTGGAGGGTCTGTGGGAGCTGGGGAGAGTGTCCTGTGTCCCGAAGAGGCACTGGGCTTCCCCTGGTCCGCCACCTCACCTTCAGCTTCACAGAAAAGGGCCAGTGGCTTGGTCCTGGTCGTTGCCAGCATTCTCTAATCATTCAAAGGAATGCGTCCAGAAATACAGGACCTCGTTTCCGGAAAAGCAGGTCCATTTCAGTGAGGAGTTACTGGGACCTTCCTATGAGACCACATGGGTGTTCGGTGCCAGTGCCAGCAACACAAACAGGGCACTGCACAAGTCCCGGTGGTCCCCAGAGACAGACAGGCCAACGAGTGCTCAGGAAGAAGCTGAGTGAGACAGAACTCTTACAAGGGGTCTCAGGAGAGAAAGTCTCCCAGACCTGAGATCTGGGGATAGCCCCGCAGAGAGCTGTGAGCTGTGGCTGTGGGCTGGCCAGCCAGCCCTTCTGGGCCCTCTGATTTCACTCTGGCCTCAGCAACGTGTTGACATCTTTGGGGCTCCGCAGCCTGGAGCCCACATGTACTTCTCTTCACCTGGCTATGTCTTGATATTCCGTCTCTCTCCACCTGGGAAGGGAGGCCATCCCAGGCCACTGGGGATTCAACTAGAAAATACACACTTGTAAGGGTCCATGGTGTCTGCACACCCATGGTCTCACATCTGGGTGTGGGGATCCCCGTCCCTCCTTGGCTGCATAGTGAGGACAGAGCTGGTGCCCAGGACCCTAAACCACTGCTCATGTAAGAGCCAGTGTGGGCACTCCCTTTGGAGTGCATGTGGGTATCTGCCCTCAGAATGGTGGGGGACTCACTGGTGATTGGCAGGATGCCCCAAGTTCACCCGCCCCTGACCTTACAAGGTGAGAGTGACCTCCGTGGGCGTTGCAGGCCTCTCTCAGGACACTTGCAACCTATTCCAGGCATCAGGATTCTAGTTCTCACAGCACCTTATGGCCTGCTCATCCCAAAACCCACGAAGGCATTTCCACCCTCACTGACACCCCCTTCCTGCCCCCACGTGCACCATCACTCTGCAGCTAAGAAACCACGTTACTAACGCTTCAGCTGCAGTTCCAGAAACCACTTACTAACGCTTCAGCTGCAGTTCCGGAAACCACGTTACTAACGCTTCAGCTGCAGTTCCAGCGAACTCAACGCCATCAGAGAAAGGATACAGACACCTTGGGTGATGTTTTGGGCACATCTGGCTGCTTTCCTGGAATGGTCACATTGAGTTGCTGCTTCTTTGCACACAGGGTCTAGAAACAAATTCTTACTCTTTATCACCAGGCATGCTGTCTGAGCCTGTTCCCCATCCCGTGTTCCCCACAAAAACCATGCTCATCCCCTGACTTCCATGTCCCTCAAGCCGAGTTACTTCTTATTTGTGGTTTGGTCTGTATGCACTTCCCAGGAAGTATTCTGAGCCTGCAGCACTCAAAGTGTGGTTTCGAGACCGAGAACACTCCATCCTCTGGAAGCTGGTGAGAAATGTAGGTTCCCTGGCCCTGCTCACAGCTACTGGGTCAGAATCTTCGGGTGGGGAAACTACGACCTCGCTTTTTAACATGACTTCAGGGTAGGCTGGTTGCTTCTGAAGTGTACAAGGAGCTGCGGATAAACATCGAAGGCATATTTCACAGGGACAAAGCTGAAGTCTGGTCTGGGAAGGGTGCCTTATTCAGTCTTTTCAGAGCCCCATTTGCTGCTGGAGTTGGAGGCTAGGAGGGTCTTGGTGGAGAACTCAGAATCTCCACCCACAAACTGTGCCGCTGAGCTGCGCCGGCTGTGGCCACAAGAGGGCACCCGTGACGACCTAATGGGCGCACCTCAGCCATTCCTGGGGGCATCTTTGTCTTTCTGGTTCTCCACTGCTCCAATTGCAAGCGGTCACCCGTCCTGGAAACACCTTTGAGGAAGAGGGACAGCCATAAGGAGCCAGGCCCCTAGTACCAGCACTTGGCAGCGCGTCCCTGGCTTGGGAAGCTGCATTCAGGGAGGTGCAGAGAATAGGGTTGGGGGCTCATGTTCTTGGTTTCCTCAACCCCTGCCCAGGACCCCCAGGCTGGGGCCCCCGTCCTGAGACCCTCGGGGGAGCAGACACCTGCAGGACATCGCGCCAGGCCTCCCGGGCTCCCCGCCTCTCTCTCAAGAGGCCCAGCGCTATCTCTGGGCCCTGTGCCTACTCACCCACGATCCTAGCGTACACTGTCACCCCTTTCCATCCTTTCTTGCCTTTCCACCCATCCTCCCTCTCCCATCCCACCCCCACTGCTGAGTCCAGCTCTCACCTTCCACTCATACCTCTCGCACTTGTGTTCCAGTGCCGGGCTCTGACCTCCACTGGGGCGCCCAGTGGAGGGCCTCTTCAGCCTGCGGAGGTGCTGAGGCAGCTGAGGCTGGGCCTCATGTTCAGGGCACTCTCTCTCCCATTGCTGGTCTTTCCCAACCCAGCTGCCTGGGTGCTGTTCCTGACCCCTGAACAGGAGATGATTTAAACGGCTTTGGAATAAGAGAGGCCGCGTGTGGGAGAGACAGGGTGTAACCACAGAGATGAGGCCTGGAGGGAGGAGTTTCTGCCCCAGCAGGTGAATTTAAGGGCCAGACCTGAGCCCTAGAAGGCTCCGGTGGACGCCAGATATCTGAAGGGCAAAGACAGAGGCTGCTGGAGCCTGCATCATGTGGAGTCCGCAGAGGAGGAAGGCTCTGCCCTGGACAGTATCACTGCTTCTCATGGGCTTCCAGCTCCTGGTGACCTATGCCCGGTGCTCTGAAGAGGAAATGGGTGGTAATAATAAAATAGTCCAGGATCCTATGTTCCTCGCCACAGTGGAGTTTCCCTTGAACACTTTCAACGTGCAGAGCAAGGAGGAGCATGCCTACAGACTGTTGCGCGTTCTGAGTTCATGGAGGGAGGATAGCATGGACAGAAAGGTTGGTGACCACATCCTCTTCTGGCCTGTTCTTCTCCATCTGCCCCTAAGTGAGGGGCCAATGTGTCTGGTCTAGGAGACTTGATTCACCATCGGCAGGCCATAGTTGGGTAGTCCATAACTAATTACGGTAGTTTCAGTTTTGGAAAACATTGGACTTAAAAAAATTTTTAAATTAGGGAAATGTCTACTCACATGCAAGATATATTTTTCAATCTTCATGATTTTTATGACATTGTATAACGGGAGAGTGACTTCAGAATAAGGACTTCTAAGGAGATGAAGCTGACAAGAAGAGAAAATAACCAAAGAGACTGAGAAATATTGCAAGGTCATAAAATGAAAATGGAAAAGCAAGGACACACACACACACACACACACACACACACACACACACAGAGAGAGAGAGAGAGAGAGAGAGAGAGAGAGAGAGAGAGAGAGAGAGAGAGAGGACAGTGAGAATTCAGGGCAATAAAGAACACTATCAGCCCTGAGAGGCCACTGTGAGAGGTCAGTTCTCTGATCTCCACCTTCTCTGGGCTCCTTGCTCTGTCTGCACTTAATGAACTGAAGGCTGATTTACACTCTTCCTCAATGGACCTTCATCCTAAAATGTTTGCCTTTTTGATGAAATCATTAACGTGGTCAGGAATGCACAGTTCATCTGGGCTTCAGGCATGAACAGTTAAAATGCCCTCCTAATGGAGCACTTCTGGTTTAGAGAGAGGAGCATTGCTCTTCCTTTCTCGGAAGCAAGATCCTGAAGGAAGGGCAGAGGGACTCCAGTGCCGCACATAGCTTAAGCTCTGGAAAGACTCTGTGCAAGGCCCTGGCTGGTTCTCTGCCTCCTGGGGTGGATTCTTCTCTGCCATCCTCAGGATTGCAATGCTGGTACAGAGGAATTCTCCTCCTTGCTCATTTCCTGCCTCCTCTCAGGAGAATTAAAAGCCTGATGCAGCCCTCAAAGGGTCAAGTGATGGTGTCTGCTAAGAGTCATGCTGGAACCTTGGAAGTCTCAGAGACTGAGATTGGCCAGGCCTCATGCTTCTGCTTTCCCAGTGTTTTGCTTGATTCTCCAAGACCTCGGTGTAAGCCTCCATTCTTAATACCATTAGAATAAAATCTAAGCTCCTTACTGTGGTCTCTAAGTCCTAAATGACTGTAAGTCCTGAAAGCCTTCCACATGGCTTCCAGGATATGGCAATCCCAGCATCATGTTGGGGGCTGGGAAGAATAGATGGGTGGGAGGGAGGCTATGCAGTGGAATGAAATAGAATGGAGTGGGAAGGAGAGCAAGGAGAACTTCAGCATGCACTTTGCAGTAGGGCAGACGGTGTCTTGAAGCTGTTTTCCCAGGGTTTGTGCCTGTGTGTAGTGGGAGCACTGTGTGTCATTTTTCTTGGTAGAGGTCAGTTGGAAGGTTTTGACAACACGCTGTAGATGAGGCTCCCTCTGTCCCAGGGCTCAGGTTACCCTGAAAACTCTTGGAGATCCAACACCCTCCTGGACATGGGGCTCTGTCCTCTGGGAACGCAGCTGCAAGATCACATGCCTGCTGAGAGTGAAGCTGGAGTCTCACCGTGGGAAATGGGGGTGGGTGGAGGTGGAGAATGTGTTAGTGGGGTCTGACTCAGCCTGCATCTTCCCCAGACCCACCATGCCCACCTGCTTTTTGCTCTTAACTCCTCAGTCTAGAGAGGATCCCCTGGGTTTTACCTCCAGTGAGCTGATGCCAAGCCCATGGGCAAGCTCTCAAATGCAGTAGAGTGTTGGGGTCTCTCCTGCACAAATGGCATCTTCACTAGCAGCTACTTAGGGGCGGGAAGACGGTGCATCCACTTTAATCTCTTTTTGTCCAATAGTGGTGAGGTAAGATGGTGTTCTCCATGAATCTGCAACTGCCCCAAACTGTATGTAGGAAATTTGAAGATGACATTGAAAACTGCCCTTTTCAAGAAAGCCCGGAGCTGAACAATGTAAGACAGGGCGTCAGCTTTCCTCAGGTCCACAATTGTGGATGCTGCATGGGGTGTGGTGTGGGCACAGGAGCAGCTGACAAAGCCATTCCGAGTGACAAAGGCAAGTGAGCCCACAGCAGGCTCTACCAGGCTGCCCTGCTTGTGCCTTAGTGGGAAGCCCAGTGAGGCAGGGAGCCCAGGGCTTCACTTTCAGGCCCCCAGCCAATCTGAGTTTCCTGACTCTGCCCTCTGACACCATTGCAGCTGCCTGCACCTGGGCCACATGGCCTTCAGAACCTTCTCTCTGGTCTTCCTCCCCATTCTTCCCTGCCTTCTTGACAAAGAGCCTGGAGACAATGGTGACAATGTCTGTGGGTACATTTCTCAGGGTTTCCCTACTCTGCCCTAGACCCAAAGTGGTGGAGGCTGAGAAGAAGCCCCACTGCCCTCGCTCCTAGGCCCTGCTGAGCTGCAGATCCTGCTCTAGGGGACGAGCTCCAAGCGAATCCTGGCTCTGGGAAAACTTCCCATTCTTAGTCAACCCCCTTATTGTAAGATTAACAAACAGGTAACTAATTGCCTAAGTCTTGGAACTGCTTCCATGGGACAAAGTGTTCTGCTGCTCTTGGGTGCAGGGATCACACCAGGACAGCCTGGGGTTTCCCTGAGGGGCACGGGCTGGAGGAGGAGGCATGGCACAAGTGACCCTGGCTAAGGAGGGAGCCTCAAATCACGATGTAGGTCAGGATTGGCCTCAGGCTCAGGCTAGACCTGAAGGCCAGAGCCACGTGGCTCGATTGCTGGCCCAGGAATGGGCAAGGTGGAGATGGAACCTGTGTCAAGGGCAGATGCCACAGGATTCTGGAACTTCCCCAAACCCCGCCCTATTGTCTCTTCCTGTTTGTTCCTTCAGACCTTCAGCTGCTTCTTCACTGTTGAAACCATGCCCTGGAAGACATATTTTGAACTCCTGAACAAGACCTGCTCAGAGGGGCTCTCCTGAGTGAAAGCCACTCACATGCCTGGCCTCATGCTGCCCCCTCCCCCGTGGACACCAGCTGTTCCCAGGAGTTGCACATCAGTGGCTGAGCAGCTCTGTGCATATTTGTTCTCTTACTTTGCAAGTGTCTGAGGTTTTATGACTTGGCATTTTAGAAACTCCTCATTGTCCAGGTTCCTCATGTAGAATAGGTCATTAAACATCAGCATTTCCAGAAGCTTCCTGTGCCATGTTCTGGAGGGAGGGGCTGAGCAGTTGATGGAGTTCCTCTCAGAAAGGCAGCCTATTTGCATCTGTGTCAGTGGGGTCCTCCCTTCCTTAGGACCTCGTGAGTCACATCCAAGTGGCACAACCAAGACAAGTCTGAGCTCCTGTCTCCATGCTCATGGCTGATGGTGACCCATGTGGCCAGAGGTAGATTGTCTGTGATCTTGCAGGACACCCAATGTGCACGATTGAGCAAGACAGAGCCTCTGGGTCCCATTCAGCACGTGTGGCCTCTGCTCTCGAGGGGAGGCTCACACAGCTTTCCTGGCCCGTGGAAAGTTGGTGAATAGAGGAAGGACTTCTAGCTTCACCCTTATAAAGTTGTCCTGGCATCTGGGGCAGCAGCATCTTCTGGAAGAATCTTAGAAATGTCCAACTTCAGGGCCTCTGACCTTTGGAAAATGCATCTGCACTCTCACAAATCCCCAGGGATGCAGAAATCCCCTGAAAATGCAGGATTTGCAGGAATGCACACCCGCAGGGGATGTGGTGTGAGATGCCTGGGCAGACTGGATGCTACTAAGACCTTGCCCAAATCACCTAAACCAGGGTTTGGCAAACAAATTTCTGAAGAAGCCAGAGAGTAACTATTCTGGCCTTTGTGGGCCGATGGTCTCTCAGCTACTCAGAATTGCTGTCATATCTCGAAAGGAGCAATAGCCAATGTGCAAACATATAAGAGTGGTTGTGTTCCAATAAGTGTTTATTTACATAAACAGGCAGTAAGCTGCTTGGGTCTCAGGCCATAGTTACCAGTCTCAGATGCTAAGAGCTCCTCTGGACCCTGGTGCCCCTGAGGCACACCATGCTACCAGCTCCCAAGCCATGCACCTGCATCTCCCCCAGCTTCACTCAGGGGTTGATCTGTGCAAATGAGCTCCATCAGCAGAGCAGGTGCGCCCTGCAGGTGTGGGAAAGGTCAAATCTGAGGGGCACATTCTGTCATGGAAGTGAGCAGGTCTATGTCCCAGTCTTCCCAACCTCAGGGCACCCAATTCAGAGTTGAATTTCTGCATTTGCATCCCAGCGGGATATACCCCTATCGTCCACACTGTGGTCTCTAGAAAGAAACCGTCACATCCTCCAGCTAAAAATTAAATAAAGTACTCTTTCTGGACAAGACTTAAGTTTCTTCTCTATGAAGATGCCTTCAGCATGTATCTGTAGTTACCTGTGAACTTCAGAGGGACTAGAATACCCTGAGGGCAAGTTCTAAATACCCTAAACCCAAGTTCTTATTCTCCCTATCCCCCAGGAATCTGAACCACTAGGTCTGGGCAGGGCCAGGGAATTTACATGTCTCACCAGCTCTCCTGGGACAGACCTGCTCCTAGTCCTCAGACCACACTTGGAATGGTGCAGGTTCATAAGCCATCATGGCAGGTACATGCAGACCAAACCACAAGTGAGAAGTATCTCCCCTCAAACGGCATTGGGGTGAGGTTGAGAATGATTTCTTCATTGCACGCTGGATTGGGGAAGGGGTCAGAACACTATGCCTGACTGTAAAGAAAAAGGAGAGTTTCTAGACCCCAGGCAACAGGATGGTACCTCTGGAGAAGTGAGAGGCTGCACTGGCCCTGACAACCTGGCCCTCTGCACAGCAACTCCTCAGAGCTGGAGCTTATATTTAGTCAGTTTTCATAATTAATTGTTTAAATTTTTCTAATTTTTTGTTTTATGAAAAGTGGTACGATGAATATTTCTTTTATATATATCGTTGTGTATATATGGTTATTGGTTTCTTATAGGCAATGTGCTCGGAGATTAAACTATTGCCCAATATTTTTATTAAAATTTCTTAAGAATTTTTAATAAACATTGTTACAGTGTCCTCTATTAAAGCACGTAATAGGTCAGTATCATGAGGTTACTTTTGTACCTGGAGCTCTTTCATAAGCAAACGAAAACTTAACTTGGAGGCATTTCTCATGACTGACTTACAAATTAAAATCTAGCATCAATCAATCAATCACAAACAGCCAGCCAGTTAGTTATATAACTAGGGACCTCTGATCACAAGATACCCAAATAAGGCAAACATCTAGGACCAGGAACATCACCATTCCTTGGGTGCTGGTTAGAAATGGGGTTTTCCTGGCCCCACCCACACCTACTTGGTCAGTGTCTTGGGAAGTGGGGTGGCTAAAACTTGGGTTTTAACACGCGCTCAGGAGATTCTGGTCTCTCTGAAGTTTACAAGTGCCTGCAGATAAATGTTGAAGTCATTACACCTATCAGTACATCATGCTCAAATAAGGTAGACATCTAGCTAAGCCAATCAGGTAATTTCTTCACTTTGCTACCTTGTTCAGCCTGTGAAACCTTGCTGTTTATGCTACTAGAGAAAAGCTTTCTCAGTCTTTTTCAGTTTTGAGTGTTGCCAAGTTCATGAATTCTTGTTTGCCCAGATAAACTCTATTGAATTCATTTTGTTTAAAGTTTTTCTTTAACAATTTAGTGTCAGATGTGGAATCCTAAGGCAACCTCCAGCAGCATCTAGGAAAACCTACTAACCAGCAAAGGCACCAGATGAGCCACGGTGCTGTGTTGCTGTAGCTGGAAAGTGGGGGTGAGTTTCCTTTCAAATAGGAGCTCCAGAAACTTGTATTTTGATCTCTTCAACTTTACTTGTGCATTTCCTTAGCCAGTCTCCATTCAGAATCAGATGGGATCCAATAAATAGCAGAACTGAGACCAGTTAAAGCCCTCAGGTAGGTACTTTCTGAAAACTGATTTCTCCGAAGAAAGGAGCCTGGGACTCCACTTGCTGGGATACTGGCTAATTTTATGTATGATAATTAGGGACCACAAGCCTTTATATTTTTGGACAAACAAGTTAACCTTGCTAAGGAAAGTTTAGGATGACAGCATGCGCATGGAGAAGTTTTAATCTTGGCAACATTGTTCATTTGCAAGGTGCAGTAGATGAGAATCCAAAATACTTAAAAACAATACAACCATCATCACTAACAAACAGGCCATTGACTGTTGCTTACCCCCTAGTTTTCACTAGAAATTCAAGCTAATAGTAGTTAAGAGTTCTATATAACATATAGTAATTAATGCTAGAAATAATAAGAGAAACAACTCCGTATGTAAGAATAGTAAGACAAGATTTTGGTAGGTGAAGCTATGAGATATAAAGGATGTGTTTTTCTTTAAGAAAAAAGTATTTTTTTTTAACCGAAAGTAGAATGGCTGGTTCTTCCACAATGGAAAAGAGAAAGCAGATAGGACAAAACCCAATTGATATAAAAGAAGTTGTAGAAGGTTTGTGGAAAGGAATCTTGGGAAAGATTTCACGTGTGATAAAGTTTGATAAGATTAGAAAGAAATTATTTATAATTTATTTAACTGATTATTCATATCAAAAGTATACTGATGTAACACTAGAATTTGGCCTCATATGTTAAAATGACAAGGATATCTTGAATTATTGCACTGCCCTAATGCGAAATTGTGAAAGATGTTTTTCAGCCTTTTAAGAATTCTAGCTAGGAAACAAAGAATGTTTCTTATCAAAACAATTTACTGTGCTTCATGTTGTCTTTTGTCAAGTCTTTAGTTACTTTAGAAAACCAAAACCTCGGCCCGGCGCGGTGGCTCAAGCCTGTAATTCCAGCACTTTGGGAGGCCGAGACGGGCAGATCACGAGGTCAGGAGATCGAGACCATCCTGGCGAACACGGTGAAACCCCGTCTCTACTTAAAAAAACAAAAACAAAAACTAGCCGGGCGAGGTGGCGGTGCCTGTAGTCCCAGCTACTCGGGAGGCTGAGGCAGGAGAATGGCGTAAACCCGGGAGGCGGAGCTTGCAGTGAGCTGAGATCCGGCCACTGCACTCCAGCCTGGGCAGCAGAGCGAGACTCTGTCTCAAAAAAAAAAAAAAAAAAAAAAAAAGAAAACCAAAACCTCTCCATTAAAAGAGCCAAGGTTTTCACTATAACAATGTACTTTTCTGTATTTGCCTTTAAAATCTATTCATCACCATCTTCAGTAACATTTTGTCACAGTGACTTCATATCCTATTTAATCAGGTATTCAAGCCTTAATACTTTTGACCCCTTCCCCAAATCAAATTGTTTTTCTGTTTTTTAAAAAATTTTTTCTTGCTTCTTTTTTGAAATTTTTAATTTTTTTTTTTAAGTTTATATCCCAAATCAAATTCTAAATTAAGTCTTGTGACCTTAAACTAACTTTGGGAGTTTCCAGCTGACCCACGTCACATCTCGAAAGAGTTTGTTTTCTTTCCTTACAAATAATGATAAATTAGGCTTATTTGATATGTTAAATTCTATAAGAAGTACTGTCAAATAATAAAAATCCTCAGGTAGAATATTTCCATCACTAGCTGGACCATTTGAGCACTTACAGTTGAACTTCATTCAATTGCCACTCTCAGTGGGACATCAACATGTTCTTACAAAAATCTCCGTGTTCTCTGGTTGTATAGAAGCTTTCCCATGCAGGAAGGCTAATACTATAATAGTAGGTAGAAGGTTTTCAGAAAACCTGTTTCCTTGATGGGGAATTCCTGAATAAATCTCCAGCAATAGAAATCCTCATTTCACTGGACAAGTTATAACACAGTTAAATAAGGCATTACATGCACAATGGCATTACCATTATTTCTATCATACTTAATTGTATAGGAGAAAGGACAAATGGCATTTTAAGACTGAAATTGGAAAAGCTAATCAATCAACAAGACTTTCTTGGCCAAATGTATTCCTATCAGTTTTGGTGGCAGTCAGATCCACTCCTACAAGAAAACACAGATTAATATTTCATGAACTCATTACCAGGAGACCTATGCACCTAATAATAGAGCCTTATGTATCTCCTGATTTTATAAATTCCAACACGAGTCAGCATTATAAATTTTACTGCATTATTTCAAAGTGTATTTTCATCAAGTAAAAGAAGTCTTACATGACCCACCAGCTGATGACAACCAGACCGTTCGTAATCTAGAACCCAGAGATTGGGTCTTTTAAAAATGACACCAGAAAAAGACTGTGCCTAACCCCCACTGGAAATGACCATACCAAGTTCCCCTCAGTATCCACACTTCAGCAAAACTTAAGGGCCTTGAGCCTTGGATCCACATTTCTCATCTCAAAAGGTCCCCTTCAGACTCTTGTAACTGCACATCCATTGACGATTCCAAGGTGAAACTGCCCAGAAGCAGATGACATTCTAGGCATAGATAGCTTTCCCAAGATCATGAATCAAGACTTCTCTTAATGCCATCATAAAATAATTGTTCCTTTCTCTCTTTTCGCTGTGCATTCTTTTTGTTTATGAGTGGCAGAATAATGCTATGATCAGGATCTCCCAATCAATAGCTTCAGCAAGAATCATAGCTGAATGTTGGAGAGGTCATGCTAAACTTAAATTCCTATATGATTTTAGAGATCCTCTAGTTCACCCTATAACAAGTTTTACTGATACCCCTAGTGTGAATGCATGTTGGAATTGCATATGTGGATTATACTTTAAGATTCATATGTTCAGATTTCTTGTTTAAATCTAACAGTAGACAGAATCTCTAGTGAGGATTTTGCAGTGAAGTCTTGCCAGAAATGAAATTTAAAAACCAAAGGGAAAGGTTATGCAGCAATTTATAGATACTTTCATAACCCAAATCCCCTCACTGTGGGTAGCCTTCAGCCATGCGATAATTGAATAAAATAGCCTTGGCCGAGTAATACTAATGCTTATCTTTTGGTAGCTGCTAACACACAAAGCACCACACAGGGAACTGTCTGTTGTGCCCCTCCAGGGTGTATTTTTATCTGTAGAAGATTTAATAATCAGCCATAAGAATGAGCAAATCCAGGCTTTGATAAATGAGAAATAAAAGGTCCATGTGCATTGCGGATTTCACCAGCACCACTCTTACTCCATAACTGTCTGGAAACTAAGCCTTGGTCAACACCCTTTAATTTGCATTGTAGAATATCAAAGAATTGACCAGCAGGCATATATCCCCCTAAATTGGCATCTTGTGGTAGAATACTCCTTTCCTGTCTTGACATATACATAAATGAGGTGATGAGACATACGTTGCAAACATACAGCTGATTCTACTGCAAAGGCTATAAAGCCACAGCCTCCTCCAAATCATCTTGCTAAACTTGTTGTAGTTCACAGTATTGCTTTGGAATACCTCTTTGCTGAACAGGGAGGGGGGTGTGAGATGGCTGTCACTGTCTGCTGCACTTAGGTAAATACGTCTGGTTTAGGAGAAACTCAGTTGCAAGAAATCAACTAATAAGGCACTTGTTTAAAATAAGTACATTTTTCTTTTGGCTCATTCTTTGATTTATTTGACTTTAATTGATTTGGGTCATGGTGGCCTTGATTATAGAGAATATTTAGTCTCAGTACTTCCCTCCTGATGGTCAGATTAGTCCTCTTGGCTCACTGTGTCCTCTTGAGTCTTAAATGTTTGCGTGGAGCCACCTACTGTTTGTCAAACAACATCACCCCAGTGAGAGTGACAAAAACATGAAGAACAACAGAAAGAATTACTCAGTTAGCCTGGCATCTTATGAATACCATACTGAGACCAACTAGGTCTGTTATAATGATGACAGAGAGCAGAGTTAATGCCCAAAGCTTTGGCCAGCCTTTCATGATTGTTAAAGCAAATAAGAAGGCCATTAGCTTGAGGTTGTCTCTGTACTGTAGCTCTTATGTAAGCAAACAGATGCTTACTTTGGAGGCATTACTTGTAACTGACATTTTAAAAGACAAACCTAGCCTCATTCAGTCACAAACAGTCAAACCAGCCAATTGCTTATATAACTAGACATCTCCCAGTACATGATCCCCGAAAGAGGCAAACGCCTCCCACCACACCATGCCCAGGCAAAGGAAATGCCTAGCTCTAGCTAATCAGCTAATTTCTAATTTTGCTTCCATGTTCAGCTTACACAAGTGTGCTGCTAATGCTACTAGAGCAGAGGGCTCTAAACATTTTCTACTTTTGATTGCTACCCAATTTGTGAATTGTTCTTTGCTGTTAAGTTTAAACAGCAAAGAACTGTTATTTTGTCTAGAGTTTTTGTTTTAATACTTTTGCGATTGATTTTGAGAATTGGGATTTTGAATTCCTGTGTTCTTGATGAACTTCACTCCACCTTGGCTGGGCCAGAAGTTAAGGAAGCAGGTAATTTCCTGAGAATTCCAAAGCCCACTTGCTCCCTTTCCACCACTGCCACACACCTGCTTACCCACTGTGGATCCCCCTCCGTTCTTGGTGCAGGTAGATGCTCTTACGTTATTCCTCAAACTGATCTTCACCTTTATTTACTGTAAAACTTTAATTCTATTTGATTCTACCCATTCGTGTGTGTAATGTTATTATCCAGAGATTCTTAGTCTCTTCTGGGAATTGGTGGAAGTCATCAAGACACAAGACACAGGGCCAGAATCACCGACAGCTGGGATGTGGTCCCTGTGAAAATATACTGATAGCCACTTCTCCTCCTCAGGCTCCAGCTCATCTGCCTTTGCTCTGTCTCGAGAAGAGAGGCACAGGAAGTGTGCAAGGCCCTACCCAAATTTTCCACATTGTTGTTACTTTCTGTTCAGTCCTATAATGTCCCCAGGGCTATGTTTCATCCCTGACACCCTGGGAAAGGAGAGGAAAGTGTCCAGCTGTCTCCCTAGCAGACAAGGAAGTGGCTGCAGTGCAGAATAAGGAAATGCATATCTAATACATTTTCGAAAAGATTAACTGTTAGTATTTTCTTCTACTATTTCATTTGATTTCAGCTGTAACCATTTGAGGGCAGCCAAGGAAAAGTCGTCATCTCCATGTAAATGATGCAGAGACAGAGGATGAGAGACTAGGAGCTGGAGGATGCAGACCTGGATGAGAACTCACATTTCTGGAGAAGGAGGAAATTTGTGACACTATGCTACAGTCTGTGCCCCTTTTCCTTCCTGGGGCTGAGGCCAGGGATGCTACCGACTAGGTGTTCCCAGCATGTCCCTGGCCTTTGGCCTCTGGCACAGGATTTACTTGCAGACCCACCTTGTGACCATATACAGCATTCATGGCCGCAATTCCCTGATTCTTCACTATAGAGATTCCAGAAAGAGAAGTGACCGGGAGGTCAACTTCAGGAGCAGGAATGTATGGTAAGTGTGATATTGGAGAGATCTTTCCAAAGCAACAGAGCCTTCAATACTAGCCCTGTCTGCATGCAAAATCCAAGCACACAGTTCAAGTCATGCACTGCTTTGAACCCTAGAGATCTATTTGTAACCAAGAAACATCCTATATTTTGAGAATATTCCCTTATAGGAGATATAGAACACTGTTAAACACCCACACATGTAACCTGAGTCAGGCAGGAATTAGTGCATCCTCCCAGGGACCAGTGCCTTGGAGTGGGCTCCTCTCCCCTTGCTCCATGAGGGACGGCTGTGCTCCCAGACGGTCCTGAGCCAGGACCTCCCCTCACCTCAGGGGGCTCACTCTCCATGAGACCCTGTCCTGGGAGCTGGCTCAGAAATGGTTCTCGAATGGAATGAGTGGGGTGGATTGTTTGGAGGACACTTGTTGGAATCACGGTGGATAAAGCGCCTCCTCTGAGCTTCCTTCTGCTGATGGAGTCGGGGTCAAGAGAAGGACCAAGGGTGGGAGCAGACAGGGGAGGTGGTGGGAGGGTCTCAAAGGAAAATCTGTTCAAGTCTGGAACAAGGCAGGACTGTGTGGGTTCTAGAGACCCACCCACCAGACGGGACAAAGTGCAGCAGCTGTGCCCACCTCAGTGCTGACAGGCCACAGGGAGGTCTCTGGGCCTGGCTCTTCCCTCTGCTTTGCCTGAACGCCCACAGTCTAGGGACCACTCTCCCAGCATCTTTATGGAGGGCACATCCCAAGATGATGGTCCAAACGCACCACAGGTCTTGTGTTGGGTCCCCCCAGGTGGACTCTGAAACGCAGACTGGTGGGTGCAGGTGGTTTATCTGGAGGTGATCCCAGGAGGCACAAGTGAGAAAGAGAGATGGAGAAGGGGAAACACAAGGTGTCTGCTCTCATTGGGTTACTCTGGGGCCGGAGGCGTTCATCCTGCTGGGGAGCTCTGAGAACCATGTGGCACACACCTCTGAATTGGGTGCCAGGAGGCTGGGAGACTGGGACATTCACCTGCCTCCCTCCTGAAGAAGGAGTGTGACTCTCAGACTTGACCTTTCCCACACCTGTGGGGTGTACCTGCTCTGCTGGAGGATCTCCAGTTACGTGGAGAAAGCCACTAGCCAAGCTGCGCACATCGCAGGTGCATGAGTTGGGAGCTACCCATGTACTGGTACTTGGGGTACCAGCGGCAGCTGCACTCGGAAGGTCTGTAAGGTCAGGGGTTGGCAACCATGACCTGAGGGCCAAAAGCAGCCCGGTCTGCTTGTCTCCATGTATAAACAAAGTCTTGTTGGGACAGGACTGCTCTTATTTGTTTATTTTCAACATACAACGGCAGTGCTGTGTAGTTGAGAAAGTAACTATATGGCCTGCAAGGACCAAAATAGTTACTGCTTAAATTTTACAGAGAATGCATGCCGAAGCCTGGTCTGGGAGATGTGGACAGGGTGTCCACATGTCACATGTGCTGTGTGGGATCCTGAGTCCCTGTCCTGCTCCATGTGCACATCCGTTGCCCTGGGAGGCCACCCTCACTGCTTCTCTGCAGCCTGCAAGAGGTCCTGAGACGGCAGCTCAGACGCACCTTAGCTGTGCCTCTGGAAGTGGCTCAGGAGGCCCAACAGGGGAGAAAAACTTACCCCTGAGAGCCCAGGAGGCTGCCCTGCTGAGAATAACTCCATCAACTGCTCAGGCGCCTCCTTTCAGAACACTAGCACACAAAACTTCTGGAAATGTTGATGTTTAATGACCTATATTCTACTTGAGGAACTTGGAGAAGTGTGGAATTTCCTTTGACAGCATCTGCATGCCCAGGCATTAATCCAAGGGAATTGTAAATTGAAAAGAACAATTATGGAGTAGGTCGGCTACCGCAGAGCCTCCTTTGGAGAATTTCCAGTGTCCACAGAGGTGAGGGCAGCCTGAGCCCTTGCTTGTGGGTGAGAAGCAATCAGGGGAACCCCTCTGAGCAGTTCTTTTTCAGGAGCTCACACTGCATTACCCAGGGCGGAGTCCTAAAAGTGGAGAAGCAGGTGAGTGTCTGGGAGGGAAAACATGGGCAAGGCACTGGGGACAGGGAGCTCTGGAAGCTTGTGGCTCCCACTTTGAGCAAAGGATCAATATCCACCTTGCACATTTCCCCAGCTGTCAATTGATGGATGCGGCTCTCGTCCTCATGTGGGGTCATCCAACCTTACTCCTGGGACATTTCTTAGCTGCTTCCTGATCTGGGGCTCCCTCTTCACTCAGGGTGAACCCATGTTAGGACCCGCTTCCCAGACAGTGGCTTCCCGGGACTCCACGGGCTGGCCTGAGTGATTCAGACCCCCAGGAGCACCAAAAGTCACTCTGTCTCCCCAGAGCTGCTCTCAGCTATAGGCCAATGTTTAACCTATTAGTTAATCCTTTGATGAGGGATCCACCTGTCCTAGGCAGGGTGTCCCAGAGCTGGGCTTCCCCTTGTCCCCTGTCCTTGTCCTCTGGAGCAGGCATTGCAGCTCAGCAGGGGCCAGGACAGCACGAGGGAGGGAGGGCAGTGGGGCCCCTCCTCAGCCTCTACCTGCCTCAGGCTCTAGATTGGGGGAGGGGGAGCCTGAGAACTGCACACTCAGAGAGAGGTGATATTGGATCCCCACCAGGCTCTTTCTTCAGAAGGCAGATGAAGACTGGGGAGGACGACCAGAGAGGGAACAGCCTCTACTCAGGCCTGGGAGACTGGGACCCCAGGGGGATAAGAGCAGTGTGAAGCCCATGTGCCCTGGATGCAGGCAGCTGCAGTGGCGTGACAGGGCAGAGTCAGAAAACTCAGACTGGCCAGGAGCCTGCAAGTGGACCCCTGGCTGCCTGCCCCTCTGTCCTCCCCACTAAGGCACGAGCAGGGCAGCCTGGTAGAGGCTGCTGCGGGCTCACTCTTCTAAGTCTCTTTGTCAGCTGCACCCGTGTCCACACCACATCCCATGCGGCATCCACAGCTGTGTCCAGGAGGGAAGCTGGTGTCCTGTCTTACATCGTTCAGCTCTGGGATTTCTTGAAAAGGGCAGTTGTCAATGTCGTCTTCAAATTTCTCACACCTAGTTCTCCCCAGCAGTAGCTCCACTGAGAATATGGTCTTGGACTCTATCTAATGCACACAGAGAGATTACAGTGAACATGCCCCTCTTGCTGCACCTAAATACCTGAAAGTGAAGATGCAGTCACTGTAGGGAGAGGCCCAAACATACTACTCCATCAGGGAGCTCACTCATGGGCCTGGCATCAGCTCACTGGAGGTAAAATCTGGGGAATATTATTCCAGATTAAGGAGTTAAGAGCAAACAGCAGGTGTGCATGGCGGGTCCTGGAGCAGACACAGGCTGAGTCAGACCCCATTAATGCATCCTCTGTGTCTCCAGCTTCACCTCCAACTCTCCCACGATGAGACCCGGCTTTACTCTCAGCAGGCATCTGATCCTGCAACTGCATTCCCAGAGGACGGTGCCACGTGCCCGGGAGGGTATTGGCTCTCCAGGAGTTTTCAGGGTAACCTCAGCCCTGGGACAGAGGGAGCCTCATCTACAGCATGTAGTCAATCCTTCCACCGGACCTCCAGCAAGAAGAATGACACACAGCACTCCCACTACACATAGGCACACACCCCGGGGACAATGGTTTCAAGAAATAACATCTGCTCCATTGCAAAATGTACTTTGAAATTTTTCTTGTTCTTCTTTTCACTCAATTCTATTTCATTCCATTCCATATCCTCCTTCCTCATTCATACGTTCTTATCAAACCCCACACTGACCCAGGGATGGCCAGATTCAGGAAGCCACGTGGAAGGCTCCACCTAGAGAGCAGGGGGCAGAGAACCAGCCAGGGCCTTGCACAGTCTTTCCAGAGGCTTAAGCTCTGTGCAGGGTTGGCGTCCCTCTGCCCTTCTTGCAGGATCTTAGTGCTGAAGGAGGAAGAGCCATCCCACTTCTCCCTCCTAACCAAAAGTGCTCCATTGGGAGAGTATTTTCAGTGTCCATACCTGCAGCCCAGATAAACAGTGCATTCCTGATTGTATTCTGTAGTGACTTGATTAAAACGAAAACATTTAGGATTAAAAGCTGTGGTCTGAGAAAGAGTGTAAAAGAACCTTCAGTTCATTAAGTGCAGACCCACTAATGAGCTCAGAGCAGGTGGAAATCAGAGAAGAGGAACTGACCACACAGCAACCGCTCAGCACTGATGGGGGTTCCTTATTGCTTCTGAATCTGCAGATCTCTGTCTCTTTCTCTCCAGTTTTCCCATTTTTCTAAGTATCTGCTGTTATTTTATGTCTTTGAAGTACCTCTGAATCTTTCTTCATGGACATTTCTTGTCCAGATTTTTTTTTAACTCAGTGGCTTCACCTCCTTAGTAGTCCTTATTTTGAAGTCATCCTTCAGTTGAATAATGTCATAGAAAAGATGAAGATTAAAAAAATGTTTTATGCACTATTAGTTAGATTTGAATAACTTCTTAGATATTTCAAAGTAAAATGTTTTCTAAAAACTTAGAATTACTAAACTAGATTTTATTTGTTTTACCTTACTATACTATAGACCTCAAATTTTACCTTGTTATAGACTACAAATGATAAACCAAGACTCCTTAATTAGACACCACACCCCTGTCATTATCGGTAGCAAGTAAAGGAGGCCTGGAAAGGACAGGACGTGGCTACCAACCTTCTTCCTCCAGGAACTCAGGACACGCACCAGCTTGTAGGCACATGAGTCCGTGCTCTGCAGGTGGAATGTGTGTGACACAAACTCCACCGTGGCAGGGAAGTGTTCAGCCATGAGTATCTGGTCAACACTGTTCTCATGCTCTTTGGCAGAGTGAGGAAAGAGAGAGAGAGGGAAGGAGAAAGAGATAAAGAAATTAAAATATTAGTAATGAAAAAGGGCAGACCTCTAGAGACATAAAATATAAATTAATATGCACATGAAAACACCATGCACAGAAAATGCATTTTAGACTAAACCTCTAATCATTACACATAAAATAATAAATTGATAAATTCTTTCTTATTAAAATTAAAAGCTTTTGCTCAGTGAAAGACCATGTGAGGAGGATGGAAAGACAAACTACAGCTTGGGAGAAAATATTTGCAAACCATATATCCATCAAACAACTAGTATCTAGTATATGCAATAAACTCTCAAAACTCAACATTAAAATTTGGTGGTGGCACGTGTTCTCACTCACAAGTGGGAATTGAACAATGAGAACACATGGACACAGGAAGGGAAACATCACACACCAGGGACAGTTGGGGGATGGGGGGCAAGGGGAGGGAGAACATTAGGACAAATATCTAATGCATGCAGGGCTTAAAACCTAGATGACGAGTTGATGGGTGCAGCACACCACCATGGCACATGTACACCTATGTTACAAACCTGCATGTTCTGCACATGTATCCCAGGACTTAAAGCATAATAAATAAATAAATAAGAAAAACCGAATCCTGATTTTGAGATCTATCCATATTGCTACTTATAAACCTAATAAATTTATTTAAACAGCTAAAACAAAATCAGTGGTGGGTCATCATGGCAGACAGGAGACAGAACTAGATTACAGCTTTGAACAGAGCATCGTGCGGAAGCTCACATTGCGAATTCTAGCTCCAGATTGACTGCAAGAACAATCCAGCAATCCCGAGAGGATTCACAGACCCTCTGAAAGAAGCAAACCGCTCCTGCAGGACCCAGGAGACACCTCAACTTCTGTGAGTGCCCCGACTGCAGAAGTGGGAAACGGAGACCTTTCTCTCCTGAAGTCACACCCCCAGTGGAGAAACTGAAGGTCTGTTTGTGGAATAAGTTTCCTACCTTACCTGGAGCTGAGTCAATTTAGAGAACAGAGTGAAATACAGGGGTAGAGGAAGCAGCGGGAAGGCCCTGGGAGCTTGCTGGGTCTCCTAAGTAGGCCACTCCTGCCTGGTGCCACAGGGATCCAATGGGAGGGCTGTCAGAGGAGCGGGGAACAAGACTCCACACGGAGAAGGAAATCTCTAGCTGAACTGTGTAACAATTTGAATGGGTGAGAAGCTTCCTGGCCAGAACTCAGGAAAGGGTACAAATACGGTGTGTAGATTCCACAGGCAGGGGAAAAACCAAGCCCTTTTCTTTCCCAGCTAGGAGGTGGGTAGCCTGGGGCAAGTTCTCAAGTTCATTTTGCCCACCACCTAGAAACAGACTTGGGGCTGTTGTGGGGATTACAGTGGGAGTGAGACCAGCCCTTCAGTTTGCGTGGTAGCTGGGTGAGGCCTGTGACTGCCGGCTTTCCCCCACTTCCCTGACAACCTGCATGACTCAGCAAAGGCAGCCACAATCCTCCTAGATACACAACTCCAGTGACCTGGGAATCTCACCCCAACCCCAAAAGCAACTGCAGTAAGACCCGCCCAGGGAGAGTCTGAACTCAGCCTAGCCCCACCCCCACCTGATGGCCCTTCCATCAGGCTGCAATCAGCACAAAAATAGAACATTAAACCACCAAATCTAAGAACCCTCATAGAGTCCACTGTACCCCCCACCCCACCACTTCTACCACAACAGGTGCTGGTATCCATGGCTGAAAGACCCATAGACAGTTCACATCACGAGACTCTGAGTAGACAACCCCCAGTACCAGCCCAGAGCTTGGTAGACTCGCTGGGTGGCTACACCTAGAAAAGAGACAATAAACACTGCAGTTCGGCTCACAGGAACAAACACTCCCCTCTTTTATGGGAAAAGAGGGGAGTGCTACATCAAGTGAACACCCTGTGGGACAAAATTATCTGGACAACAGCCGTCAACCCTGGACCTTCCCTCTGACAGAGCCTACCCAAATGAGAAGAAACCAGAGAACAAACCCTGGTAATATGACAAAACAAAGCTCTTTAATACTTCCCCCCAAAATCACACTAGTTCACCAACAATGGATCCACACTAAGAAGAAATCCCTGACTTATCTGAAAAAGAATTCTGGAAGTCAGTAATTAAGCTAATCAGAAAGGCACCAGAGAAAAGTGAAGCCCAATGCAAGGAAATCCAAAAAACAATGCAAGAAGTGAAGGGAGAAATATTCAAGAAAACAGATCGTTCAAAGAAAAAACAATAAAAATGTTAGAAACTTTGGACACCCTGTTAGAAATGTGAGATGCTCTGGAAAATCTCATCAACAGAATTAAACTAGTAGAAAAGAGAAATTCAGAGCTCAATGAAAAGGTCTTAGAATTAACCCAATCCAACAAAGGCAAAGACAAAGGAATAAGAAAATATAAACAAACCCTCCAAGAAGTCTGGGATTATGTTAAATGACCAAATCTAAGAATTATTGATGTTCCTGAGGAAGAAGAGAATTCTAAAAACTTGGAAAACATATTTTGGGGAATAATTGAGAAAAACTTCCCTGGCTTTGGTAGAGACCTAGGCACCCAAATACAAGAAGCACAAGTAACACCTGGGAAATTCACTATTCAAAAAAGATATTTGCACACACGTGTTTATAGCAGCACGATACACAATTACAAAACAGTAGAACCAACCCAAATGTCCATCAATCAATGAGTGGATAAAGAAACTGTGGTATATATATACAATAGAATACTACTCACCCATAAAAAAGAATGAATTAGCAGCATTTGCAGTGACCTGGATGAGACCGGAGACTGTTTATTCTAAGTGAAGTAACTCAGGAATGGAAAACCAAACGTCTTATGTTCTCACAGATATGTGGGAGCTCAGCTATGAGGACACAAAGGCATAAGAATGATACAGTGGACTTTGGGGACTTGGGGGGAAGAGTGAGGGGAAACGAGGGGTAAAATACTGAAAATATGGTGCAGTGTTTACTGCTCAGGTGATGGGTACACCAATATCTCACAAATTACCACTAAAGAACTTACTCATGTAACCAAATATCACCTGTACCCCAATAACTTATGGAAAATTAAAAATATATATAAATAAAAAATAAAAAGAACTTAAGAGCTCATAGAGCTTTCAAATTAACCCAATCAGACAAGGACAAAGAAAAAAAAATTTAAAGAACGAGGCTTCAAGAAATTTTGGATTATGTTAAATGGCCAAACATAAAAACTATTGGTGTTCCTGAAAAGAAGGAGAAATCTAAAAGTCTAGAAAACTTATTTGAGAGAATATGTGAAAAAAAAAACTTACCTGCCCTTGCTAGAGATCTAGACATCCAAATACAAAAGATAAAAACAACACCTGAAAAAATCTTCACAAAAAGTTTATCACTTAGGCACATAGTCATCAGGTTGTCTAAAGTCAAGATGAAGGAAATAATCTTAAGAACTGTGAGACAAAAGCATCAGGTAACTTATAAAGGAAAACCTATCAGATTAACAGTAGATTTCTCAGCAGAAACCTTACATGCCAGAAGGCATTGGGGTTCTATCTTTAGCCTCCTGAAACAAAATAATTGTCAGCCAAGAATTTTGTATCCATTAAAACTAAGCTTCATAAATGAAGGAGAAATAAAATCTTTTTTGGATAAACAAATGCTGAGAGAATTTGCCACTACCAAGTCAGTACTACAAGAAATGCTAAAAGGTGTTCTAAATCTTGAAACAAAAACTTGAAATACACCAAAATAGAACCCCCTTACAGCATAAATCTCATAGAGCCTATAAAACAATAACAGAATTAAAAAATCAAGGTACTTGGGCAATAACTATCATAATGAATAGAACAAGACCTCACATCTCAATACTAACATTGAATGTAAATGAACTAAATGTTCCACTTAAAGGATACAGAATAGCAGAATGAATAAAAATCCATCAACCAAGTACCTGCTGTCTTCAAGAGACTCACCTAATATGTAAGGACTCAAACAAACTTAAAAGTAAAGCGGTGGAAGAAGGTATTACATGCAAATGAAAACCAAAAGCAAGCAGGAATGGTTATTCTTATACCAAGCAAAACGGACTTGAAAGCAAGAATAGTGAAAAAATGCAAAGAAGGACATTATATAATGATAAAAGGATTAATCCAACAGGAAAATATCACAATCCTAAATATATATGCATCTATCACTGGAGTTCCTGAATTATTTAATAATTACCACTAGATCTAAGAAATGAGATAGACAGAAACACAATAACAGTGAGGAACTTCAGTACTCCACTGACAGCACTAGACAGGTCATCAAACCAGAAAGTCAACAAAGAAAAAAGTGGGCTTAAACTATCCCCTACAACAAATGAACTTAACAGATAGTAACTCCAACCAACAACTCCAGAATATACATTCTCTTCATCAACACATGGAACATTCTCCAAGATAGACCATATGATAGGTCACAAAACAAGTCTTAATAAATTTAGGAAAATCAAAATTATATCAAGTGATCTCAGATCACAGAGGAGTATAACTAGAAATTAAATCCAAAAGAAACTCTCAAAACTATATGGAATATGTCAAAAATATATGGAAATTAAATAATCTGCTCTTCAATGATCTTTAGTTAAACACTGAAATCAAGATGGAAAATTTAAAACTCTTTGAACTGAATGATAATGGTGACACAGCTTATCAAAACCTCTGGGATATTGCAAAAGTGGTGCTAAGAGGAATGTTCATACCATTACATGCCTACATCAAAAAGTCTGAAAGAGCACAAATAAAAAATCTAAGGTCACACCTCAAGGAACTAGAGAAACAAGAACAAACCAAACCCAAACCCAGAAGAAGAAAATAAATAACAAAGATCAGAGCAGAACTAAATGAAAATGAAACAAAAAATACAAAAGATAAATGATGCAAGAAGCTGCTTCTTTGAAAAGATAAACAAAATTGATAAGCCATTAACAACATTAACCAAGAAAAGATGAGAAGATCAAATAAGCTCAATTAGAAATGAAATGAGAGCTATTACAACCACTACTACAGAAACACAAAAGATCATTCAAGGCTAATATGAACACCTTTATGCACACAAACTAGAAAATCTAGAGGGGATGAATAAATTCCTGGAAATATACAATCCTCCTAGATTAAATCAGGAAGAAATGGAAACTTTGAACAGACCAATAACAAGTAGTGAGATTGAAACAGTAATAAAAATAATTGCCAATGAAAAAAAATCAGGACCAGATGGATTCACAGCTGAATTCCATCAGACATTCAAATAACTGTTACCAATCTTACGGGAACTATTCCAAAAGAAAGAGAAAGTGGGAATCCTTCCTAAATCATTCTGTAAAGCCAGTATCACCCTAACACCAAAACCAAGAAAGGACATAACAAAAAAAGAAAACTACAGACCAATATCTCTGATGAACATAGTTGCAAAAATCCTCAACAAAATAGTAGCTAACCAAATCCAATGGTGTATCAAAAAGATAATACCCATAATAAGTGGGTTACTACTCCTTAGTTGCATATTTATGCTATGAGGAGGATCTCTAGGTGGTCTCTACAAGGAAATACCAGGGATGCAGTGATGACTTAACATACACAATTCAATAAGTGTGATATGATACATCACATAAACAATTACAAATGAAAATCATATGATCATCTCAATAGATACAGAAAAACATTTGATAAAATCCAACATCATTTTATGATGAAAGCCCTCAGCACAATTGGCCAAGAAGAGACAAGGTAATAAGAGCCATCTACAAACCCACAGCCAATATTATGATGAACGGGGAAAAGTTGAGAAATGCTTCCCCAGTTCTCAGGGGGAGCATATCTCCTGAGAACTGGAACAAGACAAGGATGCCCCCTTACATCACTTTGATTTGACAGAGTACTGAAAGTCCTAGCCAAAGCAATCAGACAAGAGAAACAAATAAAGGGCATCCAAATCAGTAAAGAGGAAGTCAAACTGTTGCTATTCACTGATTATATGATTGTATACCTGGAAAACCCTAAAGATTCATCTAAAAACCCCTAGATCTGATAAATGAATTTGGTAAAGTTCCAGGATATAAAATCATTGTACACAAATCAGTAGCATTGCTATATACCAAGAAAGACCAAGTTTAGAATCAAATAATGAACTCAATCCCTTTTACAACAGTTGCAAAAATAAAATAAAATATAAAATAAAAGAAAATATTTAGGAGTATACCCAGCCAAGGAGATGAAAGATCTCTGCAAGAAAAAATACAAAACACGGCCAGGCTCGGTGGCTCACGCTTGTAATCCCAGCACTTTGGGAGGCCGAGGCAGATGGATCACCTGAGGTTGGGAGTTCAAGACCAGCTTGACCAACATGGAGAAACCCCGTCTCTACTAAAAATACAAAATTAGCCGGGGTGGTGGCACATGCCTGTAATCCCAGCTACTTGGGAGGCTGAGGCAGGAGAATCGCTTGAAACCGTGAAGCGGAGGTTGCGGTGAGCTGAGATCGTGCCATTGCACTCCAGCCTGGGCAAAAAGAGTGAAACTCTGTCTCAAAAAAAAAAAAAAAAAAAAAAAAAAAAAAAAAAAGAAAAAGAAAAAGAAAAAGAAAAAGAAAAAAAAAGAAAACATACAAAACAGTACTGAAAGAAATCATTGATGACACAAACAAATGGAAACATATCCCATGCTCATGGAAGGGTAGAATCAATATTATGAAATGATCATACTGCCAAAAGCAATATACAGATTCAATGTAATTTCCACCAAAATACCATCATCATTCTTCACAGGACTAGAAAAATATCCTAATATTCATATGGAACCAAAAAAGAGGCCACATAGCCAAGGCAAGCCTAAGCAAAAAGAACAAATCTGGAGGCATCACATTACCAACTTCAAGTTATACCACAAGGCTGTAGTTACCAAAATGGCATGGTACTGGTATAAAAATAGGCACATAGACCAACGGAAGTGAGTAGTGAACTCAGAAATAAAGCCAATACTTACAGCCGACTGATTTTTGACAAAGCATACAAAACATATGTAGAGGAAGTACACCCTATTCAGGAAGTGGTGCTGTGATAATTTGCAAGCCACATGTAGAAGAATGAAACAGGATCGTCATCCCTCACCTTATACAAAAATGAACTCTAGATAGATCAAAGACTTAAATCTAAGACTTGAAACCATGAAAATCCTAGAAGATAACATTGGAAAGATTCTTCTAGACATTGGCTTAGGCAAAGAGTTCATGACCAAGAATCCAAACACAAATACAACCAAAACAAAAATAAATAGATGGGACCTAATTAAACTAAATTAAACTAACAAGCTTCTGCACAGCAAAAGAAATAATTAGCAGAATAAACAGAAAACCCACAGACTGGGTGAAAATATTCCCAAACTACACATCTGATAAAGAACTAATATCCAGAATCTATGAGGAACTCAAACAAATCAGTAAGAGAAAAGCAAATAACCCCATCAAAAAGTGATCAAAGGACATGAATAGACAATTCTCTAAAGAAGACATACAAATGGTCAGCAAATACTTGAAAAAATGCTCAATATCACTAATTATCAGAGAAATGCAAATCAAAACTACAATATACCACCTTACATCTGCAAGAATGGGCAAAATTAAAAAATAAAAAAATAGATGTTGGCAAGGATGCGGTGAAAAGGGACTACCTTTACACTGCTGGTTAGAATGTAAACTAGTACAACTACTATGAAAAACTGTATGAAGATTTCTTAAAGAGCTAAAAGTAGAACTACCATTTGATCCAGCAATTCCACTACTGAGTATCAACATATAGGAAAGGAAGTCATTATATGAAATAGAGACTTGCACATGCATTTTGTAGCAGCACAATTCACAATTGCAAAAATATCTGAGAAGTATAAATGCCCATGAACCAATTAGTGGAAACAGAAAATGCAGCATATATATACCATGAAATACTACTCAGCCATAAAAAGGAATGAAATAATGGCATTTGCAGCAACCCGGGTAAAGTTGAAGACCATTATTCTAAGCTAAGTGACTCAGAAATGGAAAAGCAAGTATCATATGTTCTTATTTATAAGTGGGAGCTAAGCTATGAGGATGCAAAGGCATAAGAAGGATAAAATGGACTTTGGGAACTTGGGGGAAGGGTAAGAGGGGGATGAGGGATAAAAGACTACATATTGGGTACAGGGTGTACTGCTTGGGTGATGGGTACAGCAACGTCTCAGAAATCACCAACAAAGAACTTACCTATGTAAACCAAAAACCACCAGTTCCCCAAAAACTATTGAAACAAAATTTTAAAAACAAACAAACAAGAAATAATAACAGACATTTTTCCAAATCTAGGGAAAGATATAAATATCCAGTTATAAGAAGGTCAGATCACCACACAGATTTGACCCAAATGAGACATCTCAAAGTGTATAATAAACAAACATTCAAAGGTCAAGGACAAAGAGAGGATCCTAGAAACAAAAAAATAAAAGAAGAAAGAAAAATAAAAAAGCGTAAAGCACTTCCAATTTGTCTGGCAACAGACTTCTCAGCAAAAACCATACGGCCAGGAGGAAGTAGCATTACGTATTCAAAGGGCTGAAGGGAAGTAACTGCCAAATAAAAATACTGTAATCAGCAAATGTTTCCTTCAAACATGAAGAAGAGATAAAGTATTTCCCAGACAAACAAAAGTTGAGAAAACTCATAACCGTTAGACCCATCTTAAAAGAAATGCTAATTGATTTTTTGATCTGAAGAGAAAGAATGAAAACATGCAAAAAGAAAGCTATTGGAAGTATAAAACTCACTGGTAAAAGTAAATATATAGACAAATTCAGAGTATTTTAATACTGTAATTGTGGTGAGTAATCCACTCATATATCTGGTATGAAGAAAAAAAAAAGACAAATCTACCAAAAATAATTACAGCCACCCATTAAGAGATAGGCATTAAAAAAGATATGAATTAAGACCACAAAAAGTCAAAATTGGGGGGTGATGGAGTTAAATTGTAGAGTTTTCAGTCTTTCCTTTGTTTCTTTTATTTTCTTTGCGATCAAAGTTAAGTTCTCATTTGTTTAAAGTAACTCATTATATGTATAAGAAAAATTTTTGGAAGCCTCAAGGTAACCACAAAGCAGAAACCTATAATAGATACAGTAAGAATAAAAAGCAACAAATGAAAAGATACTACCAGAGGAAATCACTTAACCACAAGTGAATACAGTAAGAAAGAGCAAAAGAGAACAATTACAAACCAACTAAAAACAAGTAATAAATTGGCAGCAGTAAGTCCTTACCTATCAATAGTAACATTTAATATAAGTGGACTAAATTACTCAATTAAAAGATATACAGTGGCTGAATGGATAAAGGATAAAGACCCAACTATATGTTACCTACAAGAAACTCATTTCACCTGTAAGAACACAGTCTGAAAGTGAAGGGATGGAAAAAGATCTTCCACACAAATGGAAACAATAAAAAGAGCAGAAGTAGCTAAACTTATACAAGATAAAATATATTTTAAGTCAGAGACTGTAAAAAAGAGAAAAAGGAGCTTCCTATATAGAGATAAAGGGGTGAATTCAACAAAAGGAATAACAACTATAAATTCTATGCTTCCAACATTGGAGATCCCAAGCATATAATGCAAACATTAATAGATACAAAGCCCCAGAGACAGACGACAATAAAATAAAGGTAGAGAACTTTAGTATCCCTTTCAGTTATAGAAAGATGAGCCAGACAAAATCAACAGAAACATTCAAAGGTAAAAGACACTCTAGAATTCCAAACAGACTTAATTGATATTTAGAGAATATTTAATCCAGCTGCTACAGAATACACATTCTTCTCATCAGCACATGAAATGTTCTCCAGGATAGGCCATATGTTAGGCCACAGAAAAAAAACTAACAAATTTCAAAATGTTGATATCATATCAAGTGCCTTTTCTGCCACAATGGAATAAAACTAGAAATCAATAACAAGAGAAATCTTGGAAATTATACAAACACATGTAAGTTAAGCAACATTCCTGAAGGATCATTGGTCAATGAAGAAATTAACAGAGAAGTTTAAAAATTTCTTAAAACAAATGAAAATGGAAACACAACATATCAAAATCTACAGCTAAGGGAGTTCTAAGAGGCAGGTTTATAGCAATAGATGCCTATACAAAAAATGTAGTCATATTTCAAATATTTCAACCTAATAATGCAGCTCAAGAAATTAGAAAAGCAGAAACAAACCAAATCTAAAATTAGTAAAAGGAAGGAAGTAACAAATATCAAAATTGAGAATTTAAAAAATATAAAAGATTAACAAAACAATAAGTTATTCTTTTGAAAAGATAAAATCAACAAAATTTTATCTAGAGTAAGGAAAAAAGAAGACTCAAATAAATATAATCAAAAACAAAAACAGAGACATAACAAATGATAGTATGTAAATATAAAGGATCATTAGAGACTGTTATGAACAAATTACAGCAAAAAATGAAGAAAACCTAGGGGAAGTGAATACATTCCTGGATACATATAACATACCAAGAAGAATCAAGAAAAAATAGAAAACCTAAACAGATCAACAACAAGTAATAAGATCAAAGCAGTACTAAAAAGTCTCCCATCAAAGAAAGCCTAGGGCCTGAGAGCTTCACTACTAAATTCCACCAAACATGTAAAGAAGTACTATCAATTCTATTCAAACTATTTCAGAAAATAAAAAAGAACAGAATACTTCCAAACTCTTTCTACAAAGATAACATTACTCTTATACGAAAACCAGTTAAGAGTACAACAAGAACAACAAAAACCTACAGGCTAATACCCCTAGTGAACACAGGAGCAAAAAATCCTCAACAAAGTACTAGCAAATGAAAATACAACAACACATAAAAAAGATAATTCACCATGACTAAATGGGATCCACTCCAGGGATGCAAGGATAGGTCAACATATGCAAATTAATAAATATGACATATTACATTAACAAAATCAAAGACAAAAACCATATGATCATTTCAATAGATGCTGAAAAAGCATTAGACAAAATTCTACATCTTTTCATGATAAAAGCTCTCAACACAAGAAGCTTAAAGGAACATACCTCAAAATGAAGGCCAAAATAAAGGCTGTGGGTTTGTTATATATTGTTTCTTTCCTTTAATATCTGGAACAAGACTTCCGCCGCTTTTATTCAATGTAGTACTCAAAGTCCTGACCAGAGCAATTAGGCAAGAGAAAGAAATAATGGGCATCCACATTGGAAAGGAAGATTCAAATTATCCTTGTTCACAGATGACATGTTATGATATTTAGGAAAAGCTAAAGATGTCATCAAAAAACTGTTAGAACTGCTAAATGAATTCAGTTAAGTTGAAAACACAAAATCAACGTACAAAGATCAGTAGCACTGACATATACCAACAACAAACTGAAAAGGAAATCAAGAATGCAATCAAATTTACAATAGCTACAGAAATATAAAATAATTAGAAATAAATTTACCTCAAGAAGTAAAAGATGTTTACAAAAAACTATAAAGTATTAATGAAATAAATGGAAGAGGAAATTAAAAAATGGAAAGATATTTATGCTCATAAATTGGAAGAATTAATGTTGTTAAAATGTCAATACTATCCAAAGCTATCTACAATTTCAATGTGATTCTTATTCAAAATATCAATGACATTCTTCACAGAAAAAGACAGAAATATCTGAAAGTATCTATAGTGCCATAAAAGACCTCAAATAGCCAGGGCAATCCTTAGCAAAAATAACAAGGCAGGGGACATCAAAATATACCTGTCTTCAAATTGTAGTACAATATTACAGTAACCAAACAGCATGGCACTGGCATAAAAACAGACACATAGACCAATGGAACAGAATAGAGAATCCAAAAATAAATCCACATGTTCACAGCCAACTCATTTTCAACAAAGATGCCAAGAAAACCCATTGGAAAAGGAACAGTGTCTTCAATAAATGCTGCTGGAAAGACTGGATAATCATATGCAGAAAAGTGAAGCTAGACCCCTACCTCTCACTATATATATTAACACAAACACAAAAATTGATGGAACGCTTAAATTTAAGCCTTGAAACTATGAAACTTCTAGAAGAAAGCATTGGGAAAATATTTCAGGACACTGGTGTGGGCAAAGACTTTTTGGGTAAGAATTCAAAAGCATAGCCAACAAAAACAAAAATAAGCAAACAAGATTACATCAAGCTAAAAAGCCAATGCACCACAAAGAAGACTGAATGGGACTTACTTTCCTGTCCCTTTGTATGCCTTATAATTTTTTTGGAAAACTGGTCATTTAAATGTTAAATTGTGGCAACTCCAGGAGTCTGAGTCTGCTTTCTCCTTAAGATTTGTTGCTACTTACTATGGATTGTAGTTGTGTCTTTGTGTAGTGACTTTTCTAAACTATTTCTGTGAAGAGTGTGTTACTTGTCAATGTGGTGAAAGTCACTAAACAACTGTGACAACAACACCCTTCCACAACTAGCCCACTCGGTGTGTGTATTGGGGCACACCTTCAATGTGTAGGCCACTCACACCTTGGTCCTGGTCATGGATTTTTGCTTGCACTGAGGTTGAAAGTCAGGCACAGAGGCAAGCTTGGGGCCACCTGAGGTCTTTCTTGACCTGTCTCTTGTTTTTGAAAAGACCAAAGGCACATCTATGAGCTACAACTGTGTCAACTTGCACCATTATTTTTGTTGTCATTATGTCGTTTTCCAATCTCGGATTTTAGGGAACCCACGAGAAGGTTTCATTCCTGTGTAACTGATGCAGTAGTAAGGAATCCTGTAGTGCTGGCTTCTGCTTCACAATTATAAGCAAGACTTTGCCAAGTGAAAAAGAAAGTGTGAATCTTGTGTTATGCATCCCTTGACTTGTGAGTTGTGTTTGATTGAAAATCTTTCTCATGTGAAAATCTTTCACAACCCAGTAGAGCTCACAAATAATTTTCCAAATAGTTGTGTGGTTGAGCTGTTTGTTTGCCACAGTTAAATGAATATGAGGAGAATGGGTCAGCTGGGTGTGATCCAGACCAGTGACATTCAACAACGCAATAGGGGCCAACATAGTGACTCACGCCTGTAATCCCAGCACATTACGAGGCTGAGGTGGGAGGATCACTTGAAGTCAGGAGAGTTTGAGACCAGCTTGGGCTACATGGCGAAACCCCATCTCTATTAAAAATACAAGCAATTAGCCAGGTGTGGTGGAACGCACCTGTAATCTCAGCTACTCGGGAGGCTGAGGCAGGAGAATCTCTTGAACCCGGGAGGCAGAGGTTGCAGCAGTGAGCCAAGATCACACCACTGCACTCAAGCCTGGGCAACAGAGTGAGACTCCAAAATAAATAAATAAATAAAAGATAAAAATAAAAATAAAAAACGCAGTAGAGCCAGATTTCACCTGTGATCATTGCTAATCAGGACACAGGTTTCACCTACTCTGTGTCACCCGCTTCCTGGAGTCAAGGCAGAGGATTAAGATGCAGGTGGCATATGGCTTCTGGACAGCAGCTCCCCACCCACTAGCTACTACGTTCTGTGTGTGATGAGTGGGGTCTCCTGTGAGGAGACACTCAAGACCACCCTGGTGTTGGATCAGGCAGCATGACTCTCTTCACCTGCAGCTTTCTTGACCTGGCCAGTGCTGTGCTAGTGTGGACAGATGCAATGATGCTCTTCCAGGGCCTGGTCCTGCTATGCTCTGGGAACATGGTTTGGGACACAGTCAGAGCAGGTTTTGTAGAATCAGTCTCCCTGACTTGGGACTGAACTTTCTATTCTGTTATCTGGCAACAATGCGAGGTTCTTGCCTATATCGCGCAGCCATAGTCTTCTCAGTCAAACTCAAAGCTCTCACTTTTGCATACTTCACCTGTCCTGCATTATTTAATGTTCATTCTCACAGCCACAAAATATTATTTCCTCTTTCAGATTAGTTATTGCCAGGGAAGTGATTAAAAGTGACCACCTAGTATCACCCAAGTGCTGACGAAATATCTCACTCTAGAACACCAAGAAGGATAATCAGATGGAGACAAAAATGATCAAGGGCCAGAAGAATGGTCCAACCTCTATCTCATTGAGACAGAAACATGTGATCTCCCAGGGAAGTGTTTAAAAATTTGGTCTAGAATGGTATTCCAGTCTGATAAGACATGAGTATGTGTGGTGGGGCTGCAGATGCAGGGCGGTGGGCCCTGTAGAAACCTTGGCTCTGGCTCAGCTGGAACCAGGGCTGACAAGGCTGAGAAATGCAAGCAGGGCTGGGCTGGGCATGACCAGGCTGGGGCCTCAGGACTTGGAGCTCTGTCTTTTCTGCCCTTTTCTCACAATACTCATTGTCCCAGGTCAAAATGGTTGACAAAAATTGCCTTTTTTTTTTCCTTTCATTTTTTCCCTTGGTTCGCAGAGTACAACTGCTGAGGTATTATACAACAAAAGAACAAACTGATATCTTAGTTATTTTTCTGAACAATGGAGATCCTCTCTTTGGGTGAAGGAGGGGAGAGTGAGAACCCAGATGTCCCCAGGTCTTATCTCAGTTCGCTGTGGGAGGCGAAGACAGAATCGTCCAAGGACACCAGTCTCCTGAGGACACCCAGAACCTGTGGGTTCTGAAGAAGCAGCTTTCAAAGCTAGTGGCAGAGGGTAGCTCCTCTCCTGCCTGTGGCTTGCACTGGCCTTGAGAGTATAGGGCAGAAGGATGGCAGATGAGTGACTCCGCATCCAGAGCTGCCTCCCTTTAATCCAGGATCCTGCCCTTCCTGTCCTGTAGGAGTGCCTGTTGGTCGCCAGTGTGGGGTGAGACAAGTTCGTCCCACAGGGCTGTCTGAGCAGATAAGATTAAGGCCTGGGAAGAGCAAAGGCAGGGGTGCCTACAGTCAGCACCATGCTGGGCCTGCCGTGGAGGGGAGCTCTGCCTTGGGTACTGCTGCTGCTTCTCTTAGGCTTCCAGCTCCTGCTGATCCATGCCTGGCATTTCCACGAGCAAAGGGACTGTGAAGAATACAATGTCATGGCTCGTTACCTCCCAGCCACAGTGGAGTTTGCTGTGCACACATTCAACCAACAGAGCAAGGACCATTATGCCTACAGACTGGTGCACATCTTGAATTCCTGGAAGGAGCAGGTTGGTGACCACATACCCTCCTGCCCTGGCATCTGGTATATGCTGCTCAGTGAAAAATGGGAGTGGGGTGGGAGCAGAGGGTCTTATTGAAGAGTGTTGTTCACCAATTGTAGTCCATACTTAAGAAAATACAAGGTAGTTTAGTTAATTTTTGATTTTGAAAACATCTAAGTTAGAAATTTTTAATAATTTGATGCTAATCGACTCTCACGCAAAACATATTGTTTAATCTTCATCTTTTTATGACATTATTTAACTGAAGAATGACTCCAAAATGAGGACTACCAAGACAATGAAGATACAGAATATGGAAAAGGGCTGAACAGGAAATGTGAATAGAGAGAAATTTGAGAAATATTTCCAAAAAATGTAATAAAAAGGAGACAATTTAAAAAATAAAAATTTAAAAAAAGAACAGTAAGAGTTCAGGAGCTATTGCTTATTAGAAACCCCTACCAGTCCCGAAAGACCTCTGGGTGGTCAGTTCCTCTTTGCTGATTTCCACCATCTCTGGGCTCCTTGGTGTGTCTGCACTTAATAAACTGAAGGTTGTTTTACACTCTTCCTCAGACCACAGGTCTTAATCTTAAATGTTCTCCTTTTAATGAAGTCACTACGGAATGCAATCAGGAATGCACTGTTCATCTGTGCTGCAGGCATGAACAATGAAAATAGTCACCAAGAAGAGGACTTTTTTTTTTTTTTTTTTTGAGATGGAGTCTAGCCCTGTTGCTAGGGCTGAAGTGCAGTGGCGCCATCTCTGCTCACTGCAAGATCCGCCTCCCGGGTTCAAGTGATTCTCCTGCCTCAGCCTCCTGAATAGCTGGGATTACAGGCACCCTCTACATGCCCGGCTAATTTTTTGTATTTTTAGTAGAGACAGGGTTTCACTATGTTGGTCAGGCTGGTCTTGAATTCCTGACCTCATCATCCACCCGCCTCGGCCTCCCAAAGTGCTGGGATTACAGGCATGAGCCACCGTGCCCAGCTAAGTAGAGGGCTTCTAGTTGGGTGGAGAGGCAAAAATGCTCTTTCTCCCTCATTATTGAAACGCTGCAAGAAGAGCAAAAGGACCCCAACCCTGCACTGAGCTTAAGCCTCTGGAAAGACCCTGTGCAAGGCCCTGGCTGATTCTCTGACCCCTGCTCTCTGGGCTGGAGTCTGCCACATGGGTTCTTTTTTTTTTTTTTTTTTTTTTTTTTTTTTATTTATTTTTATTTTTTTTTTTAAATTTATTTATTATTATTAAACTTCAAGTTGTAGGGTACATGTGCACAATGTGCAGGTTTGCTACATATGTATACTTGTGCCATGTTGGTGTGCTGCACCCATCAACCCGTCATTTACATAAGGCATAACTCCCAATGCAATCCCTCCCCCCTCCCCCCTCCCCATGATAGGCCCCGGTGTGTGATGTTCCCCTTCCCGAGTCCAAGTGATCTCATTGTTCAGTTCCCACCTATGAGTGAGAACATGCGGTGTTTGGTTTTCTGTTCTTGTGATAGTTTGCTAAGAATGATGGTTTCCAGCTGCATCCATGTCCCTACAAAGGACACAAACTCATCCTTTTTTATGGCTGCATAGTATTCCATGGTGTATATGTGCCACATTTTCTTAATCCAATCTGTCACTGATGGACATTTGGGTTGATTCCAAGTCTTTGCTATTGTGAATAGTGCTGCAATAAACATACGTGTGCATGTGTCTTTATAGCAGCATAATTTATAATCCTTTGGGTATATACCTAGTAATGGGATGGCTGGGTCATATGGTACATCTAGTTCTAGATCCTTGAGGAATCGCCATACTGTTTTCCATAATGGTTGAACTAGTTTACAATCCCACCAACAGTGTAAAAGTGTTCCTATTTCTCCACATCCTCTCCAGCACCTGTTGTTTCCTGACTTTTGAATGATCGCCATTCTAACTGGTGTGAGATGGTATCTCATTGTGGTTTTGATTTGCATTTCTCTGATGGCCAGTGATGATGAGCATTTTTTCATGTGTCTGTTGGCTGTATGAATGTCTTCTTTTGAGAAATGTCTGTTCATATCCTTTGCCCACTTTTGGATGGGGTTGTTTGTTTTTTTCTTGTAAATTTGTTTGAGTTCTTTGTAGGTTCTGGATATTAGCCCTTTGTCAGATGAGTAGATTGCAAAAATTTTCTCCCATTCTGTAGGTTGCCTGTTCACTCTGATGGTAGTTTCTTTTGCTGTGCAGAAGCTCTTTAGTTTAATGAGATCCCATTTGTCAATTTTGGCTTTTGCTGCCGTTGCTTTTGGTGTTTTAGACATGAAGTCTTTGCCCATGCCTATGTCCTGAATGGTACTACCTAGGTTTTCCTCTAGGATTTTTATGGTATTAGGTCTAACATTTAAGTCTCTAATCCATCTTGAATTAATTTTCGTATAAGGAGTAAGGAAAGGATCCAGTTTCAGCTTTCTACTTATGGCTAGCCAATTTTCCCAGCACCATTTATTAAATAGGGAATCCTTTCCCCATTTCTTGTTCCTCTCAGGTTTGTCAAAGATCAGATGGCTGTAGATGTGTGGTATTATTTCTGAGGACTCTGTTCTGTTCCATTGGTCTATATCTCTGTTTTGGTACCAGTACCACATGGGTTCTTGGATGTGACAATTCTAGAGTCAGTTTTGGAGTTGGGGAAATGGACAGACAGAGAGAAAGGAGATTGAATGAAGTGAAACTGAATGGAGTGAGAAGAAGAGCAAGGTGCACTTTGCAATAGGGCAGATGGTGTCTCCTTTCCTTCTTCTCTTCTCTTCTCTCTTTTTTCTTTTCTTTTCTTTTTTCTTTTCTTTCTGAGATGGAGTCTCACACTGTCGACCAGGCTGGAGTGCAATTGTGCGATCTCAGCTCACTGCAACCTCTGCCTCCTGAGTTCAAAGGATTCTCCTGCCTCAGCCTCCCTCCTGAGTAGCTGGGATTACAGGCACCTGCTACCATGCCCAGTTAACTTTTGTATTTTTAGTAGAGATGGGGTTTCACCATGTTTGCCAGGCTGGTCACGAACTCCTGACCTCGTGATCCACCCGCCCCGGCTTCCAAAAGTGTTGAGATTACAGGTGTGAGCCACCATGCCCAATCCCAGATGGTGTTTCTTGAAGCCATTTTCTCAAGGATGTGTGCCTGTGTGTAGTGGGAGTGCTGGGTGGCATTCCTGCTTTTTTTTTTTTTTTTTTTTTTCTGGAGGTCAGGGAAGGTTTGATAACACGCTGTAGATGAGGCTCCCTCTGTCCCAGGGCTGAGGTAACCCTGAAAGCTCTTGGAGAGCCAACACCCTCACCAGGGACATAGCACCATCCTCTGGAAATGCAGCTGCAGGTTCAGACACTGACTGAGAGTGAAGCTGGGGTCTCACAATGGGAGACTGGGAAGTGCATCAGTAAACAGGGATACATTCATGGATTACGACTCAGCCTATGTCTGCCCTGGGGCCACCATGCCCATCCGCTTTTTGCTCTTAACTCCCCAATCTAAGGAAGATCTCCTGACGCCAGGCCCATGGATGAGCTCCCTGATGGAGAAGAGTGTTGGGACTTCTCCCACACAAATGACATCTTCACCAGCAGCTACTTAGGGGCAACAAGGAGGGCGCGATCACATTAATCTCTCTGTGTGCAATAGGTGGAGTCCAAGACCGTACTCTCAATGGAGCTACTGCTGGGGAGAACCAGGTGTGGGAAGTTTGAAGATGACATTGACAACTGCCCTTTTCAAGAGAGCCCAGAGCTGAACGATGTAAGAAAAGACAACAGCTTCCCTCCTGGGCACTGCTGTGGATGCCATATGGGGTGTGGTGTGGGCACGGGTGCAGCTGACAAAGAGACTTAGAGGAGTGAGTCCATAGCAGCCTCTACCAGGTGGCCTGGCTTGTGCCTTAGTGGGGAGCGCAGAGGGGCAGGCAGCCAGGGATCCACTTGCAGGCTCCTGGCCAATCTGAGTTTCTCAACTCTGCCCTGTCACGCCACTGCAGCTGCCTACATCCAGGGCACATTGGCCTTCAGACTGTTCTTTCCCTCTGGGGTCCCAGTCTCTTGGGTCCAGTAAGAAGCTGTCTCCTCTCTGCTCTTCCTCCCCTGCCTTCTGGAAGAACCTGGGATCTGACATCACCACTGTCTGTGGATGCAGTTCTCAGGGTGTCCCTACCCTCCCCTAGACCCAAAAGTCATGGAGGCTGAGAAGGAGCCCCAATACCCTCCTCCCAGGCCCTGGCCAGGGCCCTTCTGAGCTGCAGCACCTGCTCTAGGGGACAAGCTCCAAGTAAAGCCTGGCTCTGGGAAAACTCTTCCTATGCTTAATCAACTCCTTTACTGTAATATTAACAAATAGGTAGCTAATTGCTTAAATTTGGGAACTGCTTCCACTGGGACAACACATTCTCCTCCTGCTCTTGGGTGCAGAGATCACACCAGGACAGCCCGGGGTTCCCCTGAGGGCCACTGCTAGGGAGTGGGACACATAGCACGACTGCCCCTGGGTCAGAAGAGAGCTGCAGTTCAGCTCAAACCTCCAGAACAGCCCAGGACTCAGGCCTGGGGGCAGCACCTGATGGCCAGAGCCCCTGTCTTCCCACTGCTTGACCTGGGAAAGGGCAATGTGGAGAGGAAGCCATTGTTCAGAGCTTGAGCCAAGAGCTTCCTGAGCCTCCCTGACCCATTGTCCCTTCCTGTGCTTGTTCTCTCAGACTTTCACCTGCTTCTTCACCATCAGCACCAGGCCATGGAGGACACACTTCAGCCTCCTAAACAAGACCTGCTTGGAGGGACTCCACTAAGTGAAACCTACTCACAGGCCTGGCCATGTGCTGTTCCCACATGCCATGGACATCAGCACTTCTCTCCTGACGACTCTTCAGTGGCTGAGCAGCTTTATACTTGTTTGTTATCTTATTTTGCATGTGTTTGAGATCTTAGACCAGCGTTTTAGAAAATCCACACATCTTGAGCCTAATCATGTAGTATAGATCATTAAACATCAGCATGCTAAGAAACTTTGTGTGCTATAGTTCTTGACAAAAGGGGCTGGGTGTTTGATGGAGTTATTCTCAGCAGGGAAAACAAGTATGATCTGGGTAGATGGACTCCTGAGCCAGCTCCAGGTAGCACAAGTGATACATCTGAGCTGCTGTCTCAGGGCTCACAGCCAATAACCCATGTGGCCAGAGGTGCAATGACTCTCTCCTCCCAGGCACCTCATGTGCTTGGATGAGCTCAGACATGGCCTTGGGCTCCCCTGGGCTTGTGGCCTCTGCTCTTGAAGCATGGCTCACATGCCTTTCCTGATCCATGGCAGGTTGGTGGGTGGAAGAAAGACTTCTAGGCTCACCCTCGTAAAATGGTCCTGACGTGTGAGGCAGCAGCAGCATCTTTGGAAAATCTCTTAGAAATGTTGAACCTCAGGGCCTACCCGCCTTTGGAAACTAAGTCTGCATTCTCGCAAATCCGCAGGGGTTCATGAACCTGAATAACAACATAAGAAACATGAAAGAGCAGCATCGAGTAGAATGGAAGTTATATAAGATATAAAGGTATAGGATTTGTTCAAGAAAGAAATCAAGACCAAGCTACTTTCCCCCAGAGGGGAGGGATTTTCCAGTACGGGATGTTCAGATGCATGGGAGAGGTAGGAAGGGAGTGAGAGGACTTTGTACTTAGCAGAGGATTAACTAACTGCTTAACTTCTGAACCAGCCTAGGTAGACAGAAAACTTTCAGGAATACAGGAATTAAATTGCCTGCTTTTCAAGTTCAATTACATGGGACATTTTCACAACGTTTATTATAACAAAAATCCATGGAGTGATGTCAACAAGATGGCAGAATAGAAACTTTCCACATTCATCCCTTCATGAATACCTCAATTTGAACCTATCTATAAATAAAATACCCTCACAGGAACTCCTCAAACCAAGTGACAGATTGTAACACTTGGATAGCACAGAAATAAGAATAAAATATCGAAGCGAGCAGTAAGGAGAGTTTTATACAACCCACATCACCCTTCCTCTTACTCCAGGCTCTACACTGTGAACAGAAATATCCCCTATGTGAAGGAAGGTGAGGGAGTATTGAACTTTGCCTCAGACTTCAGCACTGCACCTACCACAGAAAAACCAGTGCCAGGAAGTCCCACAGTACCCCAGTCTTCAGGCAGGCACCATGGTCCAAGGCTGCAGCCCCACCTCAACACCAAGATGGCTATTGTGGTCCCAGGTTTCAGGTCAATCCTACCACTAGGCTAGCTCCTACAGATACAAGCTCCAGGCTGGCTCCTCAGAGTCAGTCTTCAGGTCTAACCTAGCACCTGTCCAGTTACTAAAACCCTTGACTTCAGGTCAGCACCAGAAGACAGAGCATACAAGCCTGCATATACTCAAGAACATTCCCTGTGATCCTGTGCTCCAGTAAACCCAAAGATCAGGACTATCTCAAAAGTTACCACTGCCAGTCCAGCCTCTGCAAACCCAGGTTCTAGGATTTCCCTTGCGCACCCAGGTTTCAGGCCAGCCCACACAGCCCCAGGACCCAGGCCTGTACCCACACATTCAGCCTTCAGGATGACCCCAGATCTGAACCCAGTCCTGTGCCCCAGGCTCCAAGCCAGTCCTCATGAATCTAACCTCCAGACCAGCATGCACACATCCAGCCTCCAGTCTGGCTTCTGTAGCCCTATGCTCCAGACCAGACCTTGCAGACCCAGGTTCTAGGACTCCAATGCATTACACTGCCCCAGGACCCAGGCTGGTCCCCAGAGTGCCAGGCTCCAGTCCCAAGATCAAGACATGTTTCAGTGTATCCTGGGTCCAGAACCACACCAGTAGACTCCTGCACAAACTTTCTCTGTGGACCAAGACTCAGGAACCACCCCTGTGGACTCAGTCTCCAGGACAGCCTCTGAAAACTGAGGACCCAGGCCTATAGCCATGGACGCTGGCTCTTGGATTTCTCCAGGGCTAGGCTAGAATCTATACACTCAGGCTCCAGTTCCATCACAGACACCACGCCCATCCCAGTACCTGGCTGGACACTGCAGATACAGACTCAGGACTTCCTCTGTGCCAAGTCAGCCTCTGTGGACCCAGGATTCAGGCTTGCCCAGTTAATTCAGGCTTTCTGGCCAACCACATGGAGAAAGTCTGTAGAACCATCATTGCAGACCCAATCAACAGGTCAATCCTGGTGAACCCAGGCTGCAGGCCCAACCCTATAGAACCAAGCACCGGGTGAGCCTGCCCAAGAACTCCAGCAACAAGCTTACCATGGTCCATGCCAGATGCCTGTCCAGAATTCTGGACAAGATGATTGGTGATGGGTTTTTCCTGTCAAAGTCAGTCTATATTTATTGGAACAAGTGCCTACTTGAAATGCACAGCCACCAACACATGGCCATAAGGATTACAAACAATCAGGGAAACATGACACTACCATAAAAATAAAGCACCAGTAAGTTACCCTAAAAAATGGAGATTTACAAATGTCTGACAAAAAATTCAAAGTAATTATATTTCAATGTTCAGTGAGCTACAAGAGAATATCAAAATACACATAAAAAATCAGTAAAAATGTACACAGACAAAATTATAAGATCAAAAAAGAGAGAAACCATGGAAAAGAACCACACAAATTCTGGAGCTAAAGACACAATTAACTAAACTGAAAAATTTCTTCAAATAACTTCAACAGTAGACTTGATTAACCAGAAGAAAGGATCAGTGAGATTAAGATCAGGTCATTTGAAATTACCCTGTGAGAGAAACAAAACAAAAAGCACAAAAACAGTAAATAAATCCTACAGGAGTTATAGAAAACTATCAAGCAAACCAATGAATACAATACAGGTGTCCCAGAGGAACACAGAAAAGGAAGAGGCAGGAATCTTCTTTAAGTAAATAATGACAGAAAAATTTTCAAATCTGGAACTAGAAATTAACATACAGATTCAGGAAGCCCAAATAACCCTAATAAATTAAATATAAAGTGATTTTTACCAATGCATTATAATACAATTTTCTTTTTTTTTTTTTTTTTTTTTTTTTTTTTTTTTTTTTGATAAAGGCCAGTGGTCATTCTTTTTTTTTTTTTTTTTTTCTTAATTAATTTATTATTATTAAACTTCAAGTTGTAGGGTACATGTGCACAACGTGCAGGTTTGCTACATATGTATACTTGTGCCATGTTGGTGTGCTGCACCCATCAACTCGTCATTTACATCAGGTATAACTCCCAATGCAATCCCTCCCCCCTCACCCCTCCCCATGATAGGCCCCGGTGTGTGATGTTCCCCTTCCCGAGTCCAAGTGATCTCATTGTTCAGTTCCCACCTATGAGTGAGAACATGCGGTGTTTGGTTTTCTGTTCTTGTGATAGTTTGCTAAGAATGATGGTTTCCAGCTGCATCCATGTCCCTACAAAGGACACAAACTCATCCTTTTTTTTGGCTGCATAGTATTCCATGGTGTATATGTGCCACATTTTCTTAATCCAATCTGTCACTGATGGACATTTGGGTTGATTCCAAGTCTTTGCTATTGTGAATAGTGCTGCAATAAACGTACGTGTGCATGTGTCCTTATAGCAGCATAATTTATAATCCTTTGGGTATATACCCAGTAATGGGATGGCTGGGTCATATGGTACATCTAGTTCTAGATCCTTGAGGAATCGCCATACTGTTTTCCATAATGGTTGAACTAGTTTACACTCCCACCAACAGTGTAAAAGTGTTCCTATTTCTCCACATCCTCTCCAGCACCTGTTTTTTCCTGACTTTTTAATGATCGCCATTCTAACTGGTGTGAGATGGTATCTCATTGTGGTTTTGATTTGCATTTCTCTGATGGCCAGTGATGATGAGCATTTTTTCATGTGTCTGTTGGCTGTATGAATGTCTTCTTTTGAGAAATGTCTGTTCATATCCTTTGCCCACTTTTGGATGGGGTTGTTTGTTTTTTTCTTGTAAATTTGTTTGAGTTCTTTGTAGGTTCTGGATATTAGCCCTTTGTCAGATGAGTAGATTGCAAAAATTTTCTCCCATTCTGTAGGTTGCCTGCTCACTCTGATGGTAGTTTCTTTTGCTGTGCAGAAGCTCTTTAGTTTGATGAGATCCTATTTGTCAATTTTGGCTTTTGCTGCCGTTGCTTTTGGTGTTTTAGACATGAAGTCTTTGCCCATGCCTATGTCCTGAATGGTACTACCTAGGTTTTCCTCTAGGATTTTTATGGTATTAGGTCTAACATTTAAGTCTCTAATCCATCTTGAATTAATTTTCGTATAAGGAGTAAGGAAAGGATCCAGTTTCAGCTTTCTACTTATGGCTAGCCAGTTTTCCCAGCACCATTTATTAAATAGGGAATCCTTTCCCCATTTCTTGTTTCTCTCAGGTTTGTCAAAGATCAGATGGCTGTAGATGTGTGGTATTATTTCTGAGGACTCTGTTCTGTTCCATTGGTCTATATCTCTGTTTTGGTACCAGTACCATGCTGTTTTGGTTACTGTAGCCTTGTAGTATAGTTTGAAGTCAGGTAGTGTGATGCCTCCAGCTTTGTTCTTTTGACTTAGGATTGTCTTGGAGATGCGGGCTCTTTTTTGGTTCCATATGAACTTTAAAGCAGTTTTTTCCAATTCTGTGAAGAAGCTCATTGGTAGCTTGATGGGGATGGCATTGAATCTATAAATTACCTTGGGCAGTATGGCCATTTTCACGATATTGATTCTTCCTATCCATGAGCATGGTATGTTCTTCCATTTGTTTGTGTCCTCTTTGATTTCACTGAGCAGTGGTTTGTAGTTCTCCTTGAAGAGGTCCTTTACATCCCTTGTAAGTTGGATTCCTAGGTATTTTATTCTCTTTGAAGCAATTGTGAATGGAAGTTCATTCCTGATTTGGCTCTCTGTTTGACTGTCACTGGTGTATAAGAATGCTTGTGATTTTTGCACATTAATTTTGTATCCTGAGACTTTGCTGAAGTTGCTGATCAGCTTAAGGAGATTTTGGGCTGAGACAATGGGGTTTTCTAAATATACAATCATGTCGTCTGCAAACAGGGACAATTTGACTTCTTCTTTTCCTAACTGAATCCCCTTGATTTCTTTCTCTTGCCTGATTGCCCTAGCCAGAACTTCCAACACTATGTTGAATAGGAGTGGTGAGAGAGGGCATCCCTGTCTTGTGCCAGTTTTCAAAGGGAATTTTTCCAGTTTTTGCCCATTCAGTATGATATTGGCTGTGGGTTTGTCATAAATAGCTCTTATGATTTTGAGGTACGTTCCATCAATACCGAATTTATTGAGCGTTTTTAGCATGAAGGGCTGTTGAATTTTGTCAAAAGCCTTTTCTGCATCTATTGAGATAATGATGTGGTTTGTAAACTAGTTCAACCATTATGGAAAACAGTATGGCGATTCCTCAAGGATCTAGAACTAGATGTACCATATGACCCAGCCATCCCATTACTGGGTATATACCCAAAGGATTATAAATTATGCTGCTATAAGGACACATGCACACGTATGTTTATTGCAGCACTATTCACAATAGCAAAGACTTGGAATCAACCCAAATGTCCATCAGTGACAGATTGGATTAAGAAAATGTGGCACATATACACCATGGAATACTATGCAGCCATAAAAAAGGATGAGTTTGTGTCCTTTGTAGGGACATGGATGCAGCTGGAAACCATCATTCTTAGCAAACTATCACAAGAACAGAAAACCAAACACCGCATGTTCTCACTCGTAGGTGGGAACTGAACAATGAGATCACTTGGACTCGGGAAGGGGAACATCACACACCGGGGCCTATCATGGGGAGGGGTGAGGGGGGAGGGATTGCATTGGGAGTTATACCTGATGTAAATGACGAGTTGATGGGTGCAGCACACCAACATGGCACAAGTATACATATGTAGCAAACCTGCACGTTGTGCACATGTACCCTACAACTTGAAGTTTAATAATAATAAATAAATTTAAAAAAAAAAAAAAAAAAAAAAAGACTGCTTTCTGACTCAATGGAAGACCTCATTCTCTAGAGTCAGGGGCTGTCAGAAACTTCGCTTATCAGTAAGAACATTCTGCTGCCTGGAGGATCTATATCCACCTTTATACAGAAGCACAGAGGTACAGAGAAGGGGTTTATGGACAGAACATTCCACATCTGGCTGGACTTTATGGGTTCTAAGGATACAGGACCTAGGTCCACTTTGCAGGCCAGGCTTGACACTGGCTGCTTTACACAGAGGCCTGCCATGCTCTAAGTCCATCAATATCACCTCAAAATCCTTTCCACTGGTCCCATAACGACCTCTTTTCTTTTCTGAGTCATCCCAGGTTTCTTGGTATGAATTTATTCCCTTATTGCAACAAGCCAATAGACCTGAGTCTGTTGACTACAGAATCGGTGTTGGTGACTGACTGCAAGAGGATCTGTGTTATTTTTCCAGATTTTGTGATGTTTGCAGTATTTTTCAGCATTTTTATACATATAATTTCCATGATTTATTTTCTTTTCCTATATAAACATTAATTTTTGTGCTTAATTTTGTATTGCTAACATTGTGCTATTTTTTTTCACAGAGAGCCCCTACAATGTATGCTCCTCAGGCCCTGCAGTGCCTTGGTCCTCCTGTCCTTGTTATGGCAAGTGTCCACCAGCCCAAGGAAAGACTGTGCTGTCTTGTGCTTCCCAGGCCTCCGATGCACTCACCCCTCCTTCCAGAACGATTTCTCTTTGCTGGATGAGGGGTTTCTAAGCTCTTCAGTTTCAGTCTTTTACCACTGATTTGTGACATTATTTTTGGTAAAGAAAGTCTTAAGAAAAGGCAGAAAATTTCCAAAATGGGAATTGAGTGACATGGAATTTTACAATTTTTGATATTTGTAGGCACAGATCGGTGTGGTGAAACCCTGTCTTACTCTCCTACAAAGACCTAGTGGCTTCAGGACACACTTCAGACAATTCATTTGGCTCTGAAGATATACCTGCTCACCCTCAGCATCCCTATCCACTTCTTCCCTCCTAAAGAGAAAACACACAGGGAGAAGGTGGGGGAAGCCCAGTACACAGCCCACACTTTACTCCCAACTTTCTCAAGGGAGAGAGAATTGTGTCTGAGAAGTGGCTTAGTTTACACAAAATCATCTCTTCATTGTGTGTCTTGATGGTGGTTGCTTGTGTCAAAGGAGATCTTCGTTCAGGTAGAAAATCACAAGCAACTCCCTGCAGGGATGTCCCCACCCCGATCACCACTCTGAGCACCTCCTACTCTGCACGCAACCTCCCTCTCCCAACAGAAGCCTGAGTGACTACATCTGCCCACTCCCAAGAGGATGAGTACCAGACTCAAGTCATGGCCTCATGGGTGGTGCTTCGCTTCCCAGATCCCAAAGATCTCTGTAAAATCCAGTCCAAGCGGAGATGAAAGCTCTCCTCTCTGCCTGTCTCCTGGTGCAGACCCGCAGAGGAGACCTCCCCCAGGGCAGGAACCACCAATTCAAGGGTGAGAGCACTACAGTGGCATGGGAGTAGGAGGTGGTTGGTGCAGCTGGCCTGGTACAAACCCCGAGACATTCTGACATGTGGATTGCACCAAGGACATTCTGTCCTCCAAAGGAACTTCATAGATCAGGAAAGAGCAGAACTGTTTCTGTGAAAGGAAAGAGAGAGGGATAATCAGGGTGAGTTGTATTTAAAGTGGGAGACGCCCAGACATGAGACATCAGAGTGGGGGCAAGGATGGATGGAGGTGAGACACTGTGCCCCCACCTGCTCCTGCTGAGTCCCAGAGCACTGAACCAAACTGTGCAGTGATGACTCCATTCCCCCTCCCAGGTGGGAATGGAAGCCTCCAGGTCACCAGGTGGCATTGCCTCCATTTCCAGCCTGCAGGGTTCCTGCCCCAGCACAGCCCTGTGAGGAGCAGCCTGTGCAGGGTCTCGGGAGTCCCACGGGCGCAGGACGGGGGAGGTGGCTCACTGCCCCCAGCTCCTTCAACCTTCTGTGCCCAGGCCGGCACTAAGAGGGGTCAGAGGGAAGAAGCCAGGGCAGGGCAACTCCCCCTCAAAGAGCTGGGTCATGGGGAGGGGTTGACAAGGGGAGTGTAGCTCTTCCCTGAGTGGAGACGTCACAAGACCCAGCAGGTCCTCGGAGAGGCTGGTGTTGGGTCAGCAGGGCAGGTCCAGGGCTTTGCAGCTAACAGGCCTCTAGGTCCCTCTAATCTGCGCAGCATGACTATAGCTGTGGGCAGGTGCCTGAGGCTGGGAGGAGGGGACCACCCTTGAATTGGTGGTTCCTATCCTATCTCCTCTGTGGGCCTGCACCAGGAGACAGGCAGAGAAGCCATCAGGTTTTCTTTTGCATGGCAGAGCCCCATCTCCCTGCCCAGCACCCAGCCCTGTAGCTGCTGCCTATGGTCCAGCAGGCAACAACCCAAAGCACACAGGGTGGAGCTCCCAGCACCCCCATTCCCAAGCTAAAGCCCACTTAGCAAATCAAATTCATCACCCCTCTCCATAGCATCCCACCCACATGCACACACATAGGCATCTACATGAACTCACCCCAATCCTCACCTACATGGATCTATGCACCAACGTCCATACTTCCCCTACACAACCACACGCACACACACACTCCCGTGCACCTCCCACACACTTGCATATGCGTGTATACACATGCACCTTTCCATGTGCAAAACCATACCTGCACACCTACTCACATGTACATGCACAGACATATAACTTCATATGCACACACACCCATGTCCCTCCCGACACACATCTGCCTGTGTGTGCACAAGCACACATGCATCTTCCCATATACATGTACCCATGCCTGCATGCCCTGCTCTAGGCATACCGATGTGCTTACACACATACCCTTCAAAACATGTGAAGAAGCACACACACACACACACACACAACTCTGCAGTGCACAACTGTCCCCACATCAGGCACATACCTCCTGAAGTTTTGGCTGCTCATGGAAGGAACAGTTGTCCAAGTTGGGCTGGGACTTGGCACATGTGGTTTGCCCCATCTCCACATCAAAGAAGTAGTTCATCCAGTCAGCCACGACCTACAGACGTGAAAGAGCAGGATGCACGGACAATGCTCTCCATCAGTTTCATGCACACACAGGCACTTCACTGTGACTGAGTCACTGGAATTGCCTGGGGCTTCATTCCTGCCTTCATGAGCTGCCCACACTACCACCTGCAAGGCACACAGTTACCTCCTGCCCGCTGGCAGGGGTGATAGGCCCCAGGCCTCCCTGGTAACTTGCTTTCTCCGCCAGTGTAAAGGCTTAACTGAATTCTGCTGGCCCAAGGGGCAGGGACACTGTATTTCTTCTAGGAAGGCTGTCATCTGATGATGAAATTTCAGCTAACTTCCAGTTTCTAGCATTCAGCCTATTGAGCATCTTATTTCCTCCATTTAACTCAGATTTGTTTATTCCCTCATTTATCAGTAGGAGATGAGAGGCTTCACACAAATGGGTCTTTTAGGCCAATAGGAGACTTCCTCTCTAATGCCTCCATTCTGAGTGGATGTTTTAGGCCAATAGGAGACTTCTTCTCTAACGCCTCCATTCTGAGTGGGTTTTTGGCTCCAGTATTTCTAGGGTCAGACACCTATATGTCTTAAACTTGCTATTGCAGAAGAGAGTTGAATGCTTTCCCTGCACAGGGCATCCTGGAGACGCAACTTGTCAGAACTGGGGAGAAGCACAGGAGAAGGAGCCCTGGGAACCAGGCTGCGGAACCAAGGGGAAGTCGTGTGTTCTCTAGGGCGTCAGACTACCGATCTGTAAATTAGGATCCTGAACTCAAGAATTCACATCATCCACTACTTCACTCTGAGTTCCTCTCACGCTTCAGAGAGACGTGCAGGCCAGGAGGAACTGTGGCACCAGAGAATGCACCTCATGAGCAGGCGGAGAGCACCAGCTGACGGCTGCAGGAGGAGAAACGGGGCTGGTCTAGACTCTTTTGAATTTCCAAGACAAGGTGGAGGAGCTCTAAAGTCTGTGTCACTGTTCGCTGCTCTGCCACGGGATGCAGGTCATACTGGGCCTGGTAGCCCTGCTGAAGCTCAGCCCTGCTGACCCGACCCCCTCCTCCACTCTGCTGGGTGACTGCTGTCCTCATCTGGCTGAGGTCTAACTCTGCCCCGCCCATAACCTCCCTCTCTGCCTAAGTTCCCCCGCCCTTCCGCTCCCTCTCCCGGCACCCACCCCCCCCCACGTCTGCTCCTCCATCTCCTTCTCCTCCTCAGTACTCTCCTCACTCCCACCCCTTTCCCGGCCCTGCCCCTCCTCCCCGCTGCTCCCAAGCTTGGCTCACACTTGTCTCCAGAGAGGGGACACTGCTCACTGGGCTGAGAAAGCAATATGACCTCCTGTTTCCTCAGAAAAGGGAAAAATGCAGGGCCCTCCTGGGATCTTCAGTGTTCAGAGGCATCAGTGAGAACTTGGTCGCGGTCTGGGAATCCATGAAACAGAGATGATTTCAGGAGCTCCTGGAAGGCTTATTCCACATCTGCTCTGGGGAATTTCTTTGCCAAACATAAGAGAATTAATCTTTTGCGAAAGGTCATTAGGTTCTCTTTTCATAAGTCCTCAGTATTCAATACACAAACCCTTCTCCAGCTCCTCCTGGTACTATGTGGTCTAGGACGTGGAGATGGAGCATGGGTGACCGAGCCATGGACAGAGATGTGACGCAAACCCATGAGCACTTCTCAGTTTTATAGCAGACACGTTACAAAAGTAAAAAGAAACAAAGGGGGTGATTTTAATAATATTTATTGTTTAACCTAATATATCCAAAATATTATTTCAACACCTGGGAACAGTTGTTAATGAGATAGTTTACATTCTTTTGAATGTGTGTAAGTCTTTGAAATTCCCTGTGTTTTTTTACACTTAGACCAAATGTCATTTTGGACTGGACTTATTTTAAGTGACCCATGGCCACATGTGGCTGGTGGCAGTGGTTCTGCTTCTTAGGGTATGGAGGATGAGAAAGCGATAATCAATAATTAATACCAGGAAATTAGTCTCTCTGTTGGAAGTGAAAGAGTATGAGGTAGATAGAGACAGATGGTGCCGCTGGACCCTGGTCAGGGAGACTAGAGAGATGAGAAGCCCTGCCTAGACAGAAAACAGAGCTACAGGCAGCGGCGGGCACTGAGGCGGGCTGGGCATGCCTGCTCCAGGAAGAGGAAGCTCCTGAGGGGGTTGTGAGCAGGGAAGGGAGTCTCATGGTAACTGTGGGTGGGGCCGGGTGGAAGGTGCCGGGAGACCCCTGGCAGGCGGTGGGGGTGTCAGGAGAGGGAGCAGCAGCCGCTGGATGAATGTGGGAGCCCACAGGTGTCTCTTGCTCCTCCCCTCAGGGAGCCATGCTGCCGGCGCTGGTCCTCTGTGCACTGCTTGGAAAACTCACCTGAGTTTTAAAAATTGCCTTGAATCAGGTAGAATTTACATAGAATAAAATGCCTAATTGTATGTGTATAACCTGAAAGATTTATTTATTTTTATGGATTTCAGGATACAGATGTAGTTTTGTTTTGTGGACATATTGCATAGAGGTGAAATCTGGGCTTTTAGGGTACCCATTACCAGATAATGTACATTATACCCACTAGGTGCTTTTGCACATTCACCTCCATCCCACTCTCCCACCCTTTGAGCCTCCGCTGTCTATCATTCCACTCTGCATATCCCTGAGTACCCATTGTTTAGCTCCCACTTACAAGTGAGAGCATGCAGTTTTTGATTTTCAGTTTGAGTCACTTCAATAAGGATAATGGCCTTCAGTTCCATATAGGTTGCTGCAAAAAAAACAAAAAACAAAAAACATAATTTCATTCATTTTTGTGGCTGAGTGGTATTCCATGGTGTGTGTGTGTATATATATATTTGTGTGTGTGTGTGTGTGTGTGTGTGTATATATATGGAGTAGTATTGGATATATATATCCAATTGTGTGTGTGTGTGTGTGTATATATATATATATGGAGTAGTATTCAGACACACACACCACCTCATTTTATCCAACTATCTATCTGTTCATTGATACCATGACTTTGCTATTGTGAAAAGTGCTGCAAGAAACATACAAGTGCAGGTGTCATTTTTACATAATGATTTCTTTTTAGGAGGTACCTATCCAGTAGTGGAATCGCTGGATCACAGGGTAGTTGTTGAGAAAGCATCATACTGTTTTCTATAGAGGTTGTACTAACATACACTTCCACCAACAGTGCATAATTTTTTTCTTTTCCCCACATCTTCTCCAATGTCTGTTGTTTTTTGACTTTCTTTTGAGACAAGGTCTCACACACCTTACCCAGGCTGAAAGGCAGTGGCACAATCATACCTAACCGTAGCCTCAAACTCCTGGGCTCAAATGATCCACCTGCCTCAGCCTCCCGAGTGGCTGGGACTACAGGCCCATGGCAAGACATTTTTATTTTTTGTAGAGACAGGGTTTCACTATTTTGTCCAGGCTAGTCTTAAACTCCTGGCCACAAGGAATCCTCCCATTTTGGCCTCTCAAAGTGCTGTGATTATAGACATGAACCACTGCACTCTGCTGTCTTTTGACATTTAATAACAGCCTTTCTCCCTGGTGTACAATGATATCTCATTGTGGTTTCAATTTGTATTTCTCAGATATTTAGTGATGTTGAGCATTTTTTCACATGCTTGTTTGCCACTTGTATGTCTTCTTTTGAAAAATATTTTTGTTCACGTCCTATGCCCACTTTTTAAAACTTTAAGTTCTGGGATACATGTGCAGAACGTGCAGGTTTGTTACACAGCTGTACATGTGCCATGGTGGTTTGCTGCACCTATCAACCTGTCATCTAGGTTTTAAGCATCACATGCATTAGGTGTTTGTCTTAATGCTCTTCCTCCCCTTGTCCCCCACCCTCTGACAGGCCCCGATGTGTGATGTTCCCCTCCCTGTGTCCATGTGTTCTCATTGTTCAACTGGCACTTATGAGTGAGAACGTGGTGTTTGTTTTTCTGTTCCTGTGTTACTTGCAGAGAATGATGGTTTCCAGCTTCAACTATGTCCCTCCAAAGGACATGCACTCATTCTCTTTTATGGCTGCATACTGTATGTGCCACATTTTCTTTATCCAGTCTATCACTGGTGGGCATTTGCGTTCCAAGTCTTTGCTATTGTAAATAGTGGTGCAACAAACATATATGTGCATGTGTCTTTATAGTAGAATGGTTTATAATCCTTTGGCTGTATACCAGTAATGGGATTGCTGGGTCAAATGGTATTTCTGGTTTTAGATCCTTGAGGAATCACTATACTGTCTTCCACAATGGTTGACGTAATTTACACGCCCATCAACAGTGTAAAAGCATTCCTATTTTTCCACAGCCTCGCCAGCATCTGTTGTTTCCTGACTTTTTAATGATTGTCATTCTAATTGGCATGAGATGGTATCTCATTGTGGTTTTGATTTGCATTTCTCTAATGATCAATGATGATGAGCTTTTTTTTCATGTGTTTATTGGTTGCATAAATGTCTTCAGACGTGTTTCTTCATATCCTTTGCCCACTTTTTGCTGGGGTTCTTTGGTTTTTTTCTTGCAATTCCTTGTAATTCCTTGTAGATTCTGGATATGAGACCTTTGTCAGATGGATAGATTGCAAAAATTGTCTCTCTTTCTGTACATTGCCTGTTCACTCTGATGATAGTTTCTTTTGGTGGGCAGAAGCTCTTTTGTTTAATTAGATCCTGTTTCTCAATTTTGGCTTTTGTTACCATTGTTTTTGGTGTTTTAGTCATGAAGTTTTTGCCCATACCTATGTACTGAATGGTATTGCCTAGGTTTTCTTCTAGGGTTTTTATGGTTTTAGGTTTTACATTTAAGTCTTTAATCCATCTTGAGTTAATTTTTGTATAAAATATAAGGAAGGGGCCCAGTTTCTGTTTTCTGCATATGGCTAGCCAGTTTTACCAGCACTATTTATTAAGTAAGGAATCCTTTCCCATTGCTTGTTTTTGTCAGATTTGTCAAAGATCAGATGGTTTTAGATGTGTGGTGTTATTTTGAGGCCTCTGTTCTGCTCCCTTGGTCTATATATCTGTTTTGGTACCAGTACCATGCTGTTTCAGTTACTGTAGCCTTGTAGTATAGTTTGAAATCAGGTAGTGTGACGTCTCCAGCTTTGTACTTTTTGCTTAGTATTGGCTTGGCTATATGGGATCTTTTTTTGGTTTCATATGAAATTTAAAGTAGTGTTTTTTCTAATTCTGCAAAGAAAATCAATGGTAGCTTGATGGGAATAGCATTGAATCTATAAATTACTTTTTCCTATCCATGAGTATGAATTATTTTTCCATTTGTTTGTGTCCTGCCTTATTTCCTTGAGCAGCGGTTTGCAGTTCTTCTTGAAGAGGTCCTTCGCATCTCTTGTAAGTTGTATTCCTAGGCCCACTTTTTTTTTTTTTTTTTTCCTGAGACAGAGTCTTGCTCTGTTGCCCAGGTTGGAGTGCAATGGCCTGATCTTGGCTACTGTAACCTCTGCCTCCTGGGTTCAAGTGATTCTCCTGCCTCAGCTTCCTAAGTAGCTTGGATTATAGGCTTGTGCCACCAGGCCCGGCTAATTTTTGTATTTTTCTTTTTTTTTTTCAGTAGAGATGGGGTTTAACCATGTTGGTCAGGCTGGTCTCCAACTCTTGACCTCGTGATCCGCCTGCCTCGGCTTCCCAAAGTACTGGGATTACAGGCGTGAGCCCCCACACCTGGCACTATACCCACTTTTTAATGGTATTATTTTTAATTGAGTTATTTGAGTTCCTTGTGGATTCTCAATATTAGCCTTTTATCAGATACATTGTTTGCAAATATTTTCTTTCATTCTGTAGGTTATCTGTTTACTCTATTGATTATTTCTTTTGCTGTGCAGAGGCTTTTTAGTCTAATTAAGTCCCATTTGTCTAAGGTAGTTGATGATGTGCTTCATTTTGAGAACTTAGTCATAAATTCTTTGCCTAGATCAATATCCAGAAGATTTCTCCTAGGTTATCTTCTGTGATATTATTGTTTCAGTTCTTACATTGAAGTCTTTAATCACCTTGAGTTAATTTTTTTTATATGGTGAGAGATAAGGGTCCAGTTTCATGTTTCTGCATGTGGCTCTCCAATTACCCCAGCACCATTTATTGAATAGGGTATCCTTTCCCCAATGTTTGATTTCTTAACTTTGTCAAAGACCAGTTGATTGAGGTACATTTCTTTATTTCTATGTGTCTATTTTGTTCCATTGATCTATATGTCTGTTTTTAATATCAGGGTCCTGATGTCTTGCGTACTATAGCGTTGTAGTATAATGTGATACCTCCAATTGTATTCTTTTTGCTTAGGATTGCCTTGATTTTAGGATTTTAGGATTGAATTTTAGGATTTTTTTTTCTAATTCTCTGAAGAATGATATTGATAATTTGATATGAACTGCACTGAGTCTGTAGAAAGCTTTTGTCAGTATGGTCATTTTAACAATATTGATTATTCAAATCTATGAGCATGGAATGTTTTTTCATTTGTTTGGGTCATCTATTTTTTTCATCAGTGTTTTGTAGTTCTCCTTGGAGAGATCTTGTACCTCCTTGATTAAATGGTTTTTTTTTTTTGGTATTTTATTTTTTGTAGCTATTATGTATGGCCTTAAGCTCTTAATTTGGCTCTAAGCTTCATCATCATTGGTGTATAGAAGTACTGATTTTTATATATTGATTTTGAGTCCTGAAACTTTAGTAAAGTCATTTATGAAATCTAGGAGTCTTTTGGATTACTCTTGAAGGGTTTCTAGGTATAAGCCCATATTATTGGCAAACAGAGAAAGTTAGACTTTCTCTTTTACAATTTGGATGCTCTTCATTTCTTCTACCTGATTGCTTTTGCTAGGACTTCTGGTACTCTGTTAAATGAGTGGACAGTGGGCATCCTTGTCCCATCCCAGTTCTTAGGCGAAATGCTTTCAAATTGAACCCAATCAGTATGATGTTGGCTGTGGGTTTGTCATATATGGCCTTTATTATTTTTAGCTATATTTTAGTTATGCACCTTGTATGCCTAGTTTGGTAAGAATTTTTATCATGAAGAGATACTGTATTTTGTCAAATACTTTTTACTTATCTTTTGATATGATCATATGATTTTAGTTTTAAAGTCTGTTTATGTGGTGAATCATATTTATTGACTTACAGATGTTAAAACAATCTTTCATCCCTTGAATCAAATCCACTTGAGTGTAGTGCATTATCTTTTTGATGTGCTGCTGGACCAGTGTGCTACTATTTAGTTGAGGAATTTTGCTTCTATGTTCATCAGGGATATTGGTCTGTAATTTTCTATTTCTGTTGTGTCTTTGCCTGGCTCTGGTGTCAGGGTGACACTGACTTTGTAGGATATTAGGGATGATTCCCTTCTTTTTGAATTTTTTGGCACGATTTCAGTAAAATAACTATCACTTCCTTGTTGTACATCTCATAGAATTCTCTAGTGAACCTGTTTGATTCTGGGCTTATTTTGTTGAGATTTTTTTAAAAATTACATATTCAATTTTACTACTCATTATTGGTCTGCTCAGGATTTCAATTTCTTTTTGGTTCAATCCTGGAAGGATATATGTTTCCAGGAATTTATCCATTTCTTCTCCATTTTCTTTCCTTTTTTTTTCTTTTGGGACAAAGTCTCACTCTGTCACCCAGGCTGGAATGTGTGGCACAATCTCAGCTCACTGCAACCTCCATCTCCCAAGTTCAAATGATTCTCTTGACTCAGCCTCCCAAGTAGCTGGGATTAAATGCGTGAAATACCATGCCTCGCTAATTTTCATATTTTTAGTAGAGGTGGGGTTTCACCATGTTGGCCAGCCTGGTCTGGAACTCCTGACCTCAAATGATCTGCCTGCCTCAGCCTGCTAAAGTACTGGGATTATGGGTGTGAGCCACTGTGCCCAGTCCATTTCCTCTACATTTTCTAGTTTGTGCACTAAAATTTTATTCTTCCTTCGCCACAACTCAGAGTGTTTTACGTTTTGCTTTCCTGTCTTTTAAAGGTATCTTTATATGTATGTATATTATATTTTATATATCATATGATTATATATAATATATATGTATTATATATAAATATGATCCAACTTCTTCTAATTTCACATCCGTATTTCCAGCTCTTTGGGAAGCTTAAATCAACTTCAAAACCTCCACAAATGAACTCACTATCTCATGTGATAATCTCACCAGCAGCCAGGCACCCAGGATGGAAGCTCTGTCACATAGTTCTCACACTCAGTTGGCAAATTCAGATTCCAAAAGTCTCTTGCGGTTCTCAGACCCCATGCCCTTTCCCAGCTACTGTGCTCAATACCCCTGTTTTCCCACAGTTCCCACTTCTCTGTCCTGATGCACCCTGAGTCTTGGCTCCTTTTAAGACTGTTGATTTCAATTTTTTATAATCAGAAAAAGTGTAACAAATGTTCTTGCATTCACACAAAAATCAATAGGGTTAGTGTACACTTCAGTTTATAACCAACATTTCTAAAGTGACTGTACAATCTTACCTTCCCATCAAGGTGTGATAGCTCCTACTTGCTCCACAACCTTGGCTTTGAGGCTGTCAGTTATTTTTTCCCCCTCTTATATCCAGAAATAACTATTGTTAGCATTTTCTACTCTCTCTCTCTCTTTATATATCAAGATAATGCCACCTAGATTATTCCTTGTCTTTTTTTTTCTATCTAATATAGTATAATGTTCTTCTATATCAAGAAATACAGATGTGTTGGCTAACATCTCCGCAACGTTCCCCCTGCTCCATCCCCTGGTCATCACCATTCTACTCTCAGCTTCTGTAAGTTTGGATTTTTAGATCCCACATATAACTGAGATGATGTAATGTTTGTCTTTCTCTGTCTGGCTTAACATAATGTCCTTCAGGTTCATCTATGTTGTCACAATTGACAGAATAACACATGACTTTCTCTGCTGCATTTGCCCCAAAGCTCTGAGTGCTGTGTCTTGAACACCCCTTTCGATATTTTGCTCTCTGCTTAAAACTATAGGGCAACCACCCTCGATCTCACTAGTGTGGCTCAAATGCCCTGCTGGGCACAAGGCATTGCCCCCTCCAGCCTGCACTTCCCACACTGAGACCCTCCACAAGGGAATCCTGCAGACCCCTGCCAGACTGTGCCCTCTCAGCCTCCTTTCTAGCCCTCATTCTGAAATGCTTGCTTTGAGCCTCTTCCTCATTCTCACTCCTAGGCCACAGTCTCAGCACAGGTGTCATCACTCACAGGAAGCCCCCTTCCCTAGGACCTCTATCCTCCTAGGCTGGGGCGGGCTCTTCCTTGGTGGTGCCTGGCATGACGGCTGCCCATCCCTGGGGGTTGTTGCTGTCTGCAGCCTCCCCAACACCCAGCACCATGTGAGCACTCAGCACGTGGTGCTTCTCAAAATAGGCTGTGAACTGACGGCCACAACAGGGAATAACCAACAGATTTGTGTGCAGTGTTTATTTTGCATCATCATCATATCCTTTTAATTCTGTAATATATTTTAATATTAGGCATCAGGAGTAATTTTCCAAATATTTTTAATTATTTTGGTTTATTTTTCCACGTGACTTTTAGTATCCTCAAAATTATTATCACATATTTTGAATGGAACACAATTAACTATAGATTCATTTGAAACAAATTATTATCTTCACTTTATTTGTTCTTCCCATACAAACAAAAGCTCTAGTTATATTTTATCTCTCTTCTCAGTAAATTTTTATTTTTCACAAAGAACTTGCTCATATCTTTAAAAATATTTTATTATGATAAAATATAGATAACATGAAAATTGTCATTTTAGTTGTATTTAAGCATTGAGTTTTACATCGTTAAGTATATCACATTGGTGTGCAAACATCCCCATTCTTCAATGAAAGAATTTTTTATCCTCTCAAACTGAAACTTTGTACCCATTAAACATTAACTACCCGTTTTCGCGATCCCTTAAGCCCTAATTACCACCATTCTATTCTAAGTCTCTGTGAATGAGGCCACTGTAGGTAGCTCATATAAGTGGATTACATGGTATTTGTCCTTTTCTTGTCTGATTTATGTTACTTTGCATAATTTCCTCAACGTTCATTCATATCGTGCCATGTGTCATAATTTCCTTTCTTTATAAGATGGAAAAATATTTCATTGTGTGGGTATATAATAGTTTCTTTATCCATTTGTCTATCAGTGAATATCTGGGTTGCTTCTACTTTTAGGCTATAATGAGTAACATTGTTGTGAATATTTTCAAGAGTATTTTACAAAGTACCTTTCTCTTTAAAAATACTGCTGTCCATTTTCTTGCCTCTAGAGGTGAGATTTTGTTATTCACACATTCCAATTAGTTTTTGCTAACTCTAGGAAAACTACTGATGTTTGAATTTTTGCCAGGGATTCAGCCATGTTGCCAGATACCCATCTTGATTTTCATAACATTTAACTTGATTCTTCTGAGCTTTCTAGACACATGAAGAAATCTTCTACAAATAAGAATAATCTTGTCTTTTCGTTTCCCATATCTTTAGCTAACTCAGTAATACACCTCTTTGCATTTGCAGGAGATCATGTCTTATGTATCTTTTTATTCCCGGGACTCAGCATCACACAAGGCACCTAAGCGTTGGTTAAGAGGCCTTTGCTGAATAACAATTTGTGCCTCACACGGGGGCACATGAAATGCTGCCAGGTGTCACCCATCTTATCCCCTTGCTGTGTGCATATCTTACTAACCAATGATTACATAACCTAATGCAGGGCTCAGTGTCACTTTTCAAATATACTCTTTCGTTTATTTCTTAAAGTATCCTGTGCAGTAATGGTAATAATTCTTCCCATTGTACAGATAAATTAACTGAGTCTCCTGGAGATTACATCTCTTGCTCTCTCAGTGGTGCTGCCTCCCCCAGTTTCCCGTTTACCAGTGAGACTTCATTCTCTCAGTTTCTGGGAGTGTGGCCACTGATGGCTCACAGCTGACTCCCTCTGTGGGCATTGATCTGAGTCAAAGGAAGCTGCTTTGTCCAAGTTCATGCCCTTCCTGGAACTTCCTCTTTCAAATAAATGGCTTCTATGGGAATACAAAGGCCTGATTCTTCTGCCCCAGTGTGCTACCACTCTGAGGCCATCCCCATTGCAGAGCTCTCCACGGGCCTGGCTATGGCCTCTGCTGAGCTGCACACCTGCCTGACTTCTCCCTCTGCCCCACCCCACGGCCCTGCCTCCCCAGCACATGCCTCAGTGAGCCTCTTGCCCAGGAATCTCCATCTGAGTCTGTTTCCAGGAACCCTAACCAAGAGATGGTGGAGTCAGGACCCACATCACAAACATCCTGCCTTTTAAACTACAGGGGGTGTTAAGTTTGTGAAAGTTTGGAACATTTTTGTCTAGGAGATTGGATATCTCCCTTCAACAGATGATGCAAATGTTCTCACACCTGAGACCTGCTGAAGAAAACCAATGCTTCGTCTGGAAAGTTACTTGTTCCCAAAAATCTCTTGCTCAGCTGGGTCTTTTTTCCCCTCTTCATCCCTAGTGAAATGCAAACCAAAGTGTCCATCTGTATTGGACTTGGTGAAATATTTTCACTCATATAATTTTCTTTGATCCATCTGATGAGGAAGGTTGGGCAGGTACCAGAAACCGCTTGAACTCTTAAGTAAATAAGTAGGAGGTAGGTTGAGGATAAGGTGTCAGGTCATGTAATTTTCAGCTTAATTATGTTCTTATCACACAGTAAGCTTCATCTGTCACCCTGGCTCTGGGACTGACAGTAATGTGTCAGCTCCATCGCTCCTAGGAGCGTCCTGGCTGCAGGTAGCAGGAGTCCTGAGAAACACTGGCTGCCTCTCCCATGACCATGACGACACTGGTTATTTACCAAAGGTCGTGGGGGTGGTGTTCACAGAGTTGGACACCATAGCCCTAGGCATCCTGTCCCACACTACAGCCGGAAAGATGAGGAGTAGGAGCAGGAGGAGGTCACAGGTCATGAGAGGAGGGTGGGGGAGGGAGGAGAGAGAGAGAGAGAAAGAGAGAGAGAGAGAGAGAGAACTCTCCTCAGGGGCCTTTCTCTGTTTATCCAGCAGATACTCTCTTAGTAGTAACCTGGCCGAGTGCTTAGCAGTTGTTGGCTGGACTTGAGCTTTATTTCCCCAGGGGTGAGGAAGGCTTGGAAGTCCATTGGTCCATTGCCTGATACTTTCAGTCTTTGCACTCAGGAACAGGCAAGAGGAAGGGAATTGACAATGGCTGGTGAGGTTTCCAGAACAAAGTCCCTTAATATGAGAGTTCATCAAGAGCTTGTAGAAACTCCATTGTACTCTGAAGTTTATGAATATGTTTATGCCGAAATGTGTACACACACACACAGCATTTCTACAATTTTCATCAGATTCCTAATGAGATCACTGACTGCGCACCATTTCAATGTGTAAGTATGGGTGCTGAGATGTGAATCGAATGCTCCAAACTTGTGCTGAAATTAAGTGCAGACCAACCTCTTCAAAGTTGGATGTTTCTTACTTTCAACGTAACTGAGCAGCAGGCTACCTCCTCCTTACATTCAGTGGGAGTAGAATACAGGAGAATGAAATAGATCAAGCACTCTAAATCCAAACTGGAGTCCACCTGCTAATTGCAATCATTGTGTCCACAGGAATGGTCAGCTCTTTGCTAGTAAACGCTCCTTAGGGAATGTGAACGAAGATACTGTTTTCCCCAGGAGCTCACAGTGTAGCTGAGAGAGGATCTATCCAGAAATAGTGTCATGAAAAACAAGGAAAAATGTATTGAATACTGAATGACTTTTGCAACTTAGGGGGCAGGGGAAACCCCTGATGCTGAAAATCAACTCCTGATTCACTCGTAATTAATGTGCTATTAAGCATATGCAGGCATGTCAACCACACCAGTAGACATCTAGTCATAGCGTTCGTTAGTTTTTAAAATGCAGACATAGGGAGGTACAATGATAAACAACCTATATCATCACCCAAACACCCATGGATGACATTTAAAATAATTAGAACATATGCACATTGTAATAACATTCAAATGAAACATAAAAATGCAAAATTCTTCTCCTCTTGCTTTTTCTTCTCTCTTCTCATCTTCTCCCCCTTTCTCTCTCTCTCTTTCCCTCGGATGTGTTTGTGTGTATAGATATGTGTATATGTCTGTGTACATGTCTATATACACACATACATGTGTGTTTAGTTTCACTTTTGGAAAGAGCTTTGTATTAACATACCATATAGATCTTGTTTTCTATAAAATAATATATTCAAAGTGTATTAAAAAATTTTTTTCATTTTTAACACATTTATTGCTATGTAATTCTTCTTAATGATAGCTCCATCATATGTGTGCATAATTTATTTATTCCCTCTCCAGTCATGTCATCATTTCGATCATGCTGAAGTTTGTGCTATTACCAGGATGCTGCCATCCTACCCACAGGTTTCACTGAGTGCTGGTGACACAATGGATGATGTGAATTCCTAATAGGGATTGGTGTAGGGGGTGTGCATGTGACCCAGCCCTAGCCAATGAGACTGCAGAGGTGGTGAGCCAGGGAGGAGCCTCCTCACATTTAGGAAGTAGGTGTGGAACAGAGGCTCTTTCCAAGGCTCTTTCTGCCTTTGGATGTTGGTGTTGATGATGTGATGTCTGGAGCTGTTGCAACTACCTTGCTACTGCCTCACCCAGGGGCTTCTTATCATGAGGGTACAGCATTCTCTTTGCATTGAAGACATTTTTAATTAGGGACTTAGTTTACAGGTGGTTGAAAGCCTCTCAGCAGGTCCCAAGGCCTCTGCAGTTTCTTCTGCATGGTTTCTCCTTCCCTCACCTCTTCTTCATGTCTTCTTCTACTTTTGTGGCTGGTGGATTTGTCTCCTCCCTCACGTCCCCCTTTGCCCACGCACTATGCAAGAATACTGGAGTCTGCCCATATGTGTGTGAGTGGCACAGACAGGAGGGGCGGGCCTGACGTCCCTCCCCTCTTATCCTGATGACCCTCTCAGCTGCAGTCAACAGAGATGTAAAACCGTGACCAACAGGTGAGATGACTTGAAGAGATACTTCTTCCAGGACAAACACCTGCACGTTCAATGAGCACATCAACATAGCACATCATGATACGTTTGCACAATTTTGAAGCGCACCACACAACAGTGACCATTTAAAAATGCTGTGTTGGTGAGCATTGTTAATACAAAGAGTCTTTAAGATCATCACTCTTATGTCTAGAAAATTTAGACAGCACTAAAATCTTAGCGCTCACATATGAAAGGAAACTGCAAGAGGCTTTTCCGAATTTGACAACAATCAGGAAATATTGCCTGATATTACCAATATGAGTTTTGAAGCACAAAAAGGATGTTATGAACCATTAAGTTCACAAATCATCAAGCTGTTAGTGGAAAGACTGGTTTATCTTTCTGCTGTATTTATAAAAGTTCTGTTACAAATTCAATGTCTTATGATGAGGCACATAGTGATTCATTAGCTGAATATGGAAACATAGGGAGAAAATATTACAGAGTTGTGTCAACTAGTTAATTAAATAAAAACATTATATGAGACAGTAAAAATCATGTGGATTAAGGAAGGGCAAATCTGCCCTTTCTTCTGCAGGGTGGATGGATGGACTGATGGGGTCAAAGCCAGTGGCATCATGAACAGGAAACAATGTTTCTCTCAAGCTGCAGCTTTGAACTGTCAAACAGCCTCTGCCTTGGCTGTTGGCTGCTTTCTGACTCAATGGAAGACCTTGTTCTCTAGCGTCAGGACTGTCAGAATCTTTGCTTATGACTGAGAAGAACATCCCACTGCCTGGAGGATCTGGGTCCATCTTTACACAGAAGAACAGAGCTGCAGAGAAGGGGTTTCTGGATGGAACATTCCACATCTGGCTGAACCTTATGGGTTCTGAGGATGTAGGAGGAGCGGGGTGCACTTTGCAGTCCACACCTGACCCTGGCTCCTTTACACAGAGGCCTGCCATGCTCTGAGTGCATCAATCCAGCCTCAAAATCCCTTCCTCCAATCCTGTGATAACCATTTTTCCTTTGTTTGTTGAGTCATCTGAAGATCCTTGTTGTGACTTTGTTCCCTTATTGCAGCAACCCAATACTGAGTGTGTTGACTACAGTACTGATTTTGGTGGCTGACTGCACTAGGATGTCTGTTATGTTCTGGATTTTGTGGGTGTTTGCAGTATATCTCAATGTTTTAAAAAGTGAGTATCTTTGCCATAATTCATTTTTTTTCCTAAATAAACATTAACTTTTGTGCTTTCTTTTGTATTGCTAATATTGCTCTATTTTTCATACAGAAATCCCCCATATTGTATGAGCCTCAGGCCCTGCAGCACCTGCTCTGTCTGTGGTCCTGTGGAGTGTCCACCTGCCCAAGGAAAGACTGTGCTGTCTCTTGCTTCCCAGGCCTCCGATCCACTCACTCCTCCTTCCAGAGTGATTTCTCTATGCTGGATGAGGGGTTTCCAACCTCTGCCATTTCCATCTTTTACCTATGATCTGGTGCATGATTTTTTCTGAAGGAACTCTTAGAAGACGCTTAGCATGACCTGATCAGGAACCGTCTCTACCCTCTTCCGAGGACACAGCTCAGTGCCCAGCAGATGGACGTGTTCACTCTCAGCTTCCCCACATCCTGCTCTGCTCCTAGGGAGCAGACACTCAGGGAAAAGGTGGGGGGAGTCCTGTGCAGAGCTCCAACATCACACCATCTTCCCCAAGGTAGAGAGAATTGGGTCAGAAAGGGACTGTTTTTCAAAAAATCAGTGTTCATTGTGTGCCTGGATGGTAGTTCCTTTGGTTAAAAAACGCTTCATCCACGTGGAAAATTATGAGCGCCTCCCTGCAGGGAAGACTTTGCCCCGGCCACAACATCTGTGCACCTGCTGCTCTGCCCTCGGCCCCTCTCTCCCAGTAGAAGCCTGAATCACTAAATGCACCCTCCACTGAGAGCATGAGGCCCAGATTTGACTCCCCCTCTCATGGCTGCCTGGGCACTGCTTCACTTCCCACATCACACACTCGGTTAAATCCCATGGGGGTGGAGAGCAAATGGAAGCAGATGCTGCCCATGCTCCCTGCCAGACCATTCTCCTCCTGGCTTCCTAGGTGCGGCACAGTGGGTGCTGGCCTCAGGGCTGTTTCAACAGCTTCCCCTTTGTCATTTCCCCCTCAGTGTTCATGGCAGCCACCCTTGGTCGATGCAGCTGTGAGTGGGGAAGGCATTTCAGAGCCTTGGACCAGAGGTACCTCCTGTCCTGAGGGGTGCACCCCCTTCTCTCTGAACTAAAATAGCAAAGAGAAGGACTATGTGGGCTTGGGCCCATGTGACTTAGGACTGTAGCCTCCTGCTAGAGGCGCAAATATCTACTATTCTATGAATGATGCTGACACTAAGATTGTTTTTATTAATGGAAACATCCTCCTTGGAAAACACAGTCCACTTCATGCCAGTCCCATTTGTGTTTTAACTTCTCTAACCCTAATATTAAGTTTGATATGAGGACTTTTTAAAACTTCAAGTCCAGAGAATAGGCTGGTGGGTGTGAATTGACAAAATCACCCAGCCTGGGCACCCTCCCAGGATGGATGACAGCAGGCGCTGCTTTCTCTGGGTGATCTTGCTTGTCTTTGGTCTGATTGGCATTACTTCCAATCAGTTACACACACAGACACACACTTTTGGACTTTGTTTCCGTATCGGCACCTAAAGTCTCTTGTGGAAAGAAGCAGACATCGATCGCTATCTATTTAGTGTCTAGGGGATTTGATGAGAGCAGCTCAGTCCCTGGAGTCTGCTCAACTCTGCGAGCACAGATGGAATCTACGGCCTGGCGAGCTCCACCGAGGCCTGGCCCCTGCTTGTGGACACAGCCAGCCCCTTCCTCTTGGTCTGACCAGGAGCTCAGGCCAAACCAGCAGCCCAGCTTCTGGGGCCAGTAGCCTGGGCACCCTGCTCTCCCTGACCCCCTCACCAGGGGCTGCTGCAGCTGAAGGCCTGGGTTCCCAGCACCTGGCTGCTGTCTCGCTGCTCTGAGACTCAGGTCTCCTATAGCACCTGCTCCCCTGACAGCCTTACTGTGGCCACGTCAATTCCTAGATACTCTTCTGATCTCCACACCAGCAGGACAAGGAGGCTTCATAGGGAACTTCAGAAACCCTGCCTGTGAGCACATCCCCAGACAGCCAAGAACTGAGGGAGGTGATGCTACTGTTTAATTGCAGGAGTTGGGAGAGTGTGCACTGCACACTGGGGCTATGAGAAGCAAGAAGGAAGGAGCAAGGGCAGAGCTCCCTGCTGAGCAACAAAGGCCTCCTGTCACCTTCTCTCTGTGTCTCCTGGTGCAGGCGCATGAGAAGATCTCCCCCAGGGCGGGGCCCACCAGTCCAGGGGTGGGAGCCCTACAGGGGTGGGAGTAGCAGGTGGTCAGTGTGGGTGGCCTTGCACAGACCCCTAGACTTTCCGGCACTTGTAGTTCAGAATGGAAATTTTATTCTCCTGGGAAACTTCATTGATCTGGAAAGAGCAGAACTCTTCCTGTGAAAGGAAAGAGAGGGAGAAAATGAGTGTGTGTTACAGTTAAAGCCAAAGATGCCCAGGAATGGGACATCAGAATGGGGGTGAGAATGGATGGAGATGAGACACTGCCCCCGACCCCGACCCACCCCTGCCGAGTTCCAGGGCACTGAACCCAACTGGGCAGTGACTATTCCATCGCCCCTCCCAAGGCTCCAAGTCATCAGGTGTCATTGGGCCCCCACCCCAGGCTGCAGGATTCCTGTCCCAGCACAGCCCTGTGAGGAGCAGCCTGTGCATGGCCTCGGGAGCCCCAGGGGTGCAGGGCAGGGGGAGGCAGCTCACTTCCCCCGCTCCTTCCACCCCCAGCACCCAGGCCAGCACTAAGAGGGGCCAGAGGGAAGAACCCAGGGAACTGGAAATTGCAACTCAAAGTACCCGAGCTGGTGAGGAGATGACAAGGAGAGTGTGGCTCTGCCCTGAGCCGAGACCTCAGAAGAAATCCTGTGTTATTGGAGAGGCTGGTGTTGGGTGAGCTGGGGCAGGTCCAGGGCTTCTCAGCCAACAGGCATTTAATTCCCTCTAATCTGCTCAGAGAGGCTGTGGCTACAGGCAGGTGCCTGAGGCTGGGATTAGACAGAGCCTCTTCTTTCTGACCAGAACCCAGCCCAGCACCTGCTTCCTCCAGTCCAATAAGCAACACCCCAAAGCAGGCAGAGTTGACCTCCCAGTAACCATTACTAAGCTAAAGTCTTCCTAGCAAATCAAATTCATCACCCCCTCCACACCACTCCATCTGCACACACAAAGGCATCTATATAAACTCACAGCAACCCTCAACCACACAAATCTATGCGTGAATCCACATACTCTTTCACACATCCACACACACGTGCACACACACTCCTGTGCCCCTTCCTCATGTATGCACACATATGCACCTTTCCACATGCATACCCATGTGTGTATACATCCCACACATACATTCATGCACACACAAAACTCCATATGCACACACACACATTCATTCACTTCACAATACCCGTCTGCACATGTATGCCAAGCACACATGCGTCTTCCCATACACGTGACCACATCCTTGCATACATGGCTTTACAAGTGTCTGCACACATGCACACATGCCTTCCAAAGCATGTACAGGAGTACAGGTGCGTGCGCGTGCACACACACACACACACACACTGCTCTGAAGTTCTTGATGCCCTGACCCACATCAGGCACATACCTCTTTCAGTTCTGGCTGGTCATTGAAGGGGCAGTTGTCCAAGTTGGGCTGGGACTTGGTGCATGTGGTTCGACCGAACTTCACATTGAAGTAGTAGTTCACCCCATCCACGACCTACACGCGTGGAAGAGCAGGAAGCAGGGACAGCATGCTGTCAGTTTCATGCACACACAGGCACTTCCCTGTGACTGAGTCACTGGGCTTGCCTGGGGCTTGATGCTGCCCACACTGTTATCCAAAAGGCACACAAGCCACCTTCTCCTACTGACTGGCTGGCAGGGGTACTGTGTTTATATAGATGCCTATGTATGTGCAGATGGAATGGTGTGGAGAGGGGCGAGGGCCCAAGAACCAAGCAACTGGAAATTGCAACTCAAAGTGCTCGGGCTGGTGAGGAGATGACAAGGAATGTGTGGCTCTGCCCTGAGCCGAGACCTCAGAAGAAATCCTGTGTTCTTGGAGAGGCTGTTGTCAGGTGAGCTGGGGCAGGTCCAGGGCTTCTCAGCCAACAGGCATTTAATTCCCTCTAATCTGCTCAGAGTGGCTGTGGCAAGCAAGCTGTCTCATGCAGCCCAGTGGGAGGAGAAGCAGGGGCAGGGCAGGTGGAAGCCGGGGCCTAAAACCCCCTTTGTTGGACTTAGGAACAGAAGGCACAGCTCTAGGGAGCCAGCCAGGAGGGACAAAGAAGCAGTCCTGGTGCCAGGCTTGCAGGGCAGGGACTAAACACCAAGTGAATGCTCCTTCCCACAGCAAATAATTAACTGAATTCTGCTACCTGATGGTGACATTTCAGCTAACTTCCAGCTCCTGGCATTCAGTCCACAGAGCATCTTATTCCCATCATTTAACCCAGAGGTATTTTTCCTCATTTATCAGTAGGAAATGAGATGCTCACATACATTGATGTTTTAGGCCAATAAACATTGCTTCCCACATGCCTCCATTCCAGGTGTGATTTTGGAGGCAATAGTTCTCAAATGAGTCACACACCTGCATGTCTTACAGTTGCAACTTCAGAAGAGAACTGAATACTCTCCCTGTACAGTGCCACCCCCAGATATGACTTGTCAGACAGTGGAGAAGCATGGGATGAGGGACCCTGGGACGAGGGTGCTAGACCTTGCCATGTGGAACCATACACAAGTCCTGTGATCCCTCCCGTGTCAGTCGGCTCCTCTGTAAAACAGGCTCCAGGGCCCAAAGATCTACATCATTCTGTGCTTCACTCCAAGGGAGTGTCACACTTGAGAGGGAGGTGCAGGCCAGCAGGGACCATGGCACCAGGGAGTGCCCCTCATGTGCAGGGAGAGGGCTGCAGGAAGAGAAATAGGGCTGGTCTGGACTCCTCTGACTTTCCAAGAGAAGATGGAGGAGCTCTAAGGGCTGGCGGGCCATACAGCCCTATTGTCGCTGTGTCACTGTTTGCTGCTCTGTCATGGGACACAGGTCAAGCTGGGCTTGGTCGCCTTGCTGAAGCTCTCTCCCTCCAAACTCAATCACCTCCTCCACTCTGCTGGGTGACTGCTGTCTGTCCTCATCTGGCTGAGGTCTAACTGCATCAGCTGGTAGAGGCAGGGTCAGGCGTGCTCCACTCCAGCAGGAACCCAGCAGTCCTGGGCTGTAGGGAGTGGTCAGCTGGCCTGAGGGTGGAGGCCGCTAGCCCTAAGGGGCTGTGCCCAGGGGCATGACTTGGGAGGGAAGCAGGGCTCTGCTGGACAAGGAGCCAGGCTCTGGTGTAGCCTCTGTGGAGAGGACTCAGGGAGGAGGATGAGCCTCATGGCATGAGTCTCATCCTGAGCAGCACCAAGCCCACCCAGAGTCAGCACAGTCTCCACCCACACCTGCTGGACCCTGGGAAATGGCACGGTCACGGCACAGACCCAGCGGCTGCTGCAGGTTAAAAGAGGTGGAGGGGACGGGACAGGGCTGAACTGCACTCATGGCCCGGGAATGTCCTAGGGCATGAAGGCCATCAGCAGACAGTCAGGGAAAGCTGAATGAGTCTGAGGTTTAGATAATGTTGATTTGCTGAGAATGATCCCAGGGGTGGGACAACAAATCCCAGGGGTGGGACTCAGGATCCCCAGGGTGGTGGCAGCACCCACCTGCTGGTAGGCAGCCATCACCTGCAGGGGACGGCTGTAGTACTCATCCTTACTGATGTCCTTATTGTACTCTCTGATGGTGAAGTTCAGGACGCGCTGCACACTCTTGTCATTGAGGTCTGCAGCATGGATGTCGCCTGATGAGGTCCTCCTAGACTGGGCCAAGGCACTCCTGGCCAGGACCACCACCAAGGCAGTCAGCAGCAGCAGTGGGGCACGCATAGGCCAGGCCATGGTCTACTGGAACACAGAGCAAGGAGCGGGATCTCCCCGAGAGCAAAGAAGCACGAGGTTGAGGCAGGAAGCCCAGGCCAGAAGGCAGCTGTGCATTTATCCTACTTGGGTACCCCCAACCCCACCTGCTCCCTGACCCCGCCCCTGGCTCCTCCTCCTCTTTCTACCCCTCCTCTCTGTCTCCATCTCCCTTTCCACCCCCAACCACCTCTCTCCCTCCCTAAGTTCCCTTTGCTCCTCTCACGCCTCCTCCTCCTCCTCCTCCTCCTCCTTCTGCTCCTCCTCCTCCTGCTCCCCACTCCTGTCCTGACTGCAATCTCCCCCCAGCCCTGCCCCTTTTCCCCAGTGCTGGAAAGCTTGGCTCACCCTGGATTCCAGAGAGGTGACACTGCTGCCTGGGCTGTGAAATGTTGTGACCGCCTATTTCCTCATGAAGTGAGAAATACAGGGCTTGGCATCCTAAAGTCTTCAGATATCAGGGACACCCAGGAGCACGTGGTCACGGTCTTGGAGCAGGGAGCTGTTTCAGAAGCTCCGGGGTGACCTTGTCCATGCCCTGTTCTGGGGAACCTCTTTGCCAAACATGAAGTAATTAACCTTTGGGAAAAGGTCACTGGGTTCTCTTTTCATAACTCCTCATTATTCAATAAACAAACCTGTTGCCAGCTTCCCTCTGCACCAGGCAGTCTGGGCGATGGAGCCATGGACATGACCTTGCAGAGCTGCCATCCAACAGAGATGTGACAGAAACCCAGGAGAAATTTAAAACTTTCTAGGAGACACATTTGAAAACGTTAAAAGACACAGCTGAAAGTAATTTTGGTATTTCTACTTTAACTTAATATATCCAAAATGCTGTCAACACATCAGAACTATTCCTAAGGAACTAGTTTACATTCTTTGGTATGTGTGTAATGTCTTGAAGTTCCCTGTGTATTTTTTACAGTTAGACCAAGTATTATTTTGGATTGGCCCCTTTTCAAGTGCCCTGTGGCCACGAGTGGCTGCTCGTGGCTGTGGTACTGCATAGCCCAGCCCTTTAGGGTGTGTGGGAGGATGGGGGAGTGGTGATCAATAATTTAGATCAAGGAATTATAGCCGCTCAGTTAGAGAGAGATGGGTGCCACTAGACCCTGGTCAGGGAAGTCTTTATGAGACTGGAAAAGTTGAGAAGCCCCAGGCAGCGGGGAATAGTCAGTGCAAAGGCCCTGAGGCAGGGCTGGGCATGCCTACTCCAGGAAAAGGAAGCTCTTGGAGGACGTGTGAGCAGGGAAGGGAATGACCTGGAGTGTCATGATAACTGTGGGTGGGGCCGGGTGGAAGGTGCAGGGAGACCCCTGGCAGCCAGTGGGGGTGTTGGGAGAGGGAGCAGCAGCCTCGGGATGAAAGTGGGAGCCCAAGAGCCTCTCTTCTTCCTCCCCTCTGGGAGACATGGTGCCGGGGCTGGTCCTCTGTGCCCAGAAAACTCATGTAATATTTAAAAAATCACTTTGAATGAGGTAGAATTTACATACAATAAAATGCCTAATTGTATGTGCCCAATCTGGGGGATTTCATAAATGCATACACTTGTGTTACCACTTTGTCCAGACCTGTGACATCTGCCTTGCCCCGGATAGTGTCCTCCTGCGTCTGCAGCTTACCTTCATGCCCACCCTGGCAGCCCCTATCCAGCCCTGTAGACTCCTTTGTCACCAGTCCTTGAGCTTCCCAGGAATGGAGTCCTGCAGAGCGAGTCCAGGTGTGTCTTCAGCCTTTGCTCAGCATGGCTTTCCAGCAGCCCCCATTGCTTCATTGCCAGGATTGTGAGTGCAGCTTCTCCCCAGACTGAGAGAACCTGATCAACTGGGTGCCCTGTTGGCTGACAAAGCCCCCAGCTTGGGATGCTGCGGGTCTGGGCTGGAATGTGACTCCAGGAGTGGGGAGGGTGGAAGGAGGCTCTGAACAGACAGCTGCTCTCTTTTTTCTGTCAACCCCATTCTCCATGCTTGAAGGTGACCCTGTGGCAAATGCTTATGGCGAGGTGGCAGCTTGGCCAGAAACACCAGGAAACCCTGGGCTTTGCAGGGCACCCAGAGGACTCTCCTGGGAGTGGTGAAGGTGAGAGTAAGCCAGGGTCAGCCCAGACCTGCTGTAATCCTGGGGCTTGGCCATGGCTGGGGCTGGATTAGCAGGAACCCGGCAGTGGGAACAATATTACTCATTGGTGTATTGAGTTTAGCCAAGGCCCAGTGACCATCTCACCCCGCTGTGAATCCAGCACCCCTAGAAAAACCATGCAGCCCAGTAGATACAGCAGGTGGCCCAGGGATGGTGTTTACTGCTGGGTGAGGGAGGGAAAGTCTTCAAACAGGGCTGCACATATGCCTCCTAGTTAGACAGGACATGAGGAGAGATTCCCAGAGAGGGAAAGAGAGGACAGCCCCTGGCCAGGTGCTTGTGAGCAGAATGGTCATCTCCCAAGTGTGGGAATTGGGTCTCCTCTGTGGCTCCCACCTTCTCTGACCACTGGGGCTCGAGTCTCAGGAGGATGTGTTGTACAGAGGGTAAGCTGAAATACACACAAATATCTCCCATCTTTTGTCATTAGGAAGGAGGTGCAGGTCATCCACATAACAGATATATGGTGGTGGGTGGAGTGTGGGGTGGGAGCTGGAGTGCTGGCCTATTTCCTGTATGTGATGCCACCGCCGGTGGTCATCCGCTGTCAGGACTCGAGCTATAGGTGGGGTCAACAGGCCTGATACAGTGACCACTCTAATCTTTGTGGATCAGACCCCTGCATAGGGCACTCTCAGGAGCTACAAGAGATGCATCCAGTGTGGGTGATGGTAAGTGGAAGGTTAGGGTAGATGGACAGCTGCTCCAGCTGCTGGGTGACTTTGGGAAAATCTTTAGCCTTCTCTATATGTCATGCATATGGAAAGGTGAGCTGCTTTGTAAATGGGAGTGTCTGGTGGTTCAAAACCAGCAAGATAAGTGTGATTCTGCAGTGACATTTAAGTGTGGTCAAAATTTATAGTAGCCCAGTGGTTTGGCAGGCCTGTACAGCTACTCTTGAGGCTGAGGCAGGAAGATCTCTTGAGCCCAGGTGTTCCAGACCACACTGCGACACAGTGAAATCCCGTCTCAAAAAAAAAAAAAAAGACGGAGTCTTAGTTGCTATAGTTTACAGCTCCAAGGACGGGCTGGCAGGGACCCAGAGAGAAACAATGGACTCAGGACCAAGCCTGGGGCCTCCAGCACCCTTGTAATCTGGGGGAGTCCAGTGGCCCAGGAGGGGGCATGTTTCCCTTCTGCCAGGGGATGAAAGAGAAAGCCGTGTTCTCCCAGGCTGCGTGTGTAACTTGATCCTATGATTGAATTAGTGGAGTGAGAAATTAGGTAAGTAACAGAAGTCCTCTATAATAAATAAGCAATAAAGGGGAACACTAAACAATATTATAACCAATAAATACCTAAAGACATAAACATCACCTAAAGTGCAAGTGGTTAAATCAAGTTGGCCAAGAGTTGAGATTCTGCACATCTGGGTTTAACAGTCAGTGTCTACGGTAGGAGCTGAGACCGAGCAGCCATGGGATTTGGTGGCTTCTCAAAGGGGAAGCCCAGAATCCTTCTTTATGGAGTGCTGGGAGTTCTCTGGGGTCAAGCTTGTCCCTTACACACACCTCTCCTCCTTACCCTTCCCTGCTCCCAGCTGTGGGGGACCTGAGATGCTCCTGGACCAGTGGCCGCCATTGGTAGGCATCTGGGCTCCGATGGGGATGAGGCCACGTTATTATGAACTGTGGTGCTCGCCGGGAAGCGCGTCCAAAGCCCTGCAGGAAAAGGGAGTGCAGAGCCCAGGATCTGAGGTCTGGTAGTTTGGCCCTTTATGGGGGGAAAGAGAATCCTTGGGAAGTTTCCGCTCAGGGATCAATGTGTAAACAGCGCTTAGGATTTTAGATTACAAGGTTACTATTTATTTTCTCAAGGAGTACATTCTTCCGAGCAGAGCCAGTGGCTAGAGAACCACAGCCGAGTGGAGAGGACAGGGAGAGTGCCCTGGGAACTCAGGCTGCTTGCTGGTGCGCCCGGGGACTTACCCCAACGTCCTGGTCACAGCCTGCAGGGGCCTGGCTCAGAAGAAACCAGATGGCTCTGAGGGGAGAGCAATCCTCTTGGCATCTCTGGGTGGTCAAAGTTTCCTTTCTAATCCCCATTCAGATCACCGCTGGGACTTCCCTGTCACTGTTTGTGTAACCTTTAGCAGAGTGCAGTGGCTATGGAGAGTGGTTCCTGTTCCTGCCTGGAATCCTGTGAAACTCAATCAGTGGGTGCTGGAGCTGGAGCCAGAGGCCATCAGGGCAGCCCTGCTGGCTCCTGTGGCCCTGCCTGCCCTCTCCTCCTGTCACAGAGGGGCTAGATCCAGTGACAAGACTCTCTCTAATGAACCTTTAAGGCTCCTCTGAGCCTTCTTCTCCACTAGGCCTCAAGCTTGGTCTCCAGCTCCTACCTGCCAGCTCTGCATTGCCCAGTTTTAGGAAAGAATCCTGCTACGTCATTTTAGGGAGAATCCTGCTGTCCTTGGGACCTGATCACCCTTGACATCTGATCAAGTTCCTCATGCCTCACCTTTGATGTCTAAGGCTGTGTCCTGCCTTTAGCAAGAATCCTGTCTGGTCAGTTTATCCAGAAGCCCCTACCTTTGATGTCTCTGCTTAGTAATTTTTTCTTCACCAGCTTCCACACCCCGCTCCTTGGTTATAAATCCGCACGTGCTCTTTTTATACTTGGACTGGAGCTCACTCTGTCTTATTGTGAGAATGTTGACCCCATTACAATTGTCTTGAGTCATCTCAACCAAGGCCAGGCTTCCAGCAGTGAAGCTCCTTATCCCCCTGTGCATGATGTCATCACTGGACTGCCTGCAGGCACCACCAGTTCAGCATGTCTATTGCTACGGTCATCATTTTGCCCACAGACCTGCCCCTAATGGAGAGCACGAAATGTTGGTTGGATTCAGAAGGAAAGGGCTGTGCTCCACGTGTCACATGGCAGTTGTAGACGCCAGCAGAAACCACACAGTTGATGGGGGAGGAGATTTGCCCTCTCTGGACACCACATGGGGTGGACTGTGGGTCTCTGCCGGGAGGGGTGTTCAGAACATCCTGTATGCATCAGTTACCTGCTGCTGCATCAGAAGCCACCCTGAATCTTCCTGGCTGAAAGCAACATGATGTGTGGGTTCTCACGACTCTGAAGCTGTCCGCGGCTCTTCTGCTGGTCTTGCTGGGTTCACCTGGGGGCTGCATTCAGTTGGGGAGGGCTGGGAATGTGCTCAGCGGGGCTGGTGGGCATCTCTTTCCAGGCAGTCTTTCATCCTCAAGAAGGTGATAGGATATTTTTACATGAAGTCGCTTTCCATGATCGCATTTCAGGAGCCCAGCTCCCACGAGCGGTCTGGCCCCCGCCAATTGCAGCATGTCTATGCCAGTCCACTATAAAGCTACTATTTTTCACCTTATCATTAACAAATGTTGCACAAAACAACACTTTGAAATATAACTACATCCTACTTCTTATCAAATGTTCACTTTCTAGCTTTAGCATACAATGATAATTGTTGCTTGAATCAATTGTTATTATGACTGGTGTGAAAGGGTTGTTTCTAATTTCATCATTTTTTCTACATTTATCAGTGGCATTCATTCTACTGTAAGGAAAAATTCTCTTTTCTTCTATCTGCCTATCTATCTACCTACCGACCTATTTGCCATTTATCTCTCCATAGATCTTTCTGACTCATGGTTTCTTATTTTATTCAATGAGTTACGCTGTTATCGCTATTTATTCCAATGTGTAAATTCTCTCAGAACTGGCTATTGGGGGCCCCATCAAGCTGCTTCATGCATTCTTGTGACACGTTTTAATCACCATTTGAGTCTATTTTTACTTTCTGATGTAACAAGAATTCCAGATGTATCTTTCACTTTTCTGATCCAACCTTAGAATCAGTGGCTAGAATCTGTGGTGAGTTTAGAAAGCAATGTGTGGTGAGTTTAGAAAGCAATGCCCAAGTGCAACCTGTGCTCATTGCTCCTGGATTGCCATGGGGCCTCGGTCTGTGCTTCTCAACCTGGGGCAGAGGCACCAAATGTGCTTCCCAGAGCACATGTCGGAATGTCTGGGACATTGTTGGTTGTCACTCCTTGGGAGGAGGTGATGCTGTCATTTTGGGGATAGAGGGCTTGGATGCTGATAAACATTAGGCAATGTGCAGCACAGCTCCCAGAGGCAGAGTGATTAGGCTCACAATGTCAAGAGTGGGGAGGGTGAGGGGCCTTGTTCCAGGCCTCCTCTGTGGGACAGAGCTATGAAATCCACACATGAACATACCCACGTGTTGATATTTATTTTTACATTATCTGCCTATATGTTATAAACCATAAGTTAATACTGACCTCACTTCCAACACTGTGAGATTCATTCTGGTTCTTCCCTTTCCAAAGCTATGGCTGCTTTGTTTGACAGTTAAAAACCTGGATCCCATCCATTATCATTAACATGCAGTCAGCCTCTGTATCCTTGGGTTCCACCTTTTTGAATTCAACCAAATTCAGATAAAACATATTTTTTAACAAATGCATGTGTACTGAACATGGACAGACTTTTATCTTGCCATTTTTCCCTAAGGTATGCAGCACAACAAGTATACACATAGCATTTACATTGTCTGAGGTAGTATAAGTAACCTAGAGATGATTTACAGCATACGGGAAGATGTGCACGGGTTATATGCATATGTTACACCATTTTATATGAGGGACTTGAGTATCCATGGATTTTGGTATAGCAGGGAGGTCCTAGAACCAATCCCTCATGGATACCAATGGATGACTGTATTTACTTAACTTCCTCAATACTGGAATTTACAGAAAGCGAAACAATATTCCAGATGAATGTTTCTTAATTTATTTCCACAGGACACCTTTTCCGAAGGTAGCTGATAAATGTTAGCCATTCCTCTCAAAAATCAAAGTGTAGGAATTTCAGAATAATTGATTAAAGTTTGAAGATAAAAAATCAGGTGGCTTACTGCAGGCGTTTTATGAGTTTTAATGAATATTATAATGCGCATTGATAGTTCCAAAAGGAGGCTTTGGTATACAAAATAATTTCAATGTTTGTTCAAGGAATTTTTAAAAATATAATACAGCTGCATTTGTGCTGCATGCAACAGTCTGCAAAATGGAGTTTTAGATCTGTTTTAGTCTGCAAATAGTTCTTCCAGATTTTGCCATGAACATAGTTTTATGCTTTTGAGGAAATTCAATGCAGGAAAATACCTATTCAGCAGGTTTTCTTCATAATAATCCACCTTTGTACGAGACCATATGTGTGAGACTGTGTGTGTGTGTGATTGTATCTGTGTGACTCTGTGTGTGTGACTGCATGTATGTGTGTGATTGGGTGTGTGATTCTATGTGTGTGTGAGAGAGACTATGTATATGTGTGTGATTGTGTGTGGAACTGTGTGTATTTGTGTGTGACTGTGTGTGTGCATGTACTTGGACAAGTGGCCTGGCATCAATCCCTCCTCAGGAGTCTGAAAGTGTCCAGCTGCTCACTACTGGTCCCCTAATGAGCCTGGCTTATCCCCATTCAGCATCTCCTGCATTCCCCTAGAGAACCCCATTGCCGTCCTCTAGGATCTCTGAGTTCGCACTGCAGTATTTGTTATCATCTTCAGGAGCTCAGCAACACTGTGGATTCTTCCCAAGGTAACAACGCACTGGAGATGCCCCCACTTTACCTCCTCTGCTGTCTACCTTTGGCCACACCCTATTCCAAGGCATCCTCTATTCATGACACTCCCAGGGCAAGAAGGAAAGTAAAATATTTTTATCAACCATCTCTGTGCCTCTGTGTGTGCTTCCTGTGTTCTAGACAGGGGCACACTGTCTGCTTGCTCAATGCTGTGGTCCCAGCCCTAGCACAGGGTTCAGTAAGGAATTAGTTGAGTGAATTAATGGGTCCTCCAACAATCTTTACGAAATGTGTTTCCATATTTTGCAGATGAGAAACCTGCAACAAAAAGTGTCAGGGCAGAGTCTGATGCAAGCGCACAGGACCCCACGCTGTGATGTCATCATAGCTGAGCCCTGCCTGGGATCTTGGAGCTCTCCAGCGATGTCTTCTCCGTAAGGGTGGACGTTGGATACATGTGTGCATTCAGTCAAAACAGAGGTATGGTGTGCCTGCTGTATGTCAAGAATTATTTTCTCATCAGCAAAAGTACACCTCTCTATTTGGGGATATGTGAAGAACAAAATGACAATGTGTACGAGGTCCTTACTGAGCTGCTCGGCACAGAGAAGCCGTGGAGAAAGGGTGACGGTGTTTCTGGTGGGGGCTCTGCTGGCTGGGTTCCAGGACACTGTCTCTGGGACACCCTGTGCTTCCTGTCACCCTCCCTAGGGTGATTTCTTATCCTTCCCCAGTTGCATTTTGATATTTTATCCCAAGCTTTTGTCATTTTTCAAAAGATCCAAAGGTCATCTTAACTCTTGCCATAAGAAATGACAGTTGTAACAAATAGTTGTAGAGTTATCACAACCTCACGGGTGCTACCGGCAAGGTGTTCACATGACATTATCTCATTCCCACTGAGAAAGTCTCTGATACACCCATAAAGGCATTTCATCCAATGTGTATATTCAGTGTCTTCTATGGTCCAGGGATTGTTCATAAGCACTTTACAGATAATGGGACAAATGCAGTATTGCCTTTACCCAGCTTGTAGTCAGATAATAGCCTACCTAGAAAGAGCGACCTGGAAGACCACTCTGAGGATATGACATGGGAGTTGTACTCTGCAGGAGGAGAAGCAGCCAGCTGCAGAAACCCAAGGGAGGGGATTTTCTGGCCAAAAAAACAGCATGAACTTACCCTGAGGAGAAAATGATCTTAACCTGTGGGAGCTCCTGAATTGATCATCAAGGACCAGCAGGCAGGAGAGATACAGAGACTGGGTTTGGTGATAAGCAGATGTCAGTTCCTTATGCATCATGCTGAAGAATTTATATTTTATTCCAAGTCTAACGAGAAGCCTTTGAAAGGTTTTACCAGGACATGACACGTTATATGTTATTCGAAGGCTGGCATGGCCACAGGGAAGGAACAGGCTTCTAGTCGGTGAGAATGGGAGGGTGGAGAACAGCCAGGAGGACATTGCAGTCACTCAGGAAAGGGAGGACAGTGACCTGGGCCCGTGCAGTGGCCCAGAGGTGGTGGAGCTCAGAAGACTCAGGATGCCTGTGAGAGGCAGTGAGGCAGGACTTGCTGAGGGCAGGGGTGAGGGCATAGTGGGAGGAAAGAAGAGAACTCCAGCCCTGGTGTGGGCACGTGGCATGACAATTACTGAACTAGAGGAGACATGAGGATAAGCAGATGGTCAGGACCTGGGTCTCAGGAAGGAACCGAGAGCTGTCCTCAGGAGATTCTTGGGACATCATGCATGTAAGACTGTGGGTCTAAAATATCAACTCCTGTGTCCAGCCTAGAGGAGCCAGATTTCATCAGAGTGCAGAGGAGGGTCTTCTTCCTTTTGCTCATGGACTTCATTATGAATGGTACCACAATAGCTTTTGATTATAAAATGTTTTCAGTACCTTCTCTGCCAGTCATATTTGGAAAAAGAAAACATTAGTCATTCTTTTTTTTTTTTTTTGAAATGGAGTCTCACTCTATCACCAGGCTTCAGTGCAGCGGCGCGATCTTGGCTCGCTGCAGCCTCCGCCTCCGGGGTTCAAGCGATTCTGTCTCAGCCTCCCGAGTAGCTGAGACTACAGGCGCTTGCCACCACGCCCAGCTAAGTCTGCCACTCATGGCATTGAAAGTGTCTGAGAAGGATGCCTGAGCTGTATCAGAGTTGGCAGCAATGGTGGGCTTTTGGGCCCTGAGAGATGGAGGGTGTCTGAGGGGAACTAAGTGGGAAGAGGCTTGCAGAGTTGGCAACCTCCTCACCGCATGATAAAAGAGGGGACGATATGCTGAAACATCACATGTGAAGATGAACACATCACAAAGAGAATGCTCAAATGCAGCAGATAAACCACAAAGGTACAGGGCAATTCCTGTGCCCGCAGCCACCTGCCCTGTAAATTCTGCTCAGCTCATGTTTGCAGAGAACCTCTGGGCTCTGCATGAGCCACTTCACCATAGTGACCACCAGAGGGCAGCATTCACCCACGGATGACCAGTCCTTTGGGCGCCACTCCTCCAGCCTCACCCTGGGGAGCAGGCTCTGAAGGTAACCCTAGGGTTGTCGTAGCATCTGCCCTGGAGAAAGGGGTTTTGCTAACTAAGCACTACCTGAGTGCCATATGGATTCTGCAGAGGCCTGTCTGCTTGGCTCTGTCCTCGCTGTCCTGGGCTACCTGGGCATAAGGGGTTTCATTGATCAGAGCAATGGCCACTAGATGGCACATCTTCCTGTTCCTGCGTCTCTCCCCAGGGCCCCCGCGGGAACTTTCCAGAAAGGAGAGAGAGGCCCAGAAGTGACTCGCTCGGAAGACAGGGACCTTCTCAAGGTGAGTGACAATGAACATGTGGACACTCTTGTGGACAAGTCTGATTTCTATCCTGTCTTCCATTCTCTGCCTTCTCACCCCTTTCCTGGTGCTCTCTCTCTTGCTCCCTGCCCCTTTCTCAAACTACCCATCTCCTTCTTTTTCATGGTCATCTTAGTCAGTTGGAGGCGTGAATACCAGGGAAAAACTACGTTTGCTGCTGTGGTTAAGACGAACACATGATCCACTACTGAAAAGCAGTTTCCCATCCAAGGTGAGGTGCCTGTGGACAAGATTCACCTGAGTCCAGATCTGATGAACCTACAAACAGGGGAAAACTCTTAATGATACCTGCTCTGGCCTGGTGCTTATACTCTGCTCCAAAGAGCTTTATTTTTTTCCGTCAAACATCATAGCACCACCATCACCACTATATCATCAATATCACCATGATCTTCACAACTACTGCCACTTCCATAACCACCATCACTATCACCAGCACCACCACCACCATCCCCACAATCATCACTGCCACCATCGTCATTATCTTTACCACTCTCACCATTGCTACCACTCCCATGATCACCATCACCACCATCATCACCATCACCACCATGATCACCATCACCCTCACAATCACCACCATCATCACCATCACCACCATGATCACCATCACCACCATCATCACCATCACCACTATGATCACCTTCACCACCAACATCACCATCACCACCATGATCACCATCACCATCACCACCATCATCACCATCACCATCACCATCACCACCATGATCACCATCACCATCACCACCATGATCACTATCACCACCATCATCACCATCAGCACCATAATCACCATCACTACCATCATCACCACCACCACCATGATCACCTTCACCACCATCATCACCATCACCACGATGATCACCATCACCATTACCACCATCATCACCATCACCACCATGATCACCATCACCATCACAACCATCATCACCATCACCACCATGATCACCATCACCATCACCACCATGATCACCATCACCATCACCATCACCATCACCACTATGATCACCATCACCACCATGATCACCATCACCACCATCATCACTATCACTACCATGATCACCTTCACCACCATCATCACCATCACCACTATGATCACCTTCACCACCATCATCACCATCACTATCACCACCATGATCACCATCACCACCATCATCACCATCACCACTATGATCACCTTCACCACCATCATCACCATCACCATCACCACAATCACCACCATCATCACCATCACCATCACCACAATCACCACCATCACCACAATCACCATCATCACCATCACCACCATCATCACCACCATGATCACCATCACCATCACCACAATCACCACCATCACCACCATCACCACCATCATCACCACCATTATCACCATCACCATCACCACCACGATCACCATCACAACCATGATCACCATCACCACCATCATCACCATCACCACCATGATCACCATCACCACCATCATCACCATCACAACCATCATCACCATCACCACCATCATCACCATCACCATCACAACCATCATCACCATCACAACCATCATCACCATCACAACCATCATCACCACCACCATCACCATAATCATCACTACCATCACCATCACTACTATCATCACCATCAGCAGTACTGCCACTACCAAGACCATCACCATCAACACCAATACCACCATAATCCCCACCATCACTACCATAATCCCCACCATCACCACTGTCACCATGATCATCACTTTCATCACCACTACCATTATCAAACCACCATCTCTGCCATCATCACCAGCACCACCACCGCTATTACTACCATCACCATCACCAACTTCACCACTATTACCATCACCACTATTACTACAAGAGCTACCATCATCACCACCATTATAACCACCACCACCACCACCATCATCACTATTATCACAATCACCATCACCATTATCAATACCAACATTACTGCTGTCATCACCATCACTATTACCACTACTACCATCACCATCAGTATACTCACTGTCATTATACTCATCATGACCACCATTATCATCAACATCATCACCATCATTATCATTACCAGCTTTACCACCATACCATCATCACCTTCAAAACCATCATCACCATCACCATATTCATCTCCAGCATACCATTCTCATCACCATCATCATCTTCAGCACCACTGCCAGGTGTCTGTCAGTAGCTGTTCTGCATTGGACATTGTGCCACACCCTTTATAAACCTCATGTGATTACATAGTCATGCTGAGTCTATGTTTTACAGAAAAAGAGAAGGTGGTACTTGGCTTTGTAACAAGATAGAAGAGTGTGAGAATCTGCTTAAGCTTCTCAGAACTATCTGCAATCAGTGAAAGAGAAGACTCACTTTATTTCTCAGCTCCCACATTGCTGGATCTTCTGATATGGACATCCACAGTGAAGTCTTCACTGGTCTGCTGGTCTCCAGCCTCAGATTTTGTTTCTCTGGTTCTAAAATGTTTAGAAACCCATACCCCCGCCACATGAAGCATTGGCATCTTGCTCTCTGCGGCTGCACTCTTGCTTTTGCCCATCACATAGCCCAGCCTCTAGAGAAACTGGACTCTTTGATGTTCTCCAGACACATAACTGTCCAGGCTCACATAATTCCTTCTCAAGTGTTTACCTGTAGATGCCCACTCCACTCTAGATCTTCGCCTCCACAAATGCTTCCTGCTTCTCAGGTTGAGGTCTACACAAACCTTGTCTATGGATCCCTCTCTGGTCCATGTAGCCAGCCAGGTGTGACCCTTTTGATTTTGGGGTCCTATAGCACTTTTGTGTGCACAAGAGGAATTTTCTATCCTCCTCTTAGGGTCGTTCTTACTTGTGTGTCTATTTCCATCACCCACCAGGCCATGAGGTCCTAGAGGATAAAGACTGAGTCTCCTTCCCCATGTGATTTTCCTCTCCGAGATCACTGAGATAATCATAAACAAAAACTAGCTAATACTACTAATGAACATAACACTCAATAATGTATCATTACCTCATAATAACTACTTAGTAGGTGCTATTGTTGTCTTCATTTTACAGGTGAAATAACTGAGCCACAGAAAGGTTGGTGAAACATGTCAAATTTACACAGCTTGTAAATGGAAGAATCAGGATTTTAACTCGTGTAGTCTGACTCCATGTTATTACCATGATGTGAGATGCCTCAGCAGTCTGCTGTCCTCAAAACTTTGTACATTTGAGAAATTTCATGTCAAGCCACAGTTATGCTGCTTTTGCACTGGAGCTCAGTGGATGGGATCATTTAAAATGCCAAGGTCATCACCACCTCATATGGAACTTGAAAACAATTCACACCCACATGTCTTGGCTCAGACTCTCCTTCTTTATGGAATTCCCATCTCGTATGTCACCTCATTGATTTCTCTTCATCATTTGTGATTCTGTAGATATTACACATTCCATAAAGGTGACAGTCTAGATTGACAGAAGAAAACCCTGACAAAATGATGCAAATGAATGTGATTTATTTGGGAGGTAGTCCCAGGACACACTCCTGGGGCACTGAGGAAATGATACAGGAAAGAGAAAGTGCTCAGTACAGTGAGTGTGGGCTGTCAGGCGACTGCTATGGGCACCTAGGGCTCAGTTCTGCTGGGAACTTATGGGAGACTGCATAGAACATGTCTGTTGATGTCATTCCTTGGATGAAGAATGTAGAGGGCTATTAGTTCTCTCACACTTACTTGTGCCATGTGCACAGGTAAATTGGGGGGGGATGCTGGCAATTGGAATGTGGGCTGGTAAGTGCTGAGGCAGTGAGGAACAATCAAGGGATGTGGGCAGCTTGTCCTCCTCCCCCAGCGCTCTCTGTGGGTTTGGTGCCCTTCTCTGTGCTCTCCAGTGCCATATTCTCTCATCTGATTTCCACTTGCCTGTCTACCACCCTGAATTCTACACTGAACATTCATTGACGATGGAGGACTTGGCTCTTTCTCTTTCATTTCTCCAGCACAAGATTTTGTTTCTAGCATAAAATGTATACTCAACAAAGACAGTAGGAGTGATGAAATTAAGACCATTTTATGAAAAGTCTGAAAAACTTTCATAAATCTTTATTTAGAAACATTAATTTATGGAGAAATTCTCTTGAATATTAAAAGAAAAATATTTTATAGAAGTTGCCAGGAGCAAAAAGAAAATTGCTTTGTGTAATTTGAAAAATCATCCCCAAATATAAAATGCATAAAAAGGAAATGAGAGAAAGGGAAAATGTAATCATCAGCCTAGAGCCCCGAAAGTAAAATAAGGTAGAAATGAAAACAAAGCACAGGTGCTACAAAGTTCATTCTCTTCCACTGAACAAGGAATTGAGTAAGAAATACAACCAGAAGCCATGTGCTGGCACCCAAGCAGTTCCAAGTGGGTTCAGGGCAAAATGATCCTCTTGGTACTTTGGTGAACTTGATAAGTGAATGGATGAAAAGTGTGAGTGATCACCCAGGCACCCTGTCCAGGAATACTTGACTGCCCAAAGATGGATAAAATGTTTTTCTGTGTACTTTAAGGAATTGTTAAGATCCTACATTTCATTATACTTCTTTTATGTGGTTTCAGGATCCCTATGTCCAAGATGTTCAGAAAAGAGGAATATGTGAGCAGGTACAAAGTAGGGTCTGAGTTCTGCTTGTCCACGTCTGGTAGCCTAGTGCTGCCTGAAGAAGCACAAACATCTACCTGGTGCTGTTAGGTGGGCATTTGTGGTCGTTATTAGGGCTGTCTTCTGAGTATTTCAGTTTCTCCTCATAAGTGCAAGACAGGATTGTCCTTTTTCTTCCTTTGAGTTTGGTGTGCTCATGACTTGCTGTGGTCACAAAGAAGTGAGATGTCTAGTCATCATGCCAATTCTTGCCTGAATACCATGTGCTTCTTTTTTTTTCAATGTGGTATTCTTTTATTGGTCCTGTGAGATTTATACTTTAAGGAGATTCTATTTTGTGTATTTTGAGGATTTGTTTCAATATGTGGAGCTCTTTTGGCAGTTCTTGTAGTGCTGGCCTGATAGTGGCAAATTCTCTCAATATTTGTCTGAAAAAGACTGTATCTTTCCTTCATTTATAAAGCTTAGTTTCACTGGATACAAAATTCCTGGCTGACTTTTTGTTGTTGTTGTTTAAAGAGGCTAAACATAAGACCCTAATCCCTTCTAACTTGTAGAGTTTATGCTGAGAAATCTGCTGTTAATCTGATAGGTTTTCCTTTATAGGTCACCTGATGATTTGCCTTATAGCTCTTAAGATTCTTGTCTCCATCTTGACTTTAGTTGACCTGATAACTATATGCCTAGGTAATGATATTTTTCCAATGAATTTCCCAGGTGTTCTATGAGCTTCTTGTATTTGAATATCTAGCTATCAGGCCTGGGGCTGGTACTGGGGAGCGTTCACAAAGAGTCCTGTGATCTGATTTGTCTTCAGGTCTCTAGCAAGGCCAAAGAAGTTTTCCTCGATCACTCCCTCAAATATGTTTTTCAAACTTTTAGATTTCTCTTTTTCCTCGGAACACCAGTTATTCTTAGGTTTTGTCATTTAACATAATCCCAAACTTGCTGGAGAGTTCATCTTGTTTTGGATCCATGGCTGGTGAGCCGGTGTAATCTTTTAGGGGTGTTAAATAACCTCATTTGTCATATTGCCAGAATCGTTTTTCTATTTCCTTCTCATTTGGGTCAGCTATGTCAGAGGGAAGATCTGGGACTCAAGGGCTGCTCTTGAGAGTCTTTCGCCCTACAGGGGTGCTGCCTTGATGTGGTACTCTCCCTGTTGCCCTAGAGGTGGGGCTTCCTGAGAGCTGAACTGCAGTCATTATTATTTCTCTTCTGGATCTAGTCACTCAGCAAAGCTATCAGGCCTGGGGCTGGTACTGGAGAGTGTTCACAAAGAGTCCTGTGATCTGATTTATCTTCAGGTCTCTCAGCCATGGATACCAACACCTACTCTGGTAGAAGTAACAGGGGAGTGAAGTGGGCTCTGTGAGGGTCCTTGGTTGTAGAAACAAAAAGCAAACCAAACCCAATCCCAGCAGAAGGAAAGAAATAACCAGTATCAGAGCAGAACTAAATGAAATTGAAACAAAAAATTCAAAAGATAATTGAAACAAAAGATGATTCTTTGAAAAGATAAATAAAATTGATAGACCATTAGCAAGATTAACCAACAAGAGAAGAGAGAAGATCCAAATAAGCTCAATTAAAAACAAAATGGGAGATATTACAATTGATACTACAGAAATACAAAAGATCATTCAAGGCTACTATGGAACACGTTTATGCACATAAACTAGAAAACCTAGAGGAGATGGCTAAATTTCTGGAAATATACAACCCTCCTATATTAAACCAGGAAGAAATAGAAACTCTGAACAGATCAAGAACAAGCAGTGAAATTTAAATGGCAATTAAAAAGCTAACAACAACAAAAAAGTCCAGGACCAGATGGATTCACAGCTGAATTCTATTAGACATTCAAATAGTTGGCAGCAATCCTACTGACACTATTCCACATGATTGAGAAAGAGGGAATTCTAATTAATTCTATGAAACTGGTATCACCCTAATACCAATACCAGGAAAGGACATAACAAAAGCTACAGACCAATATCCCTGATGAACATGGATGCAAAAATCCTCAACAAAATACTAGCTGACAGAATCCAACAGCATATCAAAAAGATAATCCACCATGATCAAGTGGGTTTCATATCAGGGATGCAGGGATGGTTTAACATCCACAAGTCAATAAATGTGCTACACCATATAAACAGAATTAAAAACAAAAATCACATGATCATTTCAATAGATGTAGAAACTACATTTGACAAAATCCAGCATCCCTTTATGACCTAAATCCTCAGCAAAATTGGCATAGAAGGGATATACTTTAAGATAACAAAAGGCCGTCTATGACAAACCAACAGCTAACATTATACTGAATGGAGGAAAGTTGAAAACATACTTCCTGAGAACTGGAGCAAGATAAGGATGCCCACTTTCACTATTTCTATCCCATAGAGTACTGGAAGCTCTAGCCAGAGCAGTCAGACACGAGAAAGAAATCAAGGGCATCCAAATTGGTAATAAGGAAGTCAAACTGTCACTGTTTGCTGATGACATGCTCGTATAGCTAGAAAACCCTAAGGATTCATCCAAACAGCTCCTGGAACTGATAAATAAATTTGGCAAAGTGTAAGGATTCAAAATTAATGTACACACAAATCAGTAGCTCTGCTGTATACCAATAGTGGCCAAGCTGAGAATCCAATCAAGAGCTCAACCCCTTTTACAATAACTCCAAAAAACAAAAACAAATAAACAAACAAACAAAACTTACAAATCTACTTAACCAAGGAGGCAAAAGACCTCAACAAGGAAAAGTACAAAATACTGCCAAAATAAATCATACATGACATGAACAAATGGGAACACATTGCATGCTCGTGGGTGGGTAGAATCAATATTGTGAAAATGACCATACTGCCAAAAGCAACCTACAAATTCCATGCAATTCCCATAAAATGCCACTATCATTCTTCAGAAAACTAGAAAGAAATTCTAAAATTCTTATGGAATCAAAAATAGCCTGCATAACCAAAGCAAGACTAAGCAAAAGTAACAAATCTGGAGGCATTACATTTCCTGACTTCAAACTATACTATAAGGTCACAGTCACCAAAACAGCATGGGACTGATATTAAAATAGGCATATAGACCAATAGAACAGAATGGAGAATCCAGACATAAAGCCAAAGAATTACAGTGAACAGATCTTAAACAAAGCAAACAAAAACATAAAGTGGAGAAAGGACACCCTATTCAACCAATGGTGCTAAGATAACTAGCAAGTCACATGTAGAAGAATGAAACTGGATCCTTATCTCTCACCCTATACAAAAATCTACTCAAGACGGATCAAGGACTTAAATCTAAGACCTGAAACCATAAAAATTCTAGAAGATAACATTGAAAATATCCTTCTGGACATTGGCTTAGGCAAAGACTTCACGACCAAGACCTCAGAAGCAAATGTAAGAAAACAAAGATAAATAGATGGAATTAAACTAAAAAGCTTCTGCACAGCAAAAGAAATAATCAGCAGAGTAAACAGACAACCCACAGAGTGGGAGAAAATCTTCACTATACACACAACAAAGGACTAATATTCAGAATCTGCAAAGAACTCAAACAAATCAGCAAGAACAAAGCAAACAATCCCATTAAAAAGTGGGCTTAGGGACATGACTAGACAATTCTCAAAAGATATACAAGCGGTCAAGAAACATGAAGAAATGATCAACATCACCAATTATCAAGGAAATGCAAATCAGAACCACAATAAGATACCACCTGACTCCTGCAAGAATGGCCATAATAAAAAATAATGATAGTAGATATTGACATGGATGTGGTGAAAAGGGAACACTCTTACACTGTTGGTGGGAATGTAAACTAGCACAATCACTATGGAAAACAATGTGGAGATTCCTTAAAGAACTGAAAGTAGAGCTACCATTTCATCCAACAATTCCACTCCTGGGTATCTACCCAGAGGAAAAGAAGTCAATATATAAAAAAGATACTTGCACATGCATGTTTACAGCAGCGCAATTCACAATTGCAAATATATGAAACCAGCTCAAATGCCCACCAATCAACAAGTGGATAAAGAAAATGTGATATATACGCACATACATACCATAGAAAACTACTCAGTCATAAAATGGAACAAAATCATGGCATTCACAGCAACCTGGATGGAATTGGAGACCATTATTCTAAGTGAAGTAACTCAGGAATGAAAAACCAAACATCGTATGTTCCCCCTTATAAGTGGGAGCTAAGCTATGAGGATGGAAAGGCTTAAAAATGATTCGATGAACTTTGGGCACTTGGGGGAAAGGGTGGGAGGGGGACGAGGAATAAAAGACTACACATTGGGAACAGTGTACACTGCTTGGGTGATGGGTGCCTCAAAATCTCAGAAATCACCACTAAACAACTTGTTCATGTAACCAAACACTGCCTGTTCTCCAAAAACCAACTGAAATTAAATAATTTAAAAATTAAAAAAATATCAAAATACTTTCCTCAGAAAAGCAGTTGGGCAGAACGTTTCTACTATAAATAGGTGACCAAGGGTTCTCTTGTATTTTGAATTTTTAAATCTATTTTTTCCTTCTTTGCCTTACACAAGACATCAGTCATATGTAAATGAATGAATACATTCACAAAAGACTTAAAGAATTAAATCTGTAAACCTTATACAACATGAAAAGTTTAGATGGAAAAGGAATTCACATCAAATTACTTTGTAACAAAGGAGCAAAACTGTACAAAGTATGAAAGCGTTATTTCTACATGTACCTTCAAAAATATGAACAAAAATACAAGCCACACAAAGTAATTTCTGTATAATGCCTCATAGAATTTAGGTATTCACTTAGAAGGCAGATCTAATGATGTCTACATTAAAGAAAGCTGAATAGAAGGCAGAAAAGGTTATTCAAGATTCCGTGTCATAGATAGGCCTATATCTTTTATTGCCTTTCTCATAGAGGTCTAATAGTAGCAAAGATATGGAATCAACCTAAATTCCCATCAATGACAGACTGAATAAAGAAAATATGGTACTGATACACAATGGAATATTGTACAGCCACAAAAAAGAATTAAATCATGTCTTTTGTGGGAACATGAATGGAGCTGGAGGCTATCATCCTTAGCAAACTAACACAGGAACAGAAAACCAAATACCACATGTTCTCACTTATAAGTGGGAGCTAAAGGATGAGAACTTATGAACACAAAGAAGGAAACAACAGATACTAGGGTCTACTTGAAAGGGGAGGGTGGGAGGAGGAAGAGGAGCAGAAAAATAACCATTGGGTACCAAGATTTATTATGTGGTTGATATAAGAATTTGCATAACAAACCCCCATGACATATGTTTATGTATGTAACAAATCTTCACATGTAACCCCAAACCTGAAATAATTTTTAAAAAGGAAAAGTTTTTGCCTTCCATTTATCTATATCTTGATTGTCAAAAGCAGAGCATATATCCTTATTAGGCAAGCAAAATTGGAAAGGGCCCAGTGTACAATCCTGGTAACATTTCTTAATCTTTCTGAGCCCCATTTTCTGTATGTAGAGACTATTGCATTAACCAGGATGGGCTGGGTTGTGCAGTCATAACATGAAAATCCAAAACATCGGTGGCTTACAACAGCAACATAAAACTCCATCATTGTGACTGCTGTTCCCACAGATTGATGCATGTGTGTTGGAGGCTCTGAACCATGTTGTGGTCACTCTGAGCCCCAGGCTGATGGCAGCAACACAGAGGCCGAGGCAAAAAGCCCTGGCTCTGCCAAGAGCAATGGAAGGAAGACATATCACTTCTTGTTTTCTTTTGGTTATCTCCAAGCCTAACAGCTTTCTCTCTGTTCATTTTGTCACTCATTTATTTAGCATTCTAAGATGTGCTCTTTCAGAAATTGCCATACTGCTTTCCACAATAGCTGAACTAATTCACACTCTCACCAACAGTGTGTAAGTGTTCCCTTTTCTCTGCAACATCGTCAGCATCTGTTGTTTTTTGACTTTTTAATAATAGCCATTCTGTTTGGTATGAGATTGTATCTCATTGTGGTTTTGATTTGCATTTCTCCAATGATCAGTGATACTGACCTTTTCTTCATATGCTTGTTGGCTGCATGTATGTCTTCTTTTGAGAAGTGTCCGTTTTATGTTTTTTGCCCATTTTTTAATGGAGTTGTTTTTCTCTTGTAAATTTAACTTCCTTATAAATGCTAGATATAAGACCTTTGTCAAATGCGTAGTTTGCAAATATTTTCTCCCATTCTGTGGGCTGTCTGTTTACTCTCTTGGTGGTTTCTTTTGCTGTGCAGAAGATCTAGCTCTTAAGTTTAATTAGATCCCATTTGTCAAATTTTGCTTTTTTTTTTGCAATTGCTTTAGGTGTCTTTGTTGTGGAATCTTTTCCCATTCCAAGTCCAGGATCATATTGCCTAGGCTCTTTCAGGTTTTTATAGTTCTGGGTTTTACATTTAAGTCTTTAATCCATCTTTAGTTCATTTTTGTATAAGGTGTAAAGAATGGGTCCAGCTTAAATCTTCTGCATATGGTTAGCCAGTTTTCCAGCACCATTTATTGAAAAAGGAGTCTTTTTCTCATTAGTTGTTTTTATCAGTTTTGTCAAAGATCAGATCGTCATAGATGTGTGGCCTTTCTCTGGGGTCTCTATTCTATTACATTGGTTTATGTGCCTGTTTTTGTACCAGTACCATGCTGTTTTGGTCACTGTAGCCTTGTATTATAGTTTGAAGTCAGGTAACTTGATTCTTTTAGTTTTGTTCTTTTTACTTAGATTTTCCTTGGCTATTCAGGCTCTTTATTGGTTCCATATAAATTTTAAAATAATTTTCTCATGTTCCTTGAATAATTTCATCGATAGTTTGATAGAAATAGCATTGAATCTGTAAATTGCCTTGAGCACTATAGCCATTTTAATATTGATTCTTCCTATCCATGAGCATAGGACGTTTTTTCCATTTGTTTGTGTCTTCTCTGATTTCTTTGAGCAGTGTTTTGTAATTGTCATTGTAGAGAATTACCCCTCCCCTCCCCAGTTAGCTGTATTCCTAGGGGTGTGTGTGTGCGTGTGTGTGTGTGTGTGTGTGAATTGTGAATGAAACTGCCTTTCTGATTTGGCTCTCAGTTTGATTATTGTTGGTATATAGGAATGCTAGTGATTTTGTACGTTGATTTTGTATTCTGTAACTTTGCTGATGTGGCTTATCCGCTGAAGGAGCTTTTGGGTTGAGATTATGGAGTTTTCTAGATATAGAATACATCATCTGCAAACAGAGTTTGACTTCCCCTCTTCCTATTTGGATGCTCTTTATTTCTTTCTCTTGCCTGATTGCTCTGACTAGGTCTTCCAATACTATATTGAATAGAAGTGGTGAGAGAGGGCATTCTTATATTGTACCAGTTTTCAAGGTGAATGCTTCCAGCTTTTGCCCATTCAGTATAATGTTAGTTGTGGGTTTGTCATAGAGGGGTCTTATTATTTTGAGATATGTTCATTCAATACCTAGTTTATTGAGAGATTTTAACATGAAGAGATGTTGAATTTTATCAAAAACCTTTTCTGTATCTGCTGAGATAATCGTGTGGTTTTTGTCTTTAGTTCTGTGATATGAAGGGTCACATTTATTGATCTTTGTGTGTTGAATCAACCTTGCATCCTAGAGATGAAGCCTACGTGATCATGGTGGATTAGCTTTTTGATGTGTTATTTATTGGATTCAGCAGGCAACTATTTTGTTGAGGAGTTTTGCATCAATTTTCACCAAGGATATTGGTCTGAAGTTTTTGTTGGTGGTGTTGTATCTCTGCCAGGTTTCAGTATCAAGATGATGCTGGCCTCATAGAATGAGTTGGGGAGAAGTCCCTCCTCCTCAACTTTTTGGAATCATTTCTGTAGGTTTGGTACCAGCTCTTCTTTGTATATCTGGTAGAATTTGGCTGTGAATCTATCATGTCCTGGGATTTTTTTTGGTTGGTGGGATACTTATTACTGATTCAATTTTGGAGCACATTATTGGTCTGTTCAGGGAATCAATTTCTTCCTGGCTCAGTCTTGGGGGAGTGTATGCATCCAGGAATTTATCCGTCTCTTCTAAATGTTTAAATTTGTGTGTGAAGAGGTGTTTGTAATAGTTTCTGATGGTTGTTTTTACTTCTGTGGGGTCAGAAGTAACATTCCCTTCATCATTTCTAATTGTGTTCATTTGGATCTTATCTCTTTTCTTCTCAATTAGTCTAGTTAATGACCTCTTTTATTAATTTTTTTTCAAAAAACTAACTCCTGGATTTGTTGATCTTTTAAATTGTTTTTCTTGATTGTTGTCTTGATTCCCTTCAGTTCAGCTCGGATTTTTGTTATTTCTTGTCTTCTGCTAGCTTTGGAGTTGACTTGTTCTTGCTTCTCTAATTTCAATTGTGAAGTTAGGGTATTAATTTGAGATGTTTCTAACTTCTCGACATGGGCATTTAGTGTTATGAATTTCTCTTAGATGCCTTAGGTATGTCCCAGAAATTCTGGTATGTTGTATTATTATTCTCATTATTTTCAAAGAATTGATTTCTGCCTTAATTTCATTTTATTTACCCAAAAGTCATTCAGGAGCATGCTGTTTAATTTCTATGTAATTGTATGGTTTTGAGTGATTTTCCTTGTGTTGACTTCTATTTCCATTTTGCCGTTTTCCAAGAGTGTGTTTGGTATGATTTCAGTTCTTTTACATTTGTTGAGGATTGTTTTATGTCCAATTATGTGGTTGATTTTAGACTATGTGCCATGTGGCAATGAGAAGAATGTATATTCTGTTGTTTTGAGGTGGACACTTCTGTAAAGGTCTATCAGATCCATTTGGTCCCATTCTGAGTTTAGGTCCTGAATATCTTCATTAATTTTCTCCCTCAATGATCTGTCTAAGACTGTCAGTGGAGCATTGAAGTCTCCCACTATTAGTATTTGGAACTTTATATCTTTTTGTAGGTCTCTAAGAACTTGTTTTATGAATCTGGGTGCTCCTGTGTTGGGTGCATATATATTTAGGATAGTTAGGTCTTCCTGTTGCAGTAAGCCCTTTACCATTATGTAATATCCTTCCTTTTTTTTTTTTTTTAATCTTTGTTAGTTTAAAATCTGTTTTATCTGAAATTAGGATTGCGATCCTAATTTTTCTGTTTTTTTTTTTTTTCTGTTTTTCATTTGTTTGGTAGTTTTTTCTCTATCATTTATTTTGAGCCTATGAGTCTCATTATGCGTGAGATGGGTGTCTTGAAGGCAGCGTATCATTGGGTCTTGCCTTTTTTTAATCCAGTTTTCCACTTTGTGCCTTTTAAGTGGGACATTTAGCCCATTCGTATTAAAGGTTAGTATTGATGCGTGTGGATTTGACCCTGGCATTGTGCTGTTAGCTGGTTATTATGTTGGCTTGCTTGCGTAGTTGATTTACAGTGACACTGGTCTGTATTCATAGCTAATGTGCTATTAAACATATGCAGTCATATCAACCACACCAATAGGACAATCAGGCGTAGCATTTGTTATTTTAAAATAAAAACATAGAGATAATCCAGTGAAAAACATAGAGATAATCCAGTGAAAAATAACCTATAATCTCATGACTCAAACACCATGGCTGACATTTAAAACGTTTAGAAAAAACACAAGCACATTGTTATAATATTCAATGGAAAAGAGAGATTCAAAATTTTAAAAAAAATAAGGAAAAGTCAAAAGCACGCATCTTCCTACCCAGGTTAATATCTATAAAGATATTCACTGCTAATAATCCCTTATACTTTGCTTTCCTCCAGGAAAAATACAAATGGTATTTGTTTTTCTTGTCTTCTCCTTGCTCTCTCTTTCTCTCTCTCTCTTTCTCTCTGTTAGATGTGTATGCATATATACATGTATATATGCGTGTATACATATATATATATATATATGATATGAGTTCTTCCCAAAGCTTTTTCTGCCTCTGGATGTTAGTGTTGATGATGTAATATCTGGAGCTTTCTCAAATTTCTTGCTACCAGCTCAAGGTTGAAGCATCATGAATGAAGAGGTAAGGCTGAGAGAATCCCAGGGAGGAAGAGCTGGATGCTGGGAGTTCTGTTTCTGGAGCCTGTCTCACCCAAGGGCTTCTTCTCATGAGAAGTAGAGCATTCCCTTTGCGTTCAAGACATTTTAATTGGGAACTTTGTTTACATGCAGCTGAAGGCCTTTCACCAGGCACTGATGCCCGTACAGGTTTCTTCTGCATGAGTTTCTCCTTCCCTCACCTCTTCTCCAGGTCGTCTCCTACTTTTGTGGTTGGTGGCTTTACCTCTTCCCTCATGTCCCCTTTGCCCACCCACTATGCAAGAATACTGGAGTCTGCCCATGTTATTGTCAGAGGGGATTTTCCAGGAAGCTAATGGTATTTAAGTGCAGGGCTCCTCACAACCCCAGAAAAGGGTCTGAGTGGGGCCGAGCAACAGCTGCTCTTGGCTGGATGTTTTGTACAATTTTAAAAAGTCAAGTATTTAAACTGCAGTTATTTAAGAGCATTGCCTTTGTTTACTCTGACTTTCTCTTTCCCATTCTCTTCCTGCATGCTGTGTGGGTGGACATAGGCATTTTTGTATCTGGCTAAGAGGAAGCTGAGTTGAGATGCATTTAACCTGGGGTGAGGGGAACACACTCCTGTGGTTCTCATTCACTCCTGAAGATAGTTACACTGTCTCTAGGATCCTGTTGTAAAAGTGGCCCCAACCCTGGCCCCACCATCCGCCTAGGATTTGACCCAAAGCAGCAGGGACAGAGGTGGTTCCTGGATCATGACTTTTCCCAGCACTGCATATGGGAAACCTGTGATCAGTGCAGAGGAAACAAGGTTTGCAATGTGCAAGGTTTGCAATTTTCCACTGTGTGGAAAATTATTCCCAGCAGAAACATGGAAATTATGAGTGGATAATTTGGTTCTTTTTGACACCTAGTCAAAAATGGAAGTTTTCTCCTGTTGGAAATATACTCATCAATATGGTATATACAATAATTACTGCACCATGCAGTTGTTTTTATTTTTGATGGGAATTGGATGAGAAAGAAATCTTGATTTTTAACATCTATAGAGCATAGACTTGTGTGGTGAAACTGCCCACAGCAAGGACATACGGGTGTGAATGGCACAGACAGGAGGCACGAGGCTGACCTCCCTCCCCTCTTACCCTGACGACCTCTCCCAGCTGCAGGCAACACAGATGTAAAATTAACCAGCAGCGAGACAGCCTGAAGAAATAGTTGTTTCAGGAGAAACTCCTCCTGCATGTTCAATGAGCGAATCAATATAGCACAAAATGATACATTTGCACAATTGTGAATCTCAGAACAACAGTGACACATTAAAAATGCTGTGATAGGGAGCACTGTCAATAGCAAAAGTCCTTATGATCATCAATCAAGAAAATTCAGAAAGAACTAAAATCTTAGAGATCACTATGAAAGGAAACTGGAAGAGGCTTTTCCAAATTTGATGACCATCAGACAAAGTTTGAGTTATAAATGAGAAAGAAGATGTTATGCACCATCAGTTTTACAAAATGATGCAACCTCTCAGTGGAAAGACTGGCTTATCCTTCTGCTATATTTATACACAATTCTGCTATAAATTCAGTGTCTTACGATGGGGCAAATAGGGATTCACTAATTGAAGACGAAACTATAAGGAGAAATCATTACAGCATTCTGTCACATATTAATTAATAAAATATTATATGAATAAGGTTGGGCGTGGTGACTCATGACTGTAATCCCAGCACTTTGGGAGGCCGAGGCGGGTGGATCACGAGGTCAGGAGATCGAGACCATCCTGGCCAACATCATGAAACCCCATCTTTGCTAAAAATACAATTAGCTGCATTTCGTGGCACACGCCTGTAATCCCAGCTACTTGGGAGGCTGAGGCAGGGGAATTGCTTGAACCCAGGAGGCGGAGGTTGCAGTAAGCCAAGATCATGCTACTGCACTCCAGCATGGGCAACAGTGAGACTCCATTTCCAACAAAAAAGAAAAAAGAAAAAAGAAAAGAAAAAAAGAAAATACTACATGAATAAGTCAAAATAGCATGGATTGAGAAAGTGCAAATCTGCCCTTTCACCTGCAGGATGGACAGACGGACTGATGGTAACAAAGCCAGTGGCATCGTGAGCAGGAAACAATGTTTCTTTCAAATTGTAGCTTTGAAATGTCGAACAGCCTCTTTCTCTGCTGACTACGCCATTTCCTCTCAGTGGAAGACCTTGTTCTGTAGAATCAAGGGAAAGTCAGAATTTTTGCCTGTCAGTAAGAACATCCCACTGCCTGCAGGATGTAGATTGACCTTCACACAGAGGTATAGAATTTTAGAGAAGGGGATTCCGGACAGAACCTTCCTTGTCTGGCTGAACTTTATGGGTTCTGAGGACATAGGAACTGGGTGCATTTTGCAGTCCAGAGCAGACACTGGCTTCTTTCCACAGAGGCCTTCTGAGTGTATCAACACAGCCTCAAAATCCCTTTTCCCAGTCCTATATATTTTCCTTTATTTGGCGAGTTTTCCTGGGTTCCTTCAGTGTAACTGTCATTTTTCTGGATTTTGTAATTTTTGTAGTAGTATTTTAAAATGTGTAATTTTCTATTATTTCTTTTCTCTTCCTAAATAAATGTTAATTTTTGTGCTTAGTTCATATTGGTAATATTGTGCTATGCTTCATACAGAGAGCCCCTATATTGTATGAGCCTCGGGCCCCGCAGCACCTGGTCTGCCTGTGGTTGTGCAAGCGTCCATCTCCCCAAGGAAAGACTGCACAGTCTCGTGCTTCCCAGGCCTCCAACACACTCACCCCTCCTTCGAGTGATTTTTCTGTGCTGGATGATGGGTTTCTAACCACTGCAGTTTCTGTCTTTTACTACTGATCTGTGATATTTTTGCTAAAGGAATTCTTAGACGAGACAACATATTTCCGAATATGACTTAATCGGGAGCCTCCTTAACACTGCTCCAAAGACCTCGTGGCTTCAGAACACAGCTCGGTGCTCACCACCTGGCCCAGAAGATGCACTTGCTCTCTCTTGGCCTCCCTGCCCCCTCCTCTGCTACAGGGGCACATTCTGGACCCTCTGCTATAAGGACTTGCAAGTAGCCCCTCACATCTGCCACTGGGAACTTCTGCAAATGTGTCTTACCTGCCTAATCTTTCTCTGTAGAAGTGTTCATCTCCGTGTGACAGAGGCACAGCTGTGAAAGCCCAGCACGTGGCCTTGTCTTCTCTTCCGAAGCCTGGAATAATTATTCCAGTCTTCAAGGGTCATACTTAGCATCAAGCTTATTACATCTGCTATCAGTCATTCACTACCCAGGAGTCAGTTAGGCATTGATGAATCAGACTCAGTACCAAGAGAAAAAGAAATGTCCTCTGTGGTGAGGTCTAAACATATTTGGGCTTTACGATGTCTTTTGTGTGTGTGTGTGTGTGTGTGTGTGTGTGTGTGTATTTAAAGTGAGATTCATTTTGTGTCCCATGTCTGGTGGCAATATTATTAAGGATAATAATATTAATCAGCATTCAAAACTTTCCATTATTTGTCAGGTGATCACTGTGTGAGTTTATTTTTGTTCAGGGAGTCAGGAGTGAATGGTAGGTGAGGCCTTTGACTCTGACCTCTGATGTTTGTCCCATGTAACTTCAGCAGCTAGTCATCCTCTAAGCACCAGGTTCCACGTTTCTCCAAACAGGGAAAGCCATGCTGCCTGCTTCACCGATAAGAGTAGATGAGATGATGGATACAGAACCCCAGCTGTCCTGTGGGCACATCGTCCATGCTCGCTTGGAGGCTGGTGTTATTTCTCATGCTCAGGTGTTGCTTGTAGAAGTCAGGCATATTATTTAAACAACATTTTATTTGTTTTAATATACGCTGTAACCAGGGTTATAATTTCACATGTCTTGGGAAATACTGTTCAGTGCAAGGAAGCCCTCTGCATTCCCAGCATGGAAACTAATTTTCCCAATACCATGCAGCAAGTCAGGATGAGCATCGCCATCACTGGTCAGCCTCATGCCTTCTTCCACTTCTGTGCAGAGAATTCAGGCAGCCATTGTGGTAATCCTGATAACTGTGATTAAATCATTCTAGTTAATAGAGAGGCTCGCCAGGACAACATCATCAAGTGCCGGAGTGGGAGGAGGGTCTGAAGAGAAAAAAGATGAAGGAATTAACTGGGGGTCAAGCCCATATAACGGCAGCATTTTCAGGTGCAGGTGGGTTTGAACTGGAGGCCTAGAGGAGATGCTGCCTTTGATGCCATTGTCTGTCTTAACAAAGTGTCATTGTGTTCAGATGTTTTGTGTTTTCAAATTCTAACCCAGTAGGATCTGATTAATAACTGGCCATATCACCAGTATCAGGGCTGAACAATATGGTATTTTATTTTTATTCAGCTCTAATCCAAGGCTACCTTCACTTGAACATCAGTATCTAATTTGTTCAATGGTGGTGTGTTTTACTTTAGCAGTTCTTTTCCTCTCGTAGAGAAATAAGCAGTCTTCAAAGAAGCTTTTAATACTTACAAGATTCCTTATTTCAGTTCACATTGGGCCACTAAATTAATGAATCATGATTAGGAATATGCATTTCTCCTTGCTTGAGTTCACCTGTAGCTTTGTAAATGGGGTTTTACCCCTTTGTTGCAGGGTGTTAGTGAAGAAAGGGTCAGCACATGATATCAATCTGGACAGTAATTTGAAGACTTGCTTAGGAAGATATTAACAACGGTGTTTTTTTAGATGAAACATAAAGATACTTACTTTAAATTGCTCCAGTTAATGAATGATTCCAGTTATAGTCAATAAGAATTATGATATAAATTGAATGCCAATAAATTCTAGAAACTGTTCCACTATTTTACATGTGAGTAACACATGAGAACCAGAAATTGCCTTTAAAAATTTAGTTATGAAGCCCACTGGCTTCACCAGAGGCATGTTTCCGAAGCAGCATAAATAAGTATTTCTGATTGGGACATTTAGGATTCAGAGAAGCAATTTACTAACTAGTTGTGACGGCTGCCATTACTCTTTGGGTTTTAATTTTCTGAGTCAGTCCTAAACAGGTCGATCATTTCTTCCTAAATCATTGGCCTATAATTAGGTGGTCTACAACACACAAATTGAAATATGTGTTTCCTGGATGTCTGGACCTTCCAGAGGAACTACTGTGCATATGGAGAAACTATAGATCACTGCACGAACTGGGACGGTTTTGGTTTTTGTAAATGAAAGTAAAATTATTATTATCATAATAAAAACATGAGCACGCTTCTCTCCTCATAAGCCTTGTAATATATATATATATATACCTTTAGAGAGAATGTTAAGAATTGCAGACAGTCAGATTTTCTATAGCAACCTTATATTTTCAAACTTTAATTGCAATCACTTACTACCTAATCTGACTCCTCCTTTCACAATTCACACACGATTTTCTCACCATGCTTTAAAGGTATAAGTATAACCATACGCAGTTTACTTCAAAATGTGTTCCACCAATATACTGTGCATGAACATCACCCGAGTGGGACTTAGAAACAGATTTCTGGACCCTATCCCAGACCTACTGAATCTGGTGTGGTGTGGTGCTGTATGGTGTGTGTGTGAACTGTGCATGTGCACTTTGACAAGCCCTCAGGGTAATTCTGGTATTCTCTACCTTTAGAGAACCAGTGTCCCTTGAAATTTAATGATCTAGTCTCCTTGCAAACATACAGCATGTGCTCCTGAGGAATTAACCCTTTCTGCATGCTTTTTGTATTGCTCTACCTCTTTTAATCTCCTGCTCAGAGACACTGATGCCATTGGATTTGATTGGGAAAGAAAAAAGCGATAGAAAAGAAAGGCCACCACCACAACTGAAGAGGCTTTCTGTATGTGATTATGTGGCTTGCTTCCGATCAGGAAAACATATGTTTCTGAATAACTGACAACCCTTTCTTCCTTTCTTGGTGATGAATGCCCTAAAATCATTGATGTCTATCTTTGCTGGGCTTCAGAAGACTTCCAGCAGGGTTTACAGTGCTCCTCTTAATAGCAGATTTCTATTTTTTCCCCAAATTAACTCACAATAAAGCAACATTTATTAAGCACATGTATAATGCCAAGTTCTGCACTCAGCTTCCACATCAGTTCATTTTCCACTTGAACATCTGAAAATACGTATTTGCATAAGGCAGAAGGCAGCACAGTTTACGTTAAAAAAAATACAGAATTTTTCCCTCCAGCAAATTACCTATTGCTCATAAAACAAGCCCAAGACTACAGCTTCACTAAAATTCTTGGTTTTCCTGCACTGTGGGAATTGAAACAGAATTTCATTAACAGCTATGTGCTGAGCACTTCCTACATGCAAGAGACATCTATGGGGTGACATGCAAAGATGTGCAAGTTAAATTGGTTCTATCCTCGATGAGTTTTAAGGATAGTTCTGTTGTCAGTGGTCCGGTTCAGATTCTTGACTTTGCCACACAAAAGAATTTAAAAGGGAGTTCAAAGTGAATGTAGGTAAAGAAGTGTATCCTTTTCTTTGGATATATAACCAGGAGTGAGATTGCTGGATCATATGGTAGTTCAATTCTTTGCTTATTTAGAAAACTCCTATGCTAATCACCCTGATTTGATCATTACATATCATATATATGTATTGAAACATCACACTATACTCCATAAACATAATAAATATGTGCAATTATTGTGTCAATTTAAATATATATAAATGAAACCCATTTAAATTTTGTGACCCTTGATGAAAATATTTCAGCAAATTATTTTTTAACACACAAAAATGAAGGCATGTGGTATAAAGTAAGATAGACATTTTGGTACAACACAACATTATTCTGTAGGCCATACAATTTAACTTATTGGTTACTGTATTTAGGTCTGTATTTTGTAGTTTCATCACTTCTAATTAGTTAAATATGATATTTATGGTTATTTCTATACAATATTTGTGGACCTACTTTTCTAATGTTATTTATGACATCTTGAAATAAGATAACTCCCTTCAGAAAAAAAATTATTATTTGCTAGTTTTTTGTTCTGAAAACACCTGGGAATTTTTTGGCTCCTCCAAATATTGTGTACATCGTGGTGTTTTTGTTACTGAAATATCAGGGACTTGAAGGTCCTGTTTCTTGCTGCACAGAAAGCCAGTCACTGAGTATTGCCAGAGAAGAAGGCTTTAATTGGGTGCTGCAGTTGAGGAGATGGGAGATCAGTCTCAAATCCATCTCCTCATCTGACTGCAATTGAGAGCTTATGTAGCAGGGAAGGAATGTAGCTATATACTATATATACGGGAAAACAGGAATGAGGGAGGAGTAGGGAAGAGGTGTTTCCATTTCTTGATATTAGCCTTAGGGTTGGTTTTCTGAGAAAGAAACTCAGATAAGACAAGTGTTTCAAGCTTTAAGACTAGGAGGGTCAACTTCTATGTTTATTACAAGAAAAAACCATAAACATCAGTTCTATGAGGAAATTGGGCCATTTCAGTGCCCTCTTTCTATTTACCAATTCCTCAATCATGGGGAATCTGGTCATTGATCTTTATGACTGCTTCGAGCAGAGAAGGGGCATGGTGGGATAATGAGTAATGAGAATCTCGTATCTGTGATTGAAAGTGCTCATGAGTACCTGGTTGGCACCTGGCTTGTTGGAGCCCCACAATCTGGGTAAATTTATTATGACTTTAGAGCAACATTTCAAGCCACATTGACTAAGAACCAAGAGCATAGATAACCCCAATTTAAGCATTTTGTTACACCCATCTGAGTTCAGGAATATAGAGAGACAAAGTTCCCCAGTTTTTCAGCTTTTCAGGCATCTGTTTGTCCATTCTTGATTTAGAAGGTCCGAACTAATTTTATCTCTCAAAATCAGCCCTTAAAAATCTCACTCACTCACCTTTTCTGCAGTAGTCCCTTGACCTAAAGGGAGTGAATAGATCTAATTTTTGGCTCTGTGCCTCAGAAAAGCAGTTCATTTTGATTGTCACCTTCCTTGGGGTCTGAAGAGGAGGCTTTGACTGATGTCAATATTCAAGATCTATCAGGAAGGGATGCCTTTTTCAGACCAAGGAGTCAAAACCCTGCAACTTAACAGTAGAAGGATTAGTTGATAGGACATTTATCAAAGATGTTAAAAGACTAAAAAATTTCATCAAAAAAGAATCACAGGTCATTGTAAAGTAGTAGCTACTTATTTAACCAAAGTGATCATCAAAAAACTTTAAAAGCATAGAATAAAATTATAAGCATTTTTATCCATAATATGCAGATAGACTACTTTGCTAGAAAATAAATTTCTGCAATATAAGTGATCAAATATAGTATATATATTTATGCTAAGAGCAGAAGCCAATGTTTATTAAACTGTTTAAAGACATAAAGAACATTTAAAAATTGTGGTTCCATTTATGAATACTGGAGAAAGTTCTTTCATTCTCTCTAACTTGTCACAAATTAAAACACTGTGATGGGGTGTTGAGTAGTTACTGCCTGCAGGACCTCAAACCACTGTAATTAAGTGGCTAGGTTACATATGACCCAGCAATCTCACTTCTGGGTATATACCCAAAAGAAGGGAAATCAGTATATTGAAGAGACATCTGCACTTCCTTGTCTGTTGCAGCACTATTCATGGAAGCCAAGGTTTGGAAGCAATCTAAGTATCCATCCACAGATGAATGGATAAAGAAAATGTACATATACACCATGCAGTACTATTCAGCCACAAAAAAAATGAGATCCTGTCATTTGCAACAACATGGATGGAACTGGAGGTCATTATGTTAATTGAAATAAGCCAGGCACAGAAAGACAAACATCACATGTTCTTAGTTATGTGTGGGATGTAAAAATCAAAACAATCGAACACACGGAGGCAGAGAGTAGATGGATAGTCACCAGAGGCTGGAAAGGGTAATGGAGAGTATGGGAAAGATGAGAATGGTTAATGGGCACAAAAACTAGTTTGAAAGAATGAATAATACCTAGTATTTGATATCACAGTAGGGTGACTATAGTCAAAGTACCTTCACTATACTTTAAAAATAACTAAAAAAGGATAAGTAAGTGGTTTGTAACACGAAGGATAGATATCCTGACAGGGTATCTGACAGGGTAGATATCTTATTTTCCATGATGTGATTATTAAGCATTGCATGCCTGTATCAAATATCTCATGTATCCCCTAAATATATGCACCTAATATGTACTCACAAAAATGTTTTAAAAATCATAAAGTGGCTACATTACTCCCTGCATATATCTAAATGCTAGCATTTTAGTGACAGGCTATGACCAAAAGCATAAAAAATGTGGTAGGTCCTTATCTAAATCAGACAATTAACTTTTCTTTCTATCATTTAAAAAATGATATATGCAAATACCAGTTTTGGAAATTCAGTATGAAGATAAATAATCTCCTTCACTTAAATAGTATACACAAAACAAGGACACAGTAGAAACAAGCACACAATAATTTATTTTCAGCTATTTTAAAAGGGCATCATCACACATTTACAAAATTAGTTTCAAGATACAGTACTGACAGTCAATTAGGTAATTTTCACTACTGGAAATCTTCAGATCTGTGCAACACTTACACATATTTTGTTTTTAAGCACACACATGAAGCCCCAGGAATGATAAAAGGTTTGGGATCAAAAATCATTAGAAAGTCTCACGTTTTTAAATTGCACCTAATCCAAGTGAATGCCACTTAATTTTAATAACAATTAAAACAACTAAAGTAGTTTGAGAGAAATCCCAGTCAATACTATTTCCTTAAGTACAAGGCCAAAGTTTCCTGAACTTTGAAACTTATACAGTATCACAGTTTTTCCTCATTACTTAAAGGAAAATATCTGAAACTAGTTCAAACTTTGATTGAATTGAATTATCTTGAAAATAAAAACCATTTAAAGGTTTCTGCTTTCACCTACTTTTCCAAATAGTAAGATAAAGTAGGTACTATCTCTGTTCAGAACTTATAAAAGTAAGTCTTTTATTTTTGGCCAGAAATATTAAAAGCTCTTACAGCTTTCCAGATCATCAGAGGTAACCATACCAATCAAATTTTAAGTGTCTTGTGTACTCTATCAACTTTTAGAGGCTTGATGAAGGTAGTTTAGGAGTTTTAGATAAGTAGAGCAAATGATAAATTGTTGGAAATGCACAGAAACAAAATGACTATCCATAGAGTCAAATAAAAGCCTTCCATTACAAATTTTAAAAAATCAGTTTACTTATATATGAATATATATATGTTTGCTTATACATGGAGATATATATATTTACTTATACATGGATATATATGTTTACTTATATATGGATTTTACTTATATATGGATATATATGTACATCCATATATAAGTAAACTGATTTTATATATATAAATATATATATACACACACAAGTAAAAATCAAAGAAGAGCAAACAGCAAGTAAATGAAAATTAAAAGAAAAAACGAATACATAGGAACGTGACTCACAATTTTTTTCCACTCAGTTTACATTGGAGGCTAGTATTACTCAGAGCCATGGACACATGTGGGACAATGTCACATATGGACAATATCAACTGGCCAGATTTATCCAATTTTCTATCTGGTTTTGAAGAATATTTTATCTAAAGTTTTTGAACTCTCGATTTTCTTTGTATGTACATCAAGATACACATACAGAGAAACAGAAATAACTACACATGACTTACACAGACAGTGTATGACATGCTTGGGCCTTCTGTTTTGTTCTAAATTTTCTTTTTAAAATAAAAAGTCATTTTAGTTCAGAACAAAAATTTACCACACGAGATCTTTCTTCATACAAAATTATTCTTTCTTTTTTCTCTTCCTTACCAAAGAAATGCATATTTATATCCATAACTGTCCTCACATCTCTCTCCCCTACTTACTCTTTTCTTTCTACCTGGTTTATAAATAATCTTTCTAAGTCTATAATTTGAGTTAACTTTTAGATAATTGTTGAATTACACAATTTTTTTTTCTTCAATAAGAACACATCTTCTTTGGCATATTTTACATACAGAATTATGTATTAGCCATAATATCTATTCTTAGTAACCTTAAATTTTGGTGAAAACGTTGGAAGCAAGAAATCCTGAACTATCTATCAGACATTAGCATTTTATAGATGAAAACATTCTACATTTTAAAAAATAATGTTTCCCCATACCATAACCCTTTCTTAATTGGAAATTACCAAGGTATCTAATGAGCATCAAAAACAATTTTAAGATTTAAAATTATACAAAAAGTTTACCTACAAGCATTTATCCTATTTGCATGTACTCAATTCTTTCAATTTTAATAGTTTATCCAGATTACTTCTGAAAACTGAGATATTAAATAAAGCTAGTCATCACTTCAAGTTATTTCCTTGTTAACTATCTATAGTTTGTGAATATCTGGCGTTCACCTAAGTAATGAACTTAAAGCTAAATACATGGGTATTTTCACCAAGAACTCAGGGTATTCAGCTGTTTTCATTAAACCAACAACATTAAATTAGTCTTATTTATCAAAAAAGTCATACAAACAAAGATAATTTTGTTTTGACTGGGTTTGTAGTTTTGTAACCTTGTGTGCCAAACCTTGACACCTCAAAATATGTAGCAGAGAGAAATATAAAACACACACACACAAACGTATGTTGACAATTCTGAAGACATTTCTATTTTATTTTACCAATAATTTTAAAGCCTGCTTGTTTATTAAAGATGTACTTAAGTTATGTGAACTTCAGTAATGCTTGTGTTTGTTTACTTTATCTATGAGCACTGTTTCATTTATAAGCCAGTTTGGTATCCTGTGAAAACAATACATAACATCCAGACATATATACACACAGAGAAACAAAGACCTAATAGCTTTACCACAGAACACTAGCCACAAGATAGCAGTACAAACTCAGTGGTTTACATACATGTTCACATGGGTAACCTTTGTTTGCTCCAGTAGGTAATCCAATGAAGACTGCGAAACAAAATTTTGGATACAGCAGTTTCCGTGACCGTTTGATTTTTGATGGCCAAACTTCCCCAGACTCTAAGAACACTGGAGCCAAACTGTACCCAGGAGAACATCACGTACTAACCAGGCCCAACCCTGCTTAGAACAGCGGCATAAAACCTGGATACAAGGAACTCCATCCTACTTTCCCATTCACAAGCAAAATGAATCCAATTGTGAGACAGCACTACAACTCAGAGACCTTTCGAAATTAGAAGAGACCTGGCATGTTCAGGGCAGTGTGGCTGCAGACCTTCCCTTGCTCCATCAGACCAGAGCTCTGCTCAGACCAACCTTAAACAACAAACCCACACAGGCTGCACTCTGGAATGGAACCCAACCACCCAAAACTCCATCAACACATACACACAATCACCAAAATACAGTCCAACTCCTGCAACAACAAAGCTCCAGGAGTGTCCAAATGGGAACAATTTCTCTCTCCACAGGTTGGGCTTGTTCAATCTGCAAATGGAAATTCCTCCAGAGTTTCCTAAATTGAGAGGAGCAGATCCCACCGTCTGGACCCACAAAAGACACTCACTTGCACGCACATGTGTGCGTGCACACACACTCAATTACAGACAACCCCCAAGTGTGTCCACAGTAAAACAACTGGGGTGCTTCCTTTCTCTGTTGGTTGGGCTTGTTCAACCTGCAAATGGAAATTCCTTCAGATTTTCTCAAATTAAGGGAGTCAGTCTCACTGTCTAGTACCCACTGAAGATACCCACTAAAGTTAAACTTCAAAGGTAGTTCTTCCTAGGCAACCAGGAACACAACTGGGGCTGGCAGGATGGGGCCAGAGAGAGAGAGAGAAAGAAACCGACTTCCAGCCAAAAATGGGCAGGCAGCTGCTTAAGGAGGGCTCCCAAGATTCTCCGATCTCCCAGCAGCCGAGCTGTGAGCACTGTCCTACCTGTCAGGGAACTAAAATCTGCTGCCAAAATGCCGGGGGTTTCTCTAGGTCCTGTTGCTTGCCACACAGGAAGCCAATCACTGAGACGAGCACTGCCAGGGAAGAAGGCTTTAACTGAGTGCTGTAGCTGGGGAGACGGGAGACCAGTCTCAAATCCATCACCCCATCAAGCTAAAATTGGAGGTTTATATCATGGAGAAGGAATGTAACTATAGGCAGGAAAACAGAAATTTGGGAGGGGTAAGAGAGGGGAGCTTCAGTTTCCTGATACATCTGCAAGGCCTGAGGGTCAGTTTCCTGAGACAGGAACTCAGACAAGACAAATGTTTTTCAAGCTTTAAGGCCGGGAGGATCAATTTCTATATAAAAAAGAAAAACGAAAGCATCCACTTGTTGGGGAAAATTGGGCCGGTTTTGTTTTCCTCACATTTTCCCTGGGCCAGGACCCAGGAAGGTCCCCAGGGTTGTCGTGTGATCCACCCTCGTTTCAGACTGGAATAGCAACAGCTGCCTGCAGATCTAGAATCTTTATGGAGAGATAAACACTTTCTGGGAAACTCCTTAATGAGTTGCAATCATTTTCAGCCTGTTTCAACTCATCTCATCCTCCGAAGACCCATATTTAGGTTCTGTGGCTACCTTTCTCCCTCATGCCTGCCCTACCGTTGAGCCCCGAGCAATGAAATCAGAGCTACATGGGGCAGAGCCTGGGCCTGAACCCGGGTCACCTGACTCAAAAGGCTGCACTGTAAAACCTTGTTTAATTTATAATTTTCTCAATTCGTGGTTTTTCGTTTGTTAGTTTGCTTTTGTATTTTTCGTAGAGACAGGGTTTTACCATGTTGGCCAAGCTGTTCTCAAACTCCTGACCTCAGGTGATCCACCTGCCTCGACCTCCCAAAGTGCTGGGATTACAGGTGTGAGCCACAGTGCCCAGCCAATTCGTGTTTTTAAGCTTTGATTTTCGTGTCACGACTTCTTAGTCTCAATGTTTGCACCAAGGTCTGGATCTCTCTTGGGTGTGAACTGGCCAGGCCTTGTTGACATTATCTGTGTTGTTCGTGACAGGGAGAACTCACTTCAGTTTTGGAACATTTGTTGCATGTGAGATGTTTCTTTGTTCTTCAGCCATAATGAAGTGTAGAACTGAGGTAAACTTAGAAGAATTAATTCTTTCATGTATTAAAAATTAAGTGTTGCATTTCTGTTCTGTCAGTTGCTGCCCTAAGTCCTGGTTAAAAGTGGCCAGGACCTCATGGAGCTGCCATCGTAGGGGCAGAGACAGGCGGGAAGGCAGAGAGAGAGAGGGAGAGAGGAAGGGAGGGAAGGTGGCTGTAGACCAATGCCAAGTGCAACTACCAAGCAAATGCACAGCAGGGGAGGGCAGGAAAGAGGACCGTGCGGGGAATTCAGACAGCATCGGGGACACACACAGGCACTGCCCTGCACTCAGTGAGGCAGCTGCAGGACACTCAGTGCAGAGAGCAGACAGGCAGGCGGCACCTTCCTCAGGTCAGCCCATGGCTCTGCTGTCCTCCCAGCTCCAGCGCCAGAACCCAGAGGCAACCCCCTCCTTCACCAAATCTCTCCTCAAACTGTGTCTCCTTTCTGTCCAGGGATTTTAACCATGGTCATTTCCTTCTGTCTTGCCTGCAGCTGACTCATTCAAGTCTCCCTCACGTTTAGGCTTTCGCACCTGCAAAATTTACTGCCCTTCTAAGTCACCCCATCCATCCCTTGCCTGGCAGCCAGAACGCGCTTTTGAAATACAGACCTTCTCATATCTCTTCTCCCACTGACTGCTTCTGTCACACACAGGGCAAGATGCATCCTCTTGTCCTGACCCACAGGCTCGGTGCAGCCCGGCCCTGCCTGCTGTATCGGTGAGTCCTCTCCTCCTCTTTTGCTCTGTTTTGGTCACGTGGCCCATTTTCAGCTGGGCAAATGCAACCCCCTCTCCCACCTCGAGGCTCTCACCTCTGAGTCGCTCCCCGGCTCCTGATGCTCTGTGAGTGTTCCCAGAACTAAGCTGGTCCAGCTGCATTTTTTTTCGAGGCCCAATAACGGAAAGCAGGCAAACTGGGAAAGAAGGGAATTTATTGCTGTAACTGGATACTGGGAGCAGGCCAGAGATAATTCCACCAGAACAACTCAAAGTGTTACAATTTTATTAGTGCTTATATAAGTTGGGGTTATGTGCCTATGTGCAGAATAGCATTTGCCTAAGTCTACTGGTAACTAATTTTGTTTCAACTAGAAGGTCAGAGGCAAAAATGCTTGCTATGTCTGATTAAAAGGACTCCAGTACCTTCAAGGCCTGCCTACTGTTGTACCGGAGTGATTATGTCTATCTTATCTCCTTTACAGCTTGGTCCAGAGAGCTGCCTTAGACTCTCCAGTGAAATCTATTCAAACAGCTGCCTCTGTTACCTTGACTCATCTCAGGTACCGGTGCTGGCACTAGGAATTAAAGACTGTCTCTATTATTTTGACTTGCTCCAGGTTAGGGAGAAGCCCATGCAAGGCTCCTACCGACCACATGTTTCATTTCTAGCTTTGATGTCTGGGCACGGATTTCCCTAGGTTTAGCTACTTGCTCAATCTTAATGCAGTGCTGTGGAAATCTGTCTGTGTAACTGGAATGCTATGCAGGCCTGTCTGTGTGATTGTCAGGGAGAATCAGCCTGCCACATGGGGACGATACAGGCTCGTGATGGGGCCTCAGCTGACAGCACAGTTTCTTCAGGGAAGCATCCCCATCCTGGCCCACCTGCAACAGGATGCCGATTCTGTCTCTCATCACAACCCTCACTTGTTTTTCTTATGAAATGTCATATATTATTTATTGACTTTCTTTAAAATATCAGAAAGGACAAACTGCTAATACAGAATGTGGAAGAATCTCAAACACCTGATGTGGGGTGATGGAAGCCAGACTCCAGGCCGCCCACTGGTTCCGGGACATCCTGGAAGGGCTGCAGGGAGGAGGGCACATCTGCGGCTTCAGGAACTGTGGGAGGGCCGGGTGCCTGCACAGGGGCTGGAAGGAATGTCTGGAGGTGGTGGGGCTGTTCCCTACTGCCGTGATTACACATTGCATGCATTTGCCAAAACACAGAGAACTCTCGACTACCATGGGTAAATTTTACTGTAGCTCCATTACACTTCAAAGAAAATCTGAAGTAACCCTTTCCCTCACAAAAAACGATGAAAACTATTAAAAAGCAAATCGTCAGTAGCACTGAGATATAAAAATATGCTTGGAAGATATCTTCGAAGCATGACAAAGATTTAATAGTTTCTATCTGGAAGGAACCAGAAACAAATTCAGAAGAATCACCCTCAACCACATAGTAGGAATGTGAACAGAGTGCCTGAGCATGGACTGTCGCTTCAAAAAAGTCACAGACGGACTGTTCTGGGTGACATATATTTTTCAGTTAAACCTTTACTTTGAGATTATTGTAAATTTACATGGAGTTGTAAGAAATAATACCTAGAGATCTCATGTACCCTTTACCCAAATTTTCCTAAATGGTAACATCTTGCAAAACTATAGTTCAATATCATAGCCAAGAGGTTGACCTGGATGCAGTCAAGACACAGAACGTTGCCATCACAGCGAGTGTCCATCACGGTGCCCTTTTACAGCCAAACCCATGATCCTCCACCCTCATCTCTTCCTTAACCCCTGGCAACCAGGAATCTGTTCTCCATTTCTATGATCTTGTCATTTCAAGTACACTGTATAAATGGAATCATCACATTACTTACAGTATGTAATCTTCTGGGATTAGCTTTTTTTTTTCATTCAACATGCCTTCATCAAGAATCCAACCGAACTGTTGTATGTATCAGTAGTTGCCTCTTTCGGTTGCTGAGTACTAACCCATCACATGCACCTACCACACTTTGCTTAAATACCAGCTTCTTGAAGGAAAGACACCTAGGTTGTTTCCAGTTTACAGGTATTGTGAATAAGGCTGTTAGAAGCATTTGTGTATAGACTTTTCTGTGAAGCTACAGTTTCATTTTTGGGGGACAGACGAATGCCCAAAAGTGCGATTTCTGGATCACTTGTAAGTTGCATGCTTTATAAGAAACTTCCAAACTGTTTTTCTAGAGTGACTGTAACATTTCACATTTAAAACAGCAATGCGTGGGTAATCCCGTTTCTGTGCATCCTTGGCAGGACTTGGTATTGCCACTACTGTTTATCTGAGTGGTTCTGATAGGTATGTAGTGATATATCATTGTGGTTTTAGTGGGCATTTTCCTAGGGCTAAGGATGTTGAGCATCTTTTCATATGCTTCTTTGACATCTGCATATTCATTTCTGTGAAATGTCCGTTCATGTCTTTTCACTATTTTCTAATTGGATTGTTTGTTTTTGTAATTGTTGAGTGTCAGAATTCTGTATACATATATCCTAGATACAAGTCCTTTGCAGGATATGTGGTTTTTCTATCTTTTTCATTCTCTTATCAAGGTCATTCACAGCACAAATGTTTTCAATGTTTATGTAGCACAATTTACTAATTTTTCCTTTTACAGCTCTTGCTTTTTGTGTCAAGCTTAAGAAGTCTTTGATTAGCTCTGGATCCTACAGATATACTTTTACCTTTTTTTTTTTAAAGTTTTGTATTTTTATTTTTTGCTTAAATCTGTGATCCATTTTGAGTTAATTTTTGTACAAGTTATGAGATTTAGATCAAAGATCTTATTTTTCTTTTTCTTTTTTCCTCTCTGGACGTCCAATTCCAGCACCATTTGTTCAAATGGTTATCCTTCTTTTATTAGATTGCTTTTTCTTCTTTGCCAAAAAGCAGCTGGATATATTTGTGTGGATCTCTTTCTGAGTTCTCTATCATGTTCTGTTTACCTATGAGTCTGCCCCTCAGCTAATATCCCAGGGTCTTTAATACCTTAGGTATAATAGGTCTTAGTATTGAGTGAAATAATTCCTCCCACTTCACTATTCATTGTCAAGATTGTCTTAATTATTCTAGAGTCCATGCCATTCCATATATAGTTTAGAATGAGCTTATTTTATGTTTACAAAAAACCTTGCTGAACTCAGAATAGCCAAGAGAATCTTAAAAAAAAAAATTAAAAAGGAGAGTAGAATTGGAGAACTCACACTTCTTAATTGTAAGACTTACTATAAAACTGTAGAATCAAGGCAGTGTGGTACTGGCAAAAAGGGAGACATATAGGTCAACAGAATGGAATTGAGCCCTGAAATAAACTCTTACATTTAAGCTCAATTGTTTTCTGGCAACAGTGCTAAGAAAATTCAAAAGAGAAAGAAAAGATTTTTCAACAAATGATGCCAGAACAACTGAATAAATACACATAAAAATAATGATGTTGGGCTTCCTATATCATACACAAAAATTAAATCAAAATGGATCATAAACTTAAACGTAAGGGCTAAACTGTGAAACTCTCAGAAGAAAACTCTTAGGAGTAAATCTTTGTGAGCCTAAGTTGGTCAGTGTTGTTTTCAAACCGGACACTAAGAGCACAGGTAACAAAAGGAAAAATAAATAAATTGGACTAAATAAGTTGTTTATTATGTAGTTCATATTTTCTATATTCTTGCTGATTTTCTGTCTACTGTTTCTATCATTATAAGGGGATTGTTGAAGCCTTTAATTATAATTGTAGGTTTGTGTATTTCTCTTTTCAGTTCTATGAGTTTTTGTTTTATTTTGGGGGGAACTGTTGTTTCATGCATATACATTTAAGATTGTTTCTTCCTCATGGATTGACTGATTGATTATATTTTAGTATTTATATCATTAGATTCTAAGTGCCATTGTTTTTTTTTTTTTTTTTTTTTTTTTTTTTTTGATGGAATCTTGCTCTGTTTCACAGGCTGGAGTACAGTGGCACAATCTTGGCTCACTACAACTTCCGCCTCCTGAGTTCAAGCAATTCTCCTGCCTCAGCCTCCCTAGTAGCTGGGATTACAGGCGCTCATCACCACACTCAGCTAATTTTTGTATTGTATTAGAGATGGGGTTTCACCATGTGTGCCAGGCTGATCTCGAACTCCTGACCTCAGGTGGTCCACCCCCCTGGCCTCCCAAAGTGCTGGGAGGACAGGCGTGAGCCACTGCATCTGGCCTTAAGTGCTGGGATGACAGTAGGGAGCCACCGCGCCTGGCCCTGAGTGCCATTCTAAGTGTCTATTCTGTTGACTGTTTACCCTTAGTGCCTAGAGCAAGGCTTGCAGGAGGAGGCACCCACTATGTGCTAAATAAATACGTAGACATTTTTAACATAAAAGATTATCTAGATTAACCTATTCGCTTTACAGTGGAGAAAACTGAGCCCCATAAAATTTACTCTAGTTGTTAATGCTGTAAGAAATGTCTATCAGAGAGCATTAGAGTAGACTACAACAGCTTTGCTCTCAGACTTACATTTAAAATAAATATTTAGAGCTATGTGTGTATATACATTACATGTGTTGAGATGCAGATCAAGTAAAAAGAGAAGCCCCTAGGTCCTAAAATGTTCTTGACCTTCCCTATTGGTGTTTTATTACACTTTACTCTCCTGTGCAATCCATAACTCCGCACATAGTACGTGCTTAATTAGCGCCTAACTGCTTAATGCTACCTTCCACTTCCCTCTGTGTATAATTTATTGGAATACCCAATAATGTTAATAAGAGGTTGTAAGAAGCTCATTCCTCCCCCCAGAGGTCGGTCAGTACTCTAAGCTCAAGTCTTCACTTCAAAGTTCCTGACAGAGCTGGAGTGCTTCTTTTCGGAAGCCCGTGGCTTCATTAGCTGTAGATCCTCTTTCTCCTGGGATACCTGACAGAGGCCCTATTTCTATCGCAGTCCTTACCAACTATCTTACTCACGTAAATACAGTCCCAGGGCAGCTGACCTTTGTGGTCTGCAGGCAAAAAAAACCCTCTTATTAAATAATTTATGAAACCCACAGCTGGACCATGGTTACATTGTTGCCCAGCCAGTGATATTCTGGTTTTATTTTGAACCCTGCTTTTTTTGTTTGCTTCCACTCTTTGCCTTGTTTCCCACCCCCTCCAGGACACCTATCTTACCCAAGGAAGCATTAAGTCACTCAATGATGTGATCCATGTTGGAGGAGAAAAAATGAGAGCTGGTAGCTGATCTAAGCTCCACGATGCTGGAGAGAAGCCAGGAGTGTTATTTAGCCTCATTCCCACACTGATTCCTGCTACTTCAACCTTGGGCTGCAGCAATATTGACCACATGGGTGACCCTCTATACTAATTAGGACTGACAACTCTGGGTCAGAAAATGTGCCCTTCAGAATGGCAGGTAAGAAGCAGAGTGTCGTGTACCTCAGAGCATGTTTGCATGGATACTTCACTTTGGGACAATGTTGGGTTCATGCCACCTACAGTTGCCCAGTGGCACTGAGATTTTGTCAGGTATCTACTGTGTGTGAGGCCTGGTTTTAAGTGCATTAGTTCAGGAGATACTAAGAACAACAGACATGCTACTCCCTGGGAGAAGCCAAAAATATGATGTGACCGAAGAACGACTGCAGATGAAATCTCACGTGAGCTCTGCCTTGCTGTGTCACTCATTTCAGAGGTGCAAGAACTGAGTGTGGTGGTGAGGCTGTGGGGATCAGACCTGGAATATAAGGAGTTGATGGTTGAGCTCAATCATAGCAGCAGGGGGAAGTTATGGTGCTATCAGAGGGGCCAAGTCCTCACCACAGTGGCCACCCCAGTCCCTGGAATCCAGGAAGGCTCTAACAATGACCTTCATGACCATCATGAATCTTGTGCTTCAAATGGCCTCCAGTGCATGCACTGAGATCCTTTGGCTTCTGTACTCTGGGTTCAGACAATGTCTTATTTTCTCATAGTTAGGCAACCATTACATAGTAGAAAGAGTAGGAATCTTACAATCAGAATGGCCACCTCTCCACGGTAAACTCAGTCAAATTGTTTATCTCATTTGGCCTCAGTTTTTTAATCTAGAAAATGGGGATCACATTAGTGCTGGCCTATTATGATTGCAGTAGATGATGCTGACTGTCCTGGCAGATATAGGCTTCCCTGACTATAATCCTCCACACATCGTGCAGTCCTGTAGAACTTGCCTGCAGAGGCACAGAGGGGCCTCTTTTCCATATCCTCTGTCTTGCCTTTCCCAGTTCCCTGGGAGGAGAAATGCACAGGGGGTTGCCCTTCAGTTATTAACAGTGGAAATAGACTTAACTTCCACTAAGAAATGAGCAAATTCTGAGTTGTTGTTGTTGTGGTTGTTTTTGAGACAGAGTCTTGTTCTGTCACTCAGGCTGGAGTGCAATGGTGCAATCTCGGTTCACTGTAACCTCTGCCTCCGAGGTTCAAGTGATTCTCCTTCCTCAGCCTCCCGAGTAGTTGGGACTACAGGCACCCACCACCACACCCAGGTAATTTTTGTGTTTTTAGTAGAGACGGGGTTTCGTCATGCTGGTCAGGTTAGTCTTGAACTCTTGACCTCAGATGATCTTCCTGCCTCAGCCTCCCAAAGTGTTGGAATTACAGGTGTGAACCACTGCACCCGGCCCAAATACTGAGTTTTAATACAGAGGGCTGAACCTGAAATCTGGACAGCTATATCGAAGGCCAGGTGAGGCTTTCCAAGATTTCTTCCACTGTCATCTGCAAAAAAATCTGGTTTATAAAAGACTGCCATGGTGCAATTTTTGAAATGATATTTAGAGTTCCTTCCTTTTATGCATGTTTTCCTCTGATGTGCCTCTTGTCTGCTGAAGTTATTTCACTTCATATGGGATCCTAACAAATGAATGCCAAGTTAACAGTAGGACACCCAAGGAAAAAATGTAGAATAATTAGTGAAATTACAGAATAATTAGAGAAACCAATGAAGTAAATAGAAACTTCAGCCCTCAATGAGAGGTAATTGTTCTGTCTTATTTTTCTATGTCCTGGGATTTTATTTACTTATAGAGACTTACAGTCAGTTATGGTGCATGGACTTGACAGCTAAAATATATTTATTTAATTATTGCTGTATTTTTTTCCTATGCAGTACAATTTTTTTTTTTAATCAGGTGAAGAAAGAACACATTTATTCAGTCTGTTCTGGGAAGCATCCACTGCTCCACAGTCTACAGGTATCTTCACTTAAATATCAAAAGTCATTTGGGACTTGATTTATTCAATAAACTCCTTCAACTGGAAAACCTGAGAATATGTATCATATCATATACCAAACCTAGTATATAATGCTGATTGAACCACGAGAAATTGTCAACTGCCATCTGTGTGCAACTAAAATATTCTCGATTGCAGCCTCATGAGACGTCTGAGCTAGAACCACCCATCTGAGCCTTCTGGTTTTCTAACACTTGGGAGCCATTTGTTGTTTTAAAGCTGCCAGGCTTGGGGGTAATTTGTTATACAGAATAGGACACTAATACATATTTTGGTACCTGAAAGAAGGATGCTACCAAACAGAAAATCTCAAATGTGAGAATGACTACGGAACTGAGAATTATGAGGATGCTTTAAGGATTTTACAGAGAGCATTAAAGAATGGTTAAACTCCCTGACTGCTACTAGAATTTCAGACTTTAAGAAAGATGCCCATGTGGACAAAAAGGAAAGAGGAAAATTAAAACCTCCTTATGTAGTGGCAGAAAGCTTAGCAACATGGTAGCCTTCAGTGATGTGGAAAGTCAGAAAGGTACTTAATGAACTGGGTGACCTAGTTATGGAAATTTCCAGCCAGTGATGTCCATGCCATTTGTTTTGTTTCCTTGCTGTTTATAATAATATGCAAGGGGAGAAGTATAAGCTGTAGGAAAAACAACAAAAAGCCAGGCTTTGCTGGCAAAGATTCACACCTTTCCCCGATGGCAAATAATGCTAAAATTAAGACATATCTTCTAAACAAAGATCAAATCCAAGACACTCTCAGGAAAGCATGGTCTAAAGATGAGGCTAAGAGTATGACTCTTAAATGCTTTATTTGAGTGGTGCCTCAAAGTACTACTCAATCAGCCAGAAGACCCTCAGATATCTAATAAGGTGACTTACTCACAGATCCTCTCAATCAAACAAAAGGATTTCTAAGAAGGTTAAGGCATTGTCTCTGAGCAGAAGCCTAAGGTAGAGAAGGGCTTATTTCAGACTGATTTGTGGGTGTGACTTTTGTCTAATGGAATAAAACTCAATGAGATTCATAACTGTTTTCAAAAATTATATCTGACAAATCACCATCACTGTGTGAAAGGATTGAAACAGTGCATAATGAGATTGGCATTCCTCCTAGCAGGAAGCCAGTTGAGAAAATTACTCAGCTGCAAATGCATGCTACCTTTCATGGAAAAAGAAGGATTCAGAGAGTGGAACCGAGAATCCCAAGGACCAGTTGAGGAGGCACGGAGAAGAACAGGTGGGCATGAGTAGGACTGAGTCCTAAACATTCAACATTTTTTAAGTTGGATTGCAGAACTGCTGCAGCCAGGGGTGCTGGTGCACCTCTTGATTTCCTCTTTTTGAGTAGGAGGGCTGAAGATGGTTCTTACTATTTTGTTCTGCTGAGCCCATAGCTGGCATCACCCCAAAAGTGGCAGCAGAGGAGGTCCCACAAGGGAGAGCCCCAAACCCTCCCATGATGGGGCCAGTTGCGATTACCAAGAAAGAAGCACTGAACTCCAGGGTGATCAGTCCAGAGGACTGATTCAAGGAACTTAATTAACAGAGGGCTGCAGCAATCCTCGCAATAAACGGTGTGAGAAAAGGCTGCTCTGCCTACACACGTCCACAGTGAGGGGTCAGGGCATGAAGCCAGTTTCTTTTAGTGTTTGGGTCAACCTAGATACCCTTATCAGTGCCTGAAAATGTTCAAGACCTGCTTTTGTTTGATTCAAGCCTGCTCAAAGAACCTGTAGCTGTCTGAGTCACAGAGAGGTCAAGACATTCTGTGGTTTTCTGTCCAGACACAGAAGGAAACAAGGGGTAACTGGAGACTCTGCACCTACTCCTGTCCCCATTTTACATTGAGCGGGGAAGATCTGATCTTTTCAATTCAAGAGTTGTGAAGAATTATAACAGACCACGGATTCCAGCTGATGGGATGGGATCATTTTATAGCAGTCTTGGCAAGGGGTGAGTTATTTTGCATGTCTGATGGATAGAACTCATTGAGGCCAGAGGGAAGATGGTGGCATACAGACCCTGGGATGGGCCCCAGGCTTCTAATAGTCACATCCTTCAGTGGTTTCCTCCCACGGTGCACCAGCATTGCGATGGCAGAACTGGTGATGTGGTACCTCTGAGATGAGGCAATGAAAGACAGTGGCTTGCATTTTGGTCGCTGTATCCCAGCTCACTGTCCATGGCGAAAGCCAACTGCTCTGTTGAGAGCAGCCCTATGAGAGACCCACATGGTGAGGAGCTGGGGCCTGCTGCCCACAGCCATGCAAGAGCATTTAGAAGCAGATCTTGCAGCCCTGATCAAACCTCAGATGACTGCAACCTTGGGTGAAACTCGGCGATAGACCCTGAGCCAGAGCCAACCTGCTAAGATGCTCTTGGACTTCTGACTGATAGCACTGTGAGGTCATGAATTTCACCATGCCTCAGGGTATTTTGTTACATAGCAGTGGATAACTAGTACCCAAGGTAGCACTGTGCTGCCCTAAAGCTGACTCTAGATAATGTAATAATGGTCTTGGTCTACAATCTGGCGTGCCGAGGAAGAGCAACTGTGGAGGAGGCTGGGAGCCACCTTAGTAGGTGGTAACTTCCTCAGTGCCATCTGCTAATAGTAGGAGGCAGACTTTGACCACCGTCTCTTGACTCTGCCATCAGGGGAGGGCCCTCCTGAGGGAGCAGTGGTTAAGAGCAAGGTGCTTGCCAGGCTGCTGCTGCTGAGAAGCAGGTGCTGGGAGCTGCTTCTGCTGAGAGCATCTGCTCAGAAAGAAGTGTGCCAAGGGCACCTGCAGTAGCTGGGGGAACACCTGGAGGCCCAACCTCACCATTTGCCATGAGGCAGAAACGTTGTTGGTTTACCACTGTAGCCTCAATGGCTCACAAACAGATAGCTTGCTTTTCAAATTCACCTACCTATAGGATTTACTTTTGACATCTATAGGACAATAGAGATTGGCTCCCAATTTATGGCTTAGCTTTTTTTGTTATAATTCAAAATGTATGGAAAAGTTGCAAGAGTTGTAGAAGGAGCATATATATATACATATATATATATGCAGATTTATATATATATATATGCAGATTTACTGACGATTTACAATTTGCCCAATTTGCTACCTATTGATCTATTTACTTGAGATTAAACTGGGACATTGTGCCCTTTTTGTCTTTAAATAGTTCAGCATGTGTTTCCCAAGAAGAAGGATATCCTATTATATAACCATAGTACAGTTTTCAAAGTCAAATAATTTAATACTGATATAATACCATTATCTAATCCACAGCCCATATCCAGATTTCATCAATTGTCCCCAAAGTTTTCTTTTGCCGTCTCTAAAATTCAATACAGGATTACACGGTCCATTAATTGATGTATCTCCTTGGTCTGTCTTAAACTTAATCACTTTCACAGTCTTTATGTGGGCCTCTTGATCATGGATTTTGTCTTTAAAAAACCAGAGTAAAGCCAGTTACTTTGTAGGATGCCTTGACATGATTTTTCAACTTCACGATTAAATTCACGGGATATATTTTTTGGCAGGAATGCCACAGAGGGGCACGGTGTCCTTCCCAGTGCACACATGAGAAGACGCATGACCATGGCTGCCCCCATGTTGGTGATGTTAACCTTCATCCCTGGGTTAAGATGGTGACTTCCAGGGTTCTCCAATAAGAGCTTACCAATCTTATCTTTATAATTAGTAAGGAACTAGCAGGGAGATGTTTGGAGACTATTTAACTATCTTGCTCCTCAACAACCTTTAATCCAGTAGTTTTATTATTCATTGATAATGTTCTAACGTTACTTTTTCCACATTTGTTCATATTCCTGTCAGAAAAAATACTTTTTTCTCATTTGTTTATTACTTTGTGCATTCATAACAATAAGAACCTTTGGATGCTGATTTTATTCTATGTGTTATGGTACCTAACCAGTATAATTCACATTGATGCTGTATTGTCAGATCTGCTCAGCAGGAGGCCTGTCAGCAACCTCCTGTATCCTTTGGCGTGACCTCATGCTTCTTGAAGAACTTCCTTATTTTATGGCTCAACATGTTGTTTTGGTCCCAATTTGTTTTTTCTTAAGAGCAAAGCAATAATTTCTTACTGGGCCCCTGGTGGAGTTAGTAGCCTATAAAGAACTCTACAGTATGGACCCCTTGAAATACATCCTCAGGCCCTTGCATTCTTCATATAGTTAAAAAAGAAGGCATACATTCCCTCCCATGGGACTTTGTGAGAAATGGAAGCTTTGAAATGTGAAAACCTTTACCCCAGAGGAACAGCTGGTGAAGAGATAGTGTTAAGACAGAAATGACTTGGAGTAGAAACACATTTGCATCCAAACAGTCGCATGGGCTCTTCCCTTTAAAACCTCAAGACCTCTCCTTCTTGGCTCCCCCTTGGGTTAGCTCAGTGGATCTGTCAGTGTTTTGGCAATGAAGGCATCCCCTCTCTCCTGGTACCATAGGATTCCTGGCACAACGCCTGCCCCTCTGTTTTATGGAGATGAGGCTGTCACAAGTCAGTGTCTCTGCAAGGCGACAAGGCTTCTGCTGGATTAAATTTCCTTGGGAGGTAGAAGATGGAATGGAAATAGACTCATCTTGAGTCTGCATCCTAGTACCCCAGAGGTGGGAAGGATTTCTGACACATTCAGAAGTGATGCTTGCCCTATTATTTGTGGTTGATCACATGCACTCCATTTATTGATGATGAAAATGCCTTGATGATGAAAAATGCATAAAATGAAGGCCTCGATTTAAAACAAATCAGGCAAAATGTAAGATGAACATAATCAATTCTAAAATTAAAAAGATTAAAGTCCCAACAGTGGCTACATCATGAAGACTACCCTGGTCTATGATGTTTCTGGTCCATTCTAGAACTTGTGCCCACAGTTGGGTGAAAATGGCCCCTGATAGGATGAGAAAGCATACTCAGCCTAATGGAGGGAGGGAGGTGGAGAGGAGTTGAAAACAGAGATTGATCCAATAGGTTCTGGCAGCCAGGGGCTTGGCTTTGCCTTAGAACCTTGCTTTGGCTTCTTCAGAGTCCTGGAGCAAAGGAGAATGAAAGGCCACAGGCTTTCATTCATTAAGGGACTGGATCAGGCCGGAGGGCATTTCCCCTTAATGAGAGGTTTCTCAAAATGGATTAACGAGTTGTCCTAGAAAGAGGGCTCCGTCTTCAAATTGCTGTGTGAAGCGCTACATACTTTATTCTTGCTCCCCCAACCCCATTTTAAAGATCCCAGAAGTCCTGCAGTCAAGACCCGTGACTCTCTCTGTTTAACTTTGTGTTCTCCAAGCTTATTGGACTGAGGACCATCAGGTGCCCACAGACCAGGGCTGGGGCAATCCTGCTCAGTTTCACTGAGCTCTGCTTGCCCGTATCCAAACTGCCATGAGCAGTCAGGATGTGGTTCCTGCTCAGAGGGTTTCCCAGTTCTGCGCAAAGGTTGGCATGCCTGAAGAGACACGGTGAGGTCCCAGAGCAAAGTGGAGGGCATCAGAGCATGGCCTCTGCAAGCCACTGTTGAGGACTGAGTCCTGGCCACTGTTGAGGACTGAGTCTTGGCTCCGCTCAGTAGTGCTGCTAAGAAAATTACTTATCCTTTTGTGTCTCAGTTTCCTCATCTATAAAAGGCGTGCAATGACAATACCTGTCTCACAACTGTCTGTGTAGATTAGGCACATGAGGCAATACGTGTAAGGCACTTAGAACAGTGCCTGGCACACAGGATATGCCCCAAAGTGTAGCTGTTGTTCTTAGGAACTCAGGTGCTTTCAGCAGCTCTGGCTAGAATGGAGCCTTAGACCTCTGGTGCATTACAGCAAGGGGAGGGCATCTCCACATGTGCTTATTACTTCTCCAAGTAGAAACGGTGAGTCCATGGAAGAATGTAGTTACACCTTCTCTTTTCTTTATTTGGAATACAAATTTGTTGTTCTCTATCTGTGCAGGTGTCCATATGGAAAGCCATGAGCAGAAAGACTTTAAACAGAGTGCATTTTCCAAGATGGCAAAGGCTGTGGGAGATGTAGCTTTAGGGGACCTCTGAGAGCCTGGTTTTGGATGTGTAAACTTGAGACACCTATTAATTATCAAAACAGAGATGCTCTTAGGAAGTATAAGCTAGAACTTATGGGCCAGATGAGGACAGGAGTTATGAATTTAGATGTCATCACCAAATACATGGTATTTGAAGCCAAGAGACTGGAAGAGATTCCCAAGGCAGCAAGTGGACGAAGGAGAGAAGACCAAGGGCTGAGCCCCTGGAATAGAAAATTTAGAAGTTTCAGCAAAATTATAGATTATGAGACAACATTGTTGGCTATAAGAATGAAGAGCGGATGAGAAAGGTTTGAAGTTGCTTCTGAAGCTTGGTCTTGTAGGAACTGAAAGTCATTGGGCGACACAATGACCTATGTCAAGGATTCTGTGCCAATGATCCATGTCCAGAAGCGGAAAGTTGTATTTCCTTAATGCCTGCAGCATGGAGATTCTGAGAAGCTTCACCATGAGGTCACTGTCCAAGCTGGGCAGGGATGCTGCCCTCCCAGCTCAGGTTCCGCCAAAGCAGCTCTGAGGATCTGACTGCCAGTCAACAATGGGTTCCCTCCTGTGAGGAAGACCTTAGTGGCAGGTGTCAAGAAGGGCAGCAGTTGGAGTTGATTAGTTCTCTGGGTCAAGGTTACAGGCTGTATATTATGCACAGAATTCAAGGGAAGCTGGTAACAATTTTAAGCACAAGTATCACTTTTGCTAAAGCAGAGTATGGCTTAATTGATTGGCGTTAATTTAAAGCATGAAATCTTGTCAACTGTAGTAGCTGTAGAAGTGCCTGGCTTTCTTCCCTGGTTCAGGAAAGATCACCATCCTGAGTTTTGTGACTCCCTGGCTTGGAGGATGAAATGGTCCAACTCTGTACTGCAGGGGACTATTGCTTGAGGCCTTCCTCTCCATCCCTCGTCTCATCTTCTCTGCCTGACTGACCAATGGTTTCTACTTTGTGCCTGAGGAGATGCCTCTTAAACTTGAAGCCTGGAATTGTCATCCATAAATGGGGATGCTTCATAGAAATCAGCTCTCTATCCATTCACCCATTCATTCACCCATATATCCATTCATCCATCCACTCACTCCCCTATTTATCCACCCATCCAATGTCCATCTGTCCACCCATCCACCCATCTATCCATCTATGTGTCCATCCAGTCATCCAACAACACGAGTTATTCATCCAGCACACACCATGAGCTCTACTGGGGCTGCTCCTGGGAGGAGGTGTGTGAGTAGACACAGTGCAGTGCAACACCGTAGGCAGAGGGTGCACAAGGAGGAGCACAGGGAGGTGCACAGGTGGGGGCCAGGAAATCTCTTTACAGGAGCTGTCTTTTAAGTCTATCTCAGTGATTCTGAACTGTGGATGATTTTGCCTCCTACATGACATTTGGCAATGCTTGGGGACATTTTTGCTTGTCACAGCTAAAAAGTTGGGATCAACAGCTGTGTGTGGAGGCCACATCCTCCAGTGCACATGACAAAGCCCAAAACAAAAAGAATAATGTGACCCAACATATCCAGAATGCCAAGGCTCAGAAACCCTGTCCTAGAGTGACAAGCGAGTGGTGAGGAAGGTGGAAAGGGGCTGAGCGGGTCTCGGGGAGCACTGGGCGTGCAGGGGACGTGGGTGCTGCACCACCGGAGACCCTGGGAGCTGGGAGTGACAGAGGTACCCAGATTCTAACTGTCTTGAAGGCAATTGAGAGAGGCAAGTGGTTTTAAGCAGGGAGGGACCTAATCAGGTTGAGGTTTTCGAAATATGAACTACTCCAGCAGCAGTGTGAAGGTTGGTGCCAGGTAGGGTGGGGGCCAGCACCAGTAATCAGGGGGAGGCCACAGGCACACAGAGGATGCCTCCTACCTGCAGGACTTCATGACCAGGATCCCTGGTATTCTATTTTTAGTACTTTCACTTTTGAATATATGGTATACTGCACATTTCTTTTGCCACATTTCAATAATACTTTATCTTTTTATCTTTTAAAAATTTATTTAATTTTTGTTTTTTTGAGACAGAGTCTTGCTCTGTCTCCCAGGCTGGAGTGCAGTGGCACAATCTTGGCTCACTGCAACCTCTGCCTCCTGGATTCAAAAGATTCTCCTGCCTCAGCCTCTCCAGTAGCTGGGATTACAGGCGCCTGCCACCACGCCCTGCTAATTTTTTTGTATTTTTGGTAGAGGTGCGGTTTCACCATGTTGGCTAGGCTGGCCTCCAACTCCTGACCTCAGGTGATCTGCCTGCCTCAGGCTCCCAATGTGCTGGGATTACGTGGCCTTTTTTTTTTCAAGTAATTGTTTTTAATAACATCCTTTCCAAAATACAGACCAGATGATATGAAAGGGACTGTCACTACATTTGGGTCTTAGAAAGTGGGTCTGGGGCAGCCATGGAACCAAGGCTGGACCTTTGATGACATCAGAAGCGCCCCTACAATCATATTGTAACTGGAGATGAAATTCATGGCAGTGCCCAGAAAACCGGAGCAGCTGCAGCCCTCTGCAGTCATTCCCCGGACAATTCCCTAGTACTATTCTAGAATAGCCGGGTTTTCTGGCCTCAGTTCTGATTAACCAAATGAAAGATTTAATTGAACCCAAAGAAAAATCAATTTCCCCTTTTAATTTTAATTGGACCTTTCAGCTGGTGAGAGCACTGCAAAATGAACTTCATTCCCTGTTTGTAATATTAAAGGGAAAAATTAATGTAATTAAAAATAATCACTAGGCATTGTTCTGAAATGGCGCTCGTGAATTATTTACACGGGAAATGCTGCCCTCTGCTGGCCACCTTGGGACACTAACACCGTGCTTTATCTGCTTCCATTTTCCGTCTCTGATTGGTTGGTATTTTTCTTCTTTAAAAAATTTACGTTGATAGACATTTGCTCATCTCCAGCAGGGGCTGTTGGGAATGAATGCTGTGCTGTTGCTGCCAATCCTGGAATGAAGTGAGACTCCCCTCCCCAGCCTCCTGACAGAGTCATCTCATTTCTACTTTGAAAAATTAAAGAACAAAGGTAATGTGTTTTATCGCAGAATTCAGCTTATACTCCAGCGTGGAAGACAAATTTCTGTTTAAGCTAATACTCTCTGCCCAGATGATGTTTCATGCTGCTGTATAATTGAGCCAGCTTCGTAAGGGAACATGGATCTGGCTTGTAAATGAGGTTGCTAAGGGAGCTGAATTATAAATGATAGAAAAAGTTAATCTTTCTCAGGTTAAAAATGTCATAAATCTCTGTAATTAAGGTGTTTCATTTTTTTTCCTTCCCAAGTTCAAAATGGATTTTGCATATGGAAAGATGAAATCACTTGCATCCCTACAAATTTATTAGGGCTGTGTGAGAATTATCTGAAGAGATACCAAAAAGCACAGCAGGCTTACACATAGGCAGGCATGTACTGTGAAGTCCTCTTTGTAAATTCTAGAGTGTAGCTTGTAATTTATAAGACACATTTTACTTTATTTAGGTTGTAACAACTTGAATCTTCCTTTCCCAATAGCAAGCAATTCCAGGCGGGGGATCTAAGCCATCATTTCATTTCTCCGGCAGCAAACAATATAATGCTAAGCAGGGGAATTCTGTTTCATGACTTGAGTTGATGTTACTGAGCCCTGGAGCACATTTATAGCTGGTAACAAGCACAGAAAAATCCTTATTAAACGATGAGGAAGAGGTGATACGAATGCTGACCTCCTTGGTCTAGAAAGACCAGGAATATTGCTGCTGTCCTGTAAGAATAGTCAGTGGTCAAGCCTACCTGTGTATTACCTGAGCAGGAATCAGAAGACAATCCCTCTACCTTGGCATGCAGCCTCTGCCTCCCGAGTTCAAACAATTCTCCTGCCTCAGCCTCCCGAGTAGCTGGGATTATAGGCACACACTACCACACCCAGCTAATTTTTGTATTTTTAGTAGAGACGGGGTTTCACCATGTTGGCCAGGCTGATCTTGAACTCCTAGCCTCAAGTGATCCACCCACTTCAGCCTCCCAAAGTGCTGGGATTAAAGGCATGAGCCATTTCTCTGGGCCTATTTAATTCTGTTTTAGATTCAGAGGGTACACTTAAAGATTTTTGATGTGAGGCTGAGGTTTAGGCTTTGATGTAACCCATCACCCAAGTAGAGAACATGGCACTCAGTAGGTAGCTTTCCAGCCCTTCTCCCTTTCCTCCCCACTTTTGGAGCCTCCAGTGTCTATTGCTGCCATCTTATGCCATGAAAACCCATTGTTTATCTCCTACTTATAAGTGAGAACAGGTAGTATTTGGTTTTCTGTTTCTGTGCTACACCATGATCCTTGAAGTTATTTCCTTTGAATTCCTGCTAGGAATCGGATTTTAAAAAGAACAAAAATCAGGACCAACATTGAAGAACCGTTTATTTCCAAAAATTTGGAAAAGTCTGACAGAATTAGATTAAAAGAACCTTTTGTGACCTGTTTATGTTCTGCCTTACTGAACACAGTCTGTGAACTTGCAGAATAAGGCAGGTGGGCACAGGGTCCTGGTCCCATGGCCTGGCCCGTGCTCAGAGGCCATGGAACTAAGACAGCAGAAGCAGGACAGAATCTTCTCCTTGTGTGAGTGCTTCTCTCAATATATCCATCCAGAGACCACCGGAAACAAAGCATGATGGCATAGGCAGAGGAACATCCTGTGGGGCATGCGAGGTGCTGAAGGTGTGTCCGTATGCAAGTCCTCTGTGAGGCAGAGTGTGTGGGCAGTCGAGTGTCCTTCCATCCTCTGAACTGAGAGTGTCAGGCCATGAGGTGGGCATGGATGAAGATCTCCCATCTGCATAGTCCAGCCCCTGAGCAGATAGATGCTCATCACACAGTGGGAACTGCGTGTCGCTGTGCCCCCAGCTGGCCCACTGTGAGGGAGAGGGGGAGAATCAAAAGGAAGCCATGTAGTCATAGTTTGGAGAAATCCCAAGTTAACTCTGCATCCATTAGAAAATGAGTAAATCAAGAAAACCAAAATGTTGCCTCCCTTCCTCTACCCCGGAGAAAACACACTTCAGGTCTGGGGAAAGAGAATATCATGCAGATATGCAGAATAAGAGCATGCACTGGCATTTCCTTGACTAGAAAACCGGCATCCTCAATAGCATGTAAATAGGCATGGCTCTGTAAGCCTGGAGCAGAAAGCTGCAGAAAGACGAACGGAGATGAAAAGATAGCAGTTGGTACAAAGAGACTAGAGGATAGGATGCAAGGAAATGCAATAAGATGGAAAATGATCTGCTTGAAATAAGGATTTCAAAAAAGGTCTTTTTGAAAGAAGGACTTTTGCTTGGTAAATAACATGCATAGAACTGCAGGAAGTGAAATCCCTGATGGAAAATTTTTGAGAAGCCCTGGTGGAATGCATAAAATACAGACAAATAGGTATGATCTGTAAGAGGGTGAATGACAGCTGAAGAAAATGAACTGTGAGCTAAGGACATAGGTGCCCCTGACAAGGTAACATGGGCAACTAGGACAGTTGCCATAATCAAGAGAAGGATTCCTTGAATTAGCATGATTCAAGAAAAATGTCCAGATACAATGTCTGAGCACGCGGATTGAAATGGTTCTTTTTTTTTTTTTTTTTTTTTGACAGTGATCCCCAAGGAATAATACCTGGAGTCCTAGAACAAAGTTTTATTTAGAAGGATGAAGGGAAATCCCTTCACCCCACAAGCATCCAGAGAGAAAAAGAAGTTACTAACAAAAGAATTGAATTCATACTTCTGCACTGTGGTTTAAATAATACTTACAGTTTTTTGGGAGGGAAGATTATCACAAACAAATTTCATTCACATCTAAAAATGAAATAGTCAGACACTCAAAGACATGTATCTAAATTTTATTTTTTGATACAAAGAAGTTAAGCTGATATCATAGAAACGAAGAGCCTGGGAAGGGAGAGTAAGGAGGGTGGGATAGTAAAAAAGTGGGCCAGGCATGGTGGCTCACACCTGTAATCCCAGCACTTTGGGAGGCCAAGGTGGGTGGATCACGAGGTCAGGAATTGGAGACCAGCCTGGCCAACATGGTGAAACCCCATTTCTACTAAAACTACAAAAATTAGCTGGGTGTGGTGGTGTGCACCTGTTAAAAAAAAAAAGATTGTGAATAGTGAAAGGTAGAATTAGCCTAAAACACTGCCACACATTTGTTAATCTAGAAGCATATAACTAATATTTGATACCAGGAAAAGTATAAAAATTAATTACAAGGAGAATCCTAAGGTCTAGTTTATATATTTAAAAAATCAAAAGTTGGGGGGTAGAACATGAAGAAGGAAAATCATTCTAAATTCTAACTATTGTATATGTGAGGCAGCAGAGTCAGAAGACACATTTCCTCTCTCTGTGTGTTGTGTTCTGTTGTGTTGTGTTGTTTGTTTGTTTGTTTGAGACAGGGTATTGCTTTGTCACTCAGGCTGGACTGCAGCCATGCAAACATGGCTCATTGCAGCCTCAACCTCCTAGGTTCAAGGGGACCTCCCACCTCAGCCTCTTGAGTTGCTGGGACTACAGGCATGCACCACCATGGCCAGCTAATTTTTTAATTATTTGCAGATATGGGGTCTCACTATGTTGCCCAGGCTAGTCTTGGACTCCTGGCCTCAAGCAGTGCTCCTGCCTTGGCCACCCAAAATGCTGAGATTACAGGTGGGAGCCATTGCACCTGGCACATTTTCTTTCTTGATTTGAATAAGGAATTACAGGTTGAACAATTAAACCAGAATGTAAATGTAATAAACCATTAGAGAAAATAAAGTGAAACAAAATACTCTTAACATTTATTCCAACATAATAAAATAACAAATATGGCAGGGATTATGATAAATGTAAGTAGGCTGGGCTCTGTGAAAAAAGATGTATAATTTCTAGCTGCATTAAAAATCAGTATCCACGTATGTGCTTACATTCTAGAACAGTTTGATGAATAAAACACTTAAAATTTAGCTTATATATCGAAACAAAACGACAACATAGATGACAACATTGTTTTCAAAAAAGTAAAACTCAAGGATGAAAACAAACAGGTTGAGAAAATATTATAGGGAACATAAACATTCATAAACATTAATATACTGATTAATATTGCATCAATATATAATGCAAAAATTATCCAAATAAAATGAGAAATTGAGAGATGATCTTTATAGGAATTAGGAATGTAGCTGTGTGAGCCCTTGATAAGCCCGGCAAACGTGTAACAAAAAACGTCGTAGAGAATTAAAGTCAGATTGAAGTAATTATTACCTTTTGTGCAGGAAACACACCTCTAAAAATGTTTATAAAACATTTACAAAAATCATCAGAATTTCTACAAATTTTTAAATGGGATACACTTGTCATACTTCCATCAAGCTACAGTAAACAAGAAATGAATGCGAAAAAATCTGCAAAATTAACCAGATATCTAAAAATACTTGTATAAAATTATTGGATCAAAGGATAAATGAAATTTCAATTTTAGGTTATTAGAATACTATATATCTTAAAATTGAATTAAACATGCATTGAGTACAAATTTACAGACAAAATAAATAATGAACAAGTTATATAACAAAACAAGTTTAAAACAAAAAAGTAATTCTTGAGAAGCAAAAAAAAGAAAATGATGATTAATAAATTAATTCATAAGATTTTCATAATTTAGTTCTGTGGCGAAGCTATTGGCAAATCTCAAGGAAAGATAAAAATAACAACCAAAAAATAACCCAATATGAGAAATGTTGATATTAACAGAGAATACTGAGAGAATAACTTCCATAATCTGTATCCTAGTAAATGATAAAAACTTCTGGAAAGACTGATTTGAAGCTGATTCTTGACTTCCATGTCATATGATATTTCTTGGAGAGAGAGTAAGTGTGAGCCTTTGTCCTTGACAGACAGGTGAGCCTGTGGGGCTGTGGGAGAAATTAAGGTTTATATATTGTTGTGTAGCAAAGCACCCCCACTTAGTGACTTAAAGCAATGGCCGTTTGATTGACTTATGATTCTGCAGTCTGGGCTGGGTCAGCTGGGCAGTTCTCCTGATCTCATACCAGTCAAGCTGACAGGTCATCTGGGCTGGGCTCAGCTGGGATGCTGCAACAGCCTCTGTCTTTCTTTCCACTAGTTTCACAGTCTTGCTCTCTCCAAGGGGTCTATCCATCATGGTATCTGAGCCTTGGGGCTTCCCAAAGTGGAAAAGCAGAAGCTGCTGGGTCTTCTTGAAGCTTAGGCCTAGAATGGGTACAGCATCACTTCCTCTGTGTTTAATTGGGTAAAGCTTTTAGAAGATCATCCCAGACTTGAGCAGAGAGAACCACCTGAGGGTATGAACACCTGAGCGCACGGTTCTTTGGGAGTCATGCATGTAGTTGAAAGACACAGCTACTCTGGGGGCTGTGAAGGTTATTTATACCCGTGTGGCTTGACTAGCAGAAGTCTATGAATCTCTCCAGGAAAGAGCTGCAGTGTGCAGGTGCAGGTTGAGGTTTCTGGTCTTGATGATCCTGGAGAAAGAGAAAACTGATGTTGGGTTGGATTGTATGTAGCTTCTCTGGTTGGGTGAAGACTGTGTTTAGCATTTTGAAGCAGAAAAACATCTTTTCCATGTTCCAAAATGAAGGTAATGATTTGCCAGCCCACTCCCTGCACATGCTCCCGGAGCAGGAGTCACACATCTTCCCTTGCTGTGGAGGTCGTCCTGTTCCAGAGGCCCTAAAAGCCTGATGGGTCTGGATGAGGAGGGGACACACCAGCACGAGCAGGCCAAGGAAAGCTTCAGCTCCTCCAGAGCCCTTGAGTACGTGCAGAGCAAGGAAGCCCAAAGCAAGTAACGGAACACTCAGCTCCCCCTGAACTGGTGAGAGACCTACATGAGAACTTGACAAAAAGACAAGCCCTAGGAGACGTAGCTAGAACACAAAATACTCTCAGGATCTATAAAGTAGACAGAAGAATGGATTTTTCACTTAAATGAGAATGTTTAACGGATGAAGTGAGAGATAGATGGTCACAGCGGATAACTGATGTACAGATGTGGGGGACCAGGTAGACATTCTGCAATCCCCTGAACGCACGCACACACACGCAGACACATAGACACATGCACACACACTCACACTCACACACATACACATGCACAAGTATGCACACACACACGCACATGCACACACACACATGCATACACGCACACATATACACATGCACATGTACTCACACACATGCATGTGCACACACACATATGCACACACACTCACATATGCACACCCACTCACACACATGCACACACACACACGCACGCACACGCACACATACATGCACACACATGCACACACATGCACACCCACGTACACTCACACGTGCACACACACATGCACACACACTCACAGAGACACAAAAGTCACAAGGTAAAATATAAAGAGACCCGAAGGACAAATCCAGGATACCCAAAATGTGAATAACGGACCTTCAAAATGGTAAACAAAAAAGAACCAGTGGAAGAAAAGTCACACTTGAAGATTAAGTGTATGTGATGAGAGGCTGGACTGATTATCCAGGTGGCTCTCACGGTGGAAGTAGGTGTGAGAAAAATAGTCTGTAACTTCGTTTTGGACATACTCATATTACAAAAGTGTAGCCCCTGAGAGGATATGCTACTGCCCCATGGGAGGCCAAGCCTTTTGCTCTGTCAGGGTACACATACCAGGTGACACGTATTAGCTTAATGCACTGAAAGAAACCAAAATATTCTCCCCTACCTACTGAGGATTATGGAGCTTAAGAAGGTTCAGACGCAGGGAGAATCTGCCCTGTCTCTGCTTGCCTGGTAGCAGGACAGCAATTTACAAAACCAAGGTATTCTGCCTTCCTCTCTGTCTTTCCCACCTAAACACAGGCCCCTTTCCAACACTTGCTTATAAGCTCAGAGACAGTCACGCCAGAGAATCTAGGAGCTGACTTTACTCTTCCCACAATTACTTTCCCATGTATCTCGCCTTTTTTAAGCCTGAAGATGCTCTTTTCTTTGTCTTGTCACTAAATAGGATTTATGGCTCTTTGTTAAAACACTTTTTGTTTTTTTTTTTTTCTAAATGGAATATGGAGTCTCACTCTGTTGCCCAGGCTGGAGTGTAGTGGCACAATCTCGGCTCACTGCAAACTCTGCCTCCCAGGTTCAGGCGGTTCTCCTGCCTCAGCCTCCTGAGTAGCTGGAATTACAGATGCCTGCCACCACGCCTGGCTAATTTTTTTATTTTTAGTAGAGACAGGGTTTCACTATGTTGGCCAGGCTGGTCTCGAACTCCTGACCTCAAGTGATCCGTCCACCTTGGCCTCCCAAAGTGCTGGGATTATAGGCATGAGCCACCGCGCCCGGCCAATACTTTTAAAGCAAGGCCCCTAAGCCACTGCCTTGAGAGAGAAATAATTTTGAACTGAAGCCTCTCCCAGGTGATGGGCACAGCAAGCGTTAATAAACTCTTGCTGGGTTTTCTCTTGTTAGATTCTCAACTAAGAATCTATAAGGGAAAGAAAAGAAATTGCATTTCCTCCTCTATAGCACTGAAGGAGCCCGGGGAACTTTACCCAAAAATATAGCTCTCTAGTATAGTGAGTATTTTGAATTCAAAGTCCTTAGAGATCAACAGAGGCCGAGAGAGTTTTCCTTTATCTGCATAAAGACCGACCCCAAGGAGAACAGTTGCTTTTCTTCTCTTCCCTGTCATCTCCTTATCCTCTGCAGAAAAGAATCCTGAGGAATATCGCCATGCCTGAACAGGCCCTTTCGCCCTCTGAGTATGCCATCTATCCTCTTGGCAACCAGGACCCCTCCTGAGGCGGTCCAGGGTCAATCACCACGTTCGTGTAGAAACAGACACTTGTCACTTTGGAGACTCCAAGCTTTTTAGGAACTGTGTGCCAGGAGCAGGACAAAGACCAAATATATATTTCTTATCATAAATCACAATGTCATACTACTGTCTATTCATCCCTCCCCCCGGGATAGATAAGCTTTGGGTGGCTTACAGAAACACCTAACCCCACAGAGATGTTCTAACAGGCTGACACATGAGAAAGGTAGAGGACCTCCATCAGCTATGCCTACTTAGGGCTCAGGCAGACCTGGTTATGTTGCAGCCATTTCTGTCAACAAGAGCCTCCTGTGGCCCTGAGGGTAGCCTTAAAAATACTCTCCCCTGGAGGTAGTCTCCTTTACTAGCCCCAGCAGACCAAAGCAAAATGAAGTCACTCTTGCTAAAGTTCCATGTCACCAAACCAAAACTAAGCTACTTGACCCTCTGAGAAATCAGGAGAGAAAGAAATATAACCAAACAAGCCATCTTTAGCTGGCACAGTAAGGAAGTCCCTCCTGCTTTAACTCTCACAAAATACTAACCCGATGCTATTAATCGATCAGTTATTTTTCTAGGGTTTTGTTTCCTTGTTTTCCCCTTAGAAAACCCACTGTTTTGCTACTGGTTGGTGGAAGCTTTCAAGCTTTCATTTTATTTTGTAGGATGGAGGCTGCTCAGATTCATGAATTACAAATAAAGGCCAATTAAGATCTTTAAACTAAATGTGTTGTAATTTTGTCTTTTGACACAACTATGATTATTTATTCTGCTCATGAATTTGAAGATAGCAGGGCTTGGTGGAGAGAGCTTGCCTTGCTCTCTGGGGCACCCTTTGGGGCAGCCCCCAGGAGGACGGAGGACCTGCTTCAGAGATGGCTTACTCTGGGGCTGAAGTGCGGTTCCAGTCATTGGCTGGGAGGGCAGCAAGGGTGATGGGCCCTGGGTTTTAGTTTCTCTCCACACGGGACCTTCTCCAGGGTCTGCCTGGGCTTTCTCACAGCACAGTGTCTGGTCCCAGGAGTAACATCCCAAGAGAACAAAGAGGAAGAACCGAGAATTTCCATGACCTTGTCTCAGGAGTCACAGGGCTTCACTTTACTGTACTCTGTGTTGAGGCATTCAAAGAAGTCTACTCTGATTAAGACAAGGGGACACAGTCCTGATCTCTTGGTGTCACAGATGACGAGTCACTGTGTAAGGAGAGTGTGGGGGATAGGAGATATTGATGGCGCCATCTTTGGAAAATCCAATCTGCCAAAACTCTCCTGGGAAGTGATGATAGAGCCTGGGGGCTGGAGGACAGGCAGCCTAGAAGGATCTGGGCTGTTCACCTTGAAGAGCGCAGTCACTGAGGAAGTGTGTGAATTCCTTCCTGCTCCTGGTAAGAACTCAGGACTGCTCTGAGTGCACCTCGTGCAGGAGGGCCAGCAAGCATGGCACTCAGGGTGCTGGAAGGGTTGGGTTTTCCTCGGCAAGAGGGACCAGCAAGAGCAGAGATGTGATCTACCTCTCTGCCACTTCGTCAAGCATTAAACTACAGCCCTCAGGTTCCTTCCACCCCCAGCAGGAGGAATGTATATCTTGCTCTGTTGCGATTAAACATTTCTCCTTGCTGAAGGCAGGGAGGTCCCAGGGAGCTGCTGATCCCTCAGGTTCAGCTGTGTCTGCACCAGTGCCTCCAGCATCTGCTCATAGATCCACACACAGCCCAGCATTTTGTTACCTATATTGATCATTGATGAGGAATTGGATGGAGTCTGGAATTTGGTTTCTGGTGAAGAAACTAGGGCACAGGAGATAAAAGCCACCTGTGCTTTCGGTGTTTTCCTGGCTTCTTTCCCCTCAGCAGAGACAGATTCTTTGATTAATGCAGAGCTAGTGTCTTTGTAGCTCCTAAGCGATCGATACACTACTGCTCTCATCCAGACCTCTCAGCTACTCCAGTGAGTTAAGGCGATATTTAAAATGCTCACTGCAACTACTTTTCATTTCTCCGGTATCATCTACCTTGCTAATTGCTTGTGTTAAGCAATTAGCAGCTTCGCCAATCAGCCTGGGGTGCACTGGCTGTGGGGATGAGATTTCTTCATGCCTTGCTTTTCCCAGCGGATTGAGTGCGTATTTCCGATTGGCAGTAGTAAGGTTGAGTTTGCAATAGCAGTTGCTGGTGCCAGCTCCAACCTGGAGAACAGGGACAGCCCCTGCCCTGATTTTTCCTCCCACTGGTCTCTCTTCATGTTTGTTATATCACCCAACCCCAGGTTCACAGGAGTAACTGAGGAACTGAAGCATGAAGCACAGACTATGCCTCCAGTTGTTAATGAGCCAGATCAGGTTTGCTGCAAAACAACCAGGTCGCAGTGGTTTGGAGTGCAGCTTCCATGCCTCCTGAAGCACAGTGACAAATTACTACTGGGAGTTTTTTGTTTTTAATTAAATTGAGAGCAAGTGCTCCCGGAGCACTGGCAATGTCTCTGCTGACATGCACGGGGGCGCACATTGCTCTGACACCCACTTCTTTGCATATGCTGAGGACACAAGAAGCTAAGCATTGCTCTGCCTGAGACGTAGTGCCTTCCACGATGATATCTGAAGTTGAAAAATATCCCCTGTGTCCGGACATACTGTGAATTACAGCACACTCAGCCAAAAATAGATCAGAGAGACTTTCTGACAGTCATTCACTTCTCTGTCCACTTCGGAGAACTCAACTTTGATTGGCATTATGGCCAAAACAGATCTGATTTCTGTCCTCAGCTGTCATTAAACAATCCTAGGAAAACACATTGCATACTGTGATATGTGCTGTGAATAATAATAATCTTAACAATCACAAATCATGATTAACATTATGGAGCAGTTACTGTGAGTCAGACATTGTTCTAAGCAACTGACATTTATCAACTCATTCAATCCTCACAACAATTTTTTCATTATTATCTCCACTTTGCAGATGAGAAAATTTAGCACAGATGATATGAAAACACCTTGCTAAAGTCATGAGCTAATATGCTGTGGAGTCAGGACCTGGATGTGTAGCCAGACCTCAAAGCTCAGTTCATAACAAGGGAATGTCAATTCAAAGTCATGAGTTAATGTGCTGTGCAGTCAGGACCTGGATGTGCAGACAGACTCCAGGGCTCAGTTCATAACAGGGGAATGTAAATTCGTCTCTTCCCTGGTTTTCTCTGGACTCTTATTTGGTCAGACTTGAGTTCCTATGGCCCTACAGACACTGCTCTTGTCAAGGTCACATTCATGATCTAAGCCCAGGGGTCTGTTCTCAGTCTTGGCCTCCCTGAACTCATCGGCGGCTTACACAGCTGATTCCTTGAAGCACCATGGATGTGTGAATGCAGCCACACCAAATCCTGCTGCTTCTCCTTCTACCTCACTGTTCCCTCTGCACTGTTCCACTAGTTCCTTCTTATCTCCCAGCATCCAGACCTCACTGCCCTTGGCTCACTCCTTGGACCTTTTTGCTGTTTCGTATGTGCTCACTTCCTTGATGACCTCCCCCAATCTAATGGCCTCGAATAAATCTATATGGCGATGATTCCAGTTTACCTTGTGTTTTGACTTCTCCCTCAACCCTGGAGGACCAGCAAATCTAACTACATACTCCACATTTTCATTTGGATGTCTAGTAGGACATTTCCAGGGTGACCTGCCCAAGACAGAGCTCCTGTCCACCCTCCCCTCCTACTGCCAAACTGACCTCATTCCCTGGCCTTCTGCATCCTGCCAGCGGTGATGCTCTCCTTCCAGTTGTTCAGGCTAAGACATTTGGTGCTATCCTTGATTGCCTTCTCAGCTTTGCTTATAAAAGATGCCCAGAATCTGCCTGTGCCCAGCATGGCCTGCCAGCACCCGGGGCCCAGCCCTGCTGCCTCCAGGTGGGCTTGATGCAGCGGTCAGTTTTCCTCTTCCTGGTATCCCTGCTGCAGCCACACAGGGCCCTGGTAGTATGCAGGCACGTGGACCACAGCATGGTCTAGAGCTTGACTTACAAGTTCAACTTTTGCTTCTGCCTCTGAGTAACTGTGCTTCTATGAGGATGTCACTTAGAATTTGTGGACTGAAAATGGGCCTGATATTAGTTTTTTCCCCTCAGAGTTGTTGATGTAGGTAAAGAGTTTGAACTTATGTCTGGCTCATGTTGAGGGTTCTACAACACTGCTATTATTATGAACATAAAAGGCAAAGCACGGGACCCAGGGCTCAAATCCTCCAGTGGCCTCCAGGTTGAAGTGAAACAAAAATCACAACAGTGGCCTCCAGGGCTTCACCTTTCACCTCTGCCCTCTCCTCTTGTCTCCAGTCACCTCGTGCACTCACTCTGATGTGCCAGGCTCTGGCCTGGGGCCTTTCCATGTACTGTTTCCTCTGTCTGAAAGTCTCTTCCCCTATGAGGCCACCTATGGTTCCCTATTCCATGTGACCGTGCTGTTCCCAGACCATGCACTTTTCACCCATCTTTCCCTTCCTCCACTGCAGCTGTCACCACCTGACATCACACTGGCTATTGACCTTGTCCATTGCCAGTATCCCTGCTAGAATGTAAGCTTGGTGAAGGCAGTGGGTGGGAGGGAGTACTTTATTCTTTTCTGTATCCCCGCCTCTAGAGCCATGTTTTAACTGCCTACACAGTAGGCAGTTAACAATGGATGTGAACTGAATGATTAAATGAAATATAAAAACAGCTGGCACTTATTGAGTACCAACAATCTTGCATATCATATCCTGTTCAATCCCACCATAACTCTGTGTCATAGGGCCTTATTTTTAGATCTTTCACTTTGCTGATCAGGAGAGTGAAGCACGGCATGGCTGGTGTGCCCAAGGTCAGTGGTGGGTGGATGTGAAGCTAAGACACACCTCCAAAAGCCTATTTCTAGAGCTGTAACCATTCGGAATTTCAGTGAATTCTTAACCTGTCTGCTGCGTACATCTGCTTCCTCTCAGTGATCTCTATATTCTGAGTACAGAATATACTCAGGGTATATTCTCTATACCCTGGGTTAGACCTTTGAAGTGTGGCTTGTGCCACTGAGGAGCTGAATGTTTAATTGGCTTCATTTTCATTAATTTAAATTTACATAGTCACACATGGCTGGTGGCTATCTTATTATACAGTGCAGGTCAGCACTGCCTCTTACCAACAAAACCCTCTCTTTCTTATTGTCTTGTGCCAACATTTCTTTTAAAACTAGATGTCTGCTACAGACTGAATATTTGTGTTTCCTCAAAATTCGTGTTTTGAAATCCTCACTCCCCAAGTTGATGGTATTAGGAGGCAGGGCCTTTGGAAGTTGACTCCGTCATGAGAGTGGAGCCCTTGAGAATGGGATTAGTGCTCTAATAAAAGAGGCCCAGAGAGCTCCCTCACCCCTTTGCCATGTGAGGAAGCAGTAAGAAAGCACGATCTCTGAAGCCGAGAGCAGCCCTCAGCAGACACTGAATATGCCGGCGCCTGCATCTTGGACTTCCCAGCCTTCAGAACTGTGGGCAAGACATCTCTATTGTTTCTAAATTATCAAGTCAAAGATATTTTGTTTCAGCAACCTGAATATGCTAAGACAATATCCTTCCAGCCGGGTGAAGTGGGCCCTTCCTTTGACTAAGAGAAATGCATTATCCACTGTGGCAATGTCATTGAAGGTCATCTGCTCATTGTGTCACAGAATTTTTCTGTCATTTTGCCCAAGATCTTATTTGCTTTCAAATTGCAACAGTCTAGAAGAATCCCAGGGATCCAGTGGCTCTGATTCTCTGATTGTGTGTAATGGTAAATATTCTGTAGCAGTTAGAGAAGTCTGATAACAGATGTCAACAGAGATGCAAGGTGTTGCCTGTCAAATCACTGATTTTTAGAGCAGGGGGTTTTCAGAGTAGGTCTGGCAGGAATGGGTGTGTTCCTTCCCCCAATCCCTGACACCTTTTATTCAAACATAAATCATTCTATTCTCTTACAGACAAGCAAGTGAGACAACTCTGGGATTGACCAAAGGGTATCCTTTCCATTTCAGTTCCAAGGTGTTGGTTCTGATGTTCCCTTGGGGGCCACTTTTATTTGCCATGCTATGTTGATTGTCTGAGGAAGTAACTCATCAGGAAATACAATTATTGCAGAACTGTGGTGCTGTACGGCAAATTTCAAAACAGAATTGCTGGGATTCCTGGTTCTTGGGCCCATGTTTGTTGAGGTTCACAGCAGCATAGGATTGACAGAGCAATGCACACCTGCATGGATCCCTTGGCCTAGGAATGGGAGTGTTGCAATTGGCTGGGACTGCTGACAGTTAACTGCAACCCAGAGATCTCTCAAAGCAGCTGCTGGTTTGGCTGCAATTACTGTCATGTATCTAATACTTTAAAGGGTATACAAGAAACACAAGAGCAAAACCGATTTCAGACTCAGCTTTCTTCTCTCAAGGATCCCCAGGTAGCCCAGTGCTTGGGGAGGAGGGCTGGATCGGTGGTAGCACGCAAGGTGGATAGACAGCTGCCTTTTCCAAGTCATTCAGACCAAACATTTGAAGGACACTCACGGCCTCAGTCACTCAATATGCACCTACCAGCCACTTTCTCCTGCGTGCATCTCTGTCATCACTGTGCTTTGTCGGTGGAGGCGAGACGCAGTGCTGCCCAGGGCAGGGCTGGTGGTGAACAAGCCTCATAAACATGCTCTGTGAATGGGGTAATTCAAATGTTCCATGCCAGCTGACTTTCTGTCACCCATACTGACCCTCTCAATACCGTATGCTGAGCTCCACTAACTCCTATACTATGTAATTGATGGAGTGGAACAAACTTCACAGCAAGTTAAATGCAGACTTTATTCAAGCTCCAAGGGACTTGGAAAGATACTCAGCCCAGGCAGCCCAGATGAGCCCACCTCTGTGAGTTCCTTGATTTGGAAAGGTGGCTTGTATGTCTGTGTCACCAGGAAGCCCACTGCATTGTGACTCAGGTGAGGAGGGCTGCCCTGGGAGCAAACTCCTCTGCCGCCATCATCAGGACAGGCACAGCACAAAGGTGAGTCTCTCATCTGGCCAGAGCCTCCCCCATCCACTGGGGCAGCAGTCACATCGAAGCCCTGCCCTGTGATGCACCAGCCTGGAGGGGGGCATCATGTCCATTGGGCTTTGGTGCCCCCAGTGGGTACAGAAGTCTGTGAAAGCTGGGAATCTTTCTCTCGGGGGAAAGGTTGACATGATATGCAAACCAGTTTATATGTGTCTGCCTTTGCTGGAGGATGACCTGGGAAAATGATGTGCACATACTATCCATGCACTGAGAGACAAGGTGGGACACCCCATGAGAGTGGCACAGGCAATGCTTTTGGGTGCTAAGCAGTTAGGGTGATTTTTGGCTGGAGGTATTCAGGGAAGCTAATCTCTGGCATTTTGATTGGTTGGATCAAGAAGGCAGGGGAAATGCTACAGAGATAGGGATAAGGGGAACCCACGCAGGCTGGAGTTTTTGAAGAGTGGAGTGTGGTGGGGAATATGGCAGCACATGGACCCTAACAGCGTCACAGCAGCCTGTGGACACCAGCCACAGAGCTCGGGTCCAACTAGGAAAGCATCAGGAGCATTTGAGAATTTGAGGAAAGAAAGAGACTTCATCAAGTGGGCTTCTAAGAAGACTCCCCTACCAGCTGAGCAGGAAGCAAGAGGGAGCAGGGAAGCCAGTGTCTCCCCCTGCCCCCTTGCAGAGGAACGATGTTTGTAACAGCAGGTTCTTGTGGGTGGATGTGGTCTTAAGTAAGATGGCAGGTCCAGGGCAACACTGACGGGATTCAGGCTCTGCCAGGTCACAAGTTTTGGAGATGGTGACTACACCTGCTTTGAACTCCTATAAACCAGTAATGAATGCCCCAGGGTACAGGAATGGTGTGGCGGGTACAGGGCAGCCTGTCAGCCTCCAGGTGCAGCCCATGGCCATTCCCTATGGACTTGTCTCTGGTGGGCCTTGCAGACCCTTCCCCTGGCAGGGCAACCTTGCTGCATGCTCCTCATCCCCTCATCCCCTCTTGCCCAGGCTTCCCTACTTAGCCAGTGATTTGATTTTCTTTGCGTATAAGTGCATCTACCTTCCTTCCTCTTCATAACACGTCTGTCCCCATGGCTCACTCAGTCCTGCACCTTGACTCAAGTCTTTTTGTGACTGTCCTTCAGTGTGACCACCTCTGAATGGACTCCCTCTTCTCTCTTTAAAGACTCGAAGGCATAAATTGTCCTCCAAGCAAACCTATCACTCAACCCCACTGCCTTCCTGGTTCTCATCGTGTGACATCGAGGGGAGACCGAAGGCTCCGGGGAGGGAGGACCTCAGGAAAGGAGCTTCCTAGCTCCTGCCTCTGCCCCAGGAAAGGAGTGGACAACACACACCATCGGCTTCAGAACAAGATTGCTTTGTTCTGTTCATTGTTACTGTCCTATGTTTGTTCATTATTCCCCATGTTTCCTAGGATATGTTTTCTAAGCCAACACCTTCATTCAAATTACTGCATTTTTCTTGAATCTTGATGAGAAAATTATGTAGGAAGTAGATTTGAGGCTTTGCATAGCTGTGTCTACTGTGACCCAATGGACTTTCACCCTGAACCTTTCATTTCTTGTGTAAATCACACTTTTCTGCATCCTTTCCTACCATGTTACTCGAGAGCTGTGGCTGAGTAACATTTCAGCACAGCATCAATTTCCCTGGCATCAGGTCTTGATTTGTCCAGAAAATGAAAACTTAAACTCTATCAAGGATATACCTGAAATTTCATTCCTTTGGAATGAATAGCTTGGTTTTTGTCAATGATGATTTGATCCTGTTGAATTTCTGACCCTTTCAGGTAAGCCCTGGACCAAGCCACAAAGGTAGCAAGATTGGTTTTCGGAGTTTCTGATTGGCTGTTCTTGCCTTCTGTCACAGTCACTCCATCAGGGCCTACTCGCTGCCCAGATGAGCACATACACATTGGCTGGATGACATGAAACTTGCCCTTCTTGTCCTACACATCCGGATCTAAAAGTATACGTTTTGGAAAGAGGCCTTATTCATCTAACTACTTTTTATTTTAAGGTAATAATTTTAATTTCTGCTTCATTTGGTGATTTTTTTTTTCATATTAGTGGTCCTGTGGGTTTGCAAGGAAATCCATCAAGGTTACAAAAGAACAGTTTATAACTCTTATTTTTAACCTAAAAATAGCAAAGGAACAAAGCATTAGTACTGTTTTAAACATGCGTGGACACTTACAGCTCATTTGGCTTAAATTATGGCAAGTTATCTGTGAGCTGAGGATTCAAGGCATCTGAGGGAAAAGTGGGGTACAGGGAGCAACTTGGGGACTGAAATGCAGTGTCATGTGCATGGGAGTGTGATGTCATGTGGTGTGCATGTGTGTGCAGAATGTGTGTGATAGATGACATATGTGTGCCTGTGTGTGATCTGGTATGTGTGTATGTGTGTGTGCAGGTGTCTGTGTTGGGAGCAGTTTCCTGGGAATCCCTGACTCCTGATAGCAGATCAAACTTCCCACCTCTGCCATCCCCCAGGAGATGTCTGAACCCTGCCTGCTTTCAGCAAGAATCCTACTAGGTCAGGTTAGCCAGATTCCCCCATCCACAGGCCGGATGCTTCCTCGCAGTGATTTAGCATCCACTGACCCCATCCTGCTCTTTGGTGAAAGTCCCCACTGTCCATGCTGTATTCAGGAGTCACCCATGTTCTTCTTTGAGGCCTCTTTTACCCTATTGCAATCGTTCCTGAATCAAATCTATTTTTATGGCTTTAACTATTGTCCAGTTCTGGTTTTCTTTAGCGGAGGGAAGCAGCCAGGGGGTCTCCACAGTCAACTTGACCTTGATCTTCATAAAGGTATGAAGGCACTGCCAGGCCAAACTTCTAGTGAACCTAGGATGTCTGGGAGCTAAGTAAGCTGCCAGCGGCTCTAGGATCGGAGTGGGGAAGGGCCTAGGGTCCTCCTCCATCTCAGGCTTAATGACTGGGGCATTTCAGCTCCACTTACTGCTCTATCTTTCGTAACTTTGTCCAAATCATTTTTTGGGATTATTCTGGAAGCAGAGGGAAGCACAGTGTTGATTACTCGCTGTGTGAGCAGTGTGTTCCCTTCCGTGCTGTATGAGTACTTTGCTCACATCTTACGTTTCGCTTTACACATGTGTGTCAGGGTCTGGGAAACCATCTCGTTCCCATTTTATCCTTGGCTTTAGTTTTTGGCATCTAGACTGGAGCATCTCTATGTAAATGTGCCCTCACTGACATCTCCTGGGTTCTCTGTTCCAGTGTCTTGTGGATTTTCTCCTCCCCTATTTCTGACCATGAAAGACAGGGTCCCTGTTGCCCTGCCCGTCGGTGCCACTGCTCCCTGCAGTTCTCTGGCCAGACTCAGGACCCACAACACCTGACCTTGTCTCCCTTTCCCCTTTCCAGCCCAGACTCAGACGCAGACCCATCCTGTGCAGCCTGGGACACCCCTGCAATGGCTCCCAGCCCCCTCAGCTCTCTTGCAGGGTTTATTATTGGAAACCAAACCCATTGCTTCCTCTCATATATCTGGTGCTAACCTAGCCTGTCCTGATTCCATTTCTCTACTTCTCCTGTCCTGATACTTCAAAAACTACATTTAATGCTCCAACTTCACATGAATCATGTATGAAAAGATAGGCTATTGATTTGTATTTTCTTTTTTGTTGTTTTAATGATATGCCTTCCTTCCCATTCTCATTTTTGTATATGGTTGCCTATTACAACAAATTCCTCAAAGAAAAATGTGAAATGATGCCTGTGGCTTTGTATTATAAGGTAGATATCTTAAAGACCTTCTTAAAAAAATAACTAAATCAGGTCATTATCTCTAAATGCACTAACTTTTATTAATATACCTTAAGGCTCATTTGCCACTCTACCTACTCATAGGAATTTCTTTTTTGATGTAAAATATAGTATTTGTTCATTTGGTTTTTTCTATACTTTAAGTTCTAGGGTACATGTGCACAACGCGCAGGTTTGTTACATATGTACACATGTGCCATGTTGGTGTGCTGCACCCATTAACTCATCATTTACATTAGGTATATCTCCCAATGCTATCCCTCCCCCCTCCCACTACCCCACAACAGTCCCCAGTGTGTGATGTCCGCCACCCTGTGACCAAGTGTTCTCATTGTCTAATTCCCACCTACTCATAGGAACTTCTAATAAACTCATCTGTATAAGAGGAAACATCCTTGGCATGTCACGGGTCTTCGCAGAAATTAATGTAGTAAATAAGTTACATAAAACAGTTCCTAACTCTGCTCCAGTGATAACAGCAGCAGCTGGCCCCCTTGTCCTCATGCCCACTCCCTGCACAAGAGTGGATTTGGTGCCCTCACTTGAGCATCATTGTCTCCTTGTGCAGTGTTCACCAGGACCCGCAGCGGGGTGAGTTTACTAAGGTGGTGTTGAGTCCTGGTTCCCAAGGATGGGCCTCACAGGCTGTGTCAGAAAACAGGACAGGGGAGGTGTAGGTCTGAGAGGTAGGCTGTCCATTGCAGTCCACCTACCACCTTCTCCAGACAACACAGCGGGGCTGCTCTGTGCTACGAGTATTGTTGCTTTCTGAAATTGTGCAGGGATCTATGCACTGCTCCTTTCAGTTTGAAATACCTTCAGACTGCAAGCAGTTTAAACTAGATAAACTGTATTTCCTTCCAGCTAAAATATGCTCTCATCCTATCTTCTTAAAACCCATGCATGCAGAGAATCCAAAAATAAATCACGTAGTGAATGTCACCTTCCCATTGCCTTGCAGCCCAATCAAACAAAAATTCCTTAAACAGAGCCCTATTAAAGTCACTGCTTTGTAACTTCTGGGAATATGAAACAAGCAATTTAGTCTCACTTGAGGAACAGACCCCGCCTTCTGGTGTTTGATTTTGTGCCCTTCCTATTTGAACCACCTTCCTTGATGATCTCTGCTGTTAGCTTAGAAGGAAAGCACCATCCATGATTGTTCTATGTTCCCAGCTGATTGGAGCTATGGAGGTGAGGTGTACTTGAAGCTGGAGAACATCCTATTCTTGATATGTTTTATGTTTTGCAAACTCCTCTAAATGCACAAGAATGCTAGTTGCTGAGACAGGCAGGACTGCAAGGACTTGGTATTTACCAAAGACGCTGTAGCACTTTTCTGTAACACTCCAAAATCCTGGCACCTCCTGGCTGTCATCCTCACTGCTTCTCCCACAGAGTCCTGGTCCATCATTAACACCAGCCTCACTCATCGCTCAGCCACTCAGTATGACAGTGATGGTGGGAACGCAGATCTGCTGTCCCTCTAGTAACTGTGGAGTAGGAGATCGCAGAATGTCAGCTAAAGAAATGGCTCACATATTTCCTGTGTGTTATTGCTTTTTAACCCAGATCATCTTGGAAGAGAAATAGCTTTCATTTATATTCTAAACTCATGCAAAGGGTGGTAAAGCTTGCTGATTCAGGAATCTGATTTATTTTACAGAAATTGACATAACCACTAAAATCAAACCCATTCCCTTCCCCAGTGTGGTTGCTAAAGTGGCTCAATTATGATAAAGAGAGTGCAAAGGTATGAGTCTCATTTTCTGCTCATCTATTTTGTTTTGATGCCTTTATTAAATGCGGGAGCCATGGCTGCTCTGATGGGTCTCCTCCCTTCACTCCTCTGGACCAGCCCTACTTTGCCATCAGCATCTGGTTTTTTTTAAAACAATATGTCTTTTGATTTAAACAATGCCTTTCTGATTGTGTTAAAATATACATAACATAAAATTTACCATCTTAACCCTGTTAAAGTACACAGTTCAGTGACATTAAGTACCTTTACATTGTTGCACAATCATCACCAGCCCCATCTCCAGACCACTTACCATCTTCAAAACTAAAACTCTGTACCCATTAAACAAACCCATTAAACACTCCTCACTCTCCCCCTCCCAGTCCCTGGCAGCCACCATTCTACTTTGTCTCTATGAATTTGGTGACTCTAGCCGCTTATATAAGTGGAACCATTGTGAGTGGCTTATTTCATTTAGCATAGTGTCCTCAGAGTTCATCCATGTTGTGACCTGTGTCAGAATTTCCTTCCTTTTTAAGGCTGAACAATATTTCATTGTATGGAAATGCCACATTTTGGATACTGTCTTATTTCTCTACCTGTATTTCCTGGAAATAACTTTCCGTTTAGCATCTGTACCCAGGCTCTTAGCTCAGGGTGTGCTTTAGAGGGAACACAAATCAAGGAGGATTTACATGCTTTTTACCCCTTTGAGGTGTTTTAGAGCCTGGCTTATAAGTGGAATAAAAAAGCAAGGTAAAGAAATGCTTAACGTAAAAAAAAATTCTTCTGAAGGAACTGAAAAGAATACCAGGGCTACTTAGAGAAAACTCAGGGCAACAGAGTTGATACAAGGGCATGTATCTCATGGTAAGTGCAGGGGGAGAGTCCACAGACTCAGCCAGAAGATACAGCACTGGTGAGTTAAGGCAAATGGGTCAGGGTCCGTGGCTGGTGACTTCTTGGTGAGGGACCCAGATGAGGCTCATTCCCAGCACAAGGCCCCAGAGAGCTGGACAACCGCTTAGGGCTCTACAGGGACCAAGAACCCAGGCAAAGGCAATGGATTTCAAGGACTCAGGTAGATGAGACAGGTGAGAAGCCTGCTCCAAAAGATGGGCATGAGAGTGGAATTTCTAATATTCTCCCCTGGATGGCTCTCTCTGGGTCCTGGCTGGTGACAGCTCTGGCCATTTGGGGAAGGACTAATGTGGCAAAACCAATCTGAACTTTTTAAGGTTTCCCCAGATGTTATACTTGCTTCAATGGATTCCACAGTTGAGTCTACAAACATCAGAACTTCGGGTGTGTGAGCTTGTGATCCCTTTGCCCTTCTCTCAGACTGTCTGTGCAGTCCACAGTCCTAATGACCATCTTCCTATCCCTTGGCAAAACAGTTGAGCTGACATCAGGAAGAAAGGTCTTGCGAATAGTTGCCCAGTTCATCCCCACTGTAGATCACAGCTCAGGGCTTTTCCACTGAGCACTGCTGATTCATTCTGGTTGCCCCTTAGTTCGACTATGAGGTCCTCTGTGTAGCACGGCTCTCTCTTGAAAGCCTGCTCTTTCAGAGACAGAAGAATGAAGATGTCTTCAATAAAGGAACTGGATAATACTGAGTCCTTCGTGACATCCTTTACAAGCTGAGAATGTGCAAGCATAGGGGCAAGTGATCCGTAAACTAGCAAGTTTAGTAGGGGTGAGGAGGTTCCACTAAAGGACTGGAGAGGCCAGGTGAATGCAGAATGAGAGGAGCTCCTGGGGGTTTATGTGACAAAGGGGTCACCCCCGGATGTGGTACAGATCTGACAACCCTGTATCCTTAAGTCCAGCCGTTCTTTCACTGTGACTTGTAATGGGGAATGAGTAGCCAAAGAACAAAGCCTTGTGGCAGCTGCTCGCACAGCCACAACCACATTCCCTGGACACTGACTGCTCTCAAACCCTCATGTGGAGCCCTAGGGTGCATGCCAGTGACTCCCCAGGGCTTGCTCTCCCCGCTCACAGGAAGTGCCAGTACCCAATTCCTCAGGAGCAGCCTTCAGCCAAGGAGGATGGGGTGTTGGGTGGAAAACAAAACTGCCCTCTTCCTCACCTTTTCAGGCAAGTCTGAGACAAGTTCCACACCAACCGGTCCCCAGATTGTACATTAGGTGCCCACAGCAGAGACCTGCTCCTTAACTGGCTCCCATCCTTCCCTGTCTCACTTTTTCACAAGCCATCTGTGTCTTCCTGGAAGCAGATACTGGGAAGGAGTTACAAGTACAAGTAATTCCTTGAAGTGGATAATACCTGTAAAAGAAAACTGGGTGTGATTGTTAATACTGTGTGTTAACGTAATTGGATTGAAAGATGCAAAATATGATCCCGGGTGTGTCTGTGAGGGTGTTGCCCAAGGAGATTAACATTTGAGTCAGTGGGCTGGGAAAGACAGACCCACACTTAATCTGGGTGAGCACCATTCAATCAGCTGCCAGCGAGCCTAGAACATAAAGCAGTCGGGAAAACATGAAAAGACTAGACTGGCCTAGCCTCCCAGCTTACATCTTTCTTCCATGCTGGATGCTTCCTGCCCTCAAACACTGAACTCCCACTTCTTCAGTTTTGGGAGTCGGACTGCCTCTCCTTGCTCCTCAGCTTACAGACGACCTATTGTGGGACCTTGTGGTTGTGTGAGTTAATACTTAATAAACTCCCCTTTCTATATATATTTCTGTCCCTCTAGAGAACCCTGCCTAATACAGATTTTGGTGCCAGGAGTGGGTCTAGAGAAACAGAATATTAAGAATGGAGTTCTTTCATTGGTTTTGGGTTTCTGGAGTTGGCTGCTTGATATGACTAGACCCCCAAATACTAAGGACTCTACTTCTAATAGTATGGAGAACAATGGTAGTCCTTGGCATGAACTGTTTAGAAAGTTATGCAAAATAAATGCATTTGACACTCCGGATTCATTGCTCATGAGAGGCAGAGAGTTTAGTGACTCAATACATAACACCTTTGACCATATGTGGAGAACAAAGGAACATAATGAAGCTGGTTGGTTGCTCCTAAGTTTGGTGGAAAAAGTGACAAAAGAAAATGATGAACTCAGGGATTGTAACTCCCAGCTTCAGAAGCAGATACCGAGGCTCAAATCTGATAAGATTGCCCTGAGTGAGAGTCTCATCTCCTGTAGAGAAAGAACTGAAATTATGGAAAAACAGACACAAGCTCTTATCATGTGAGTGGCTGACCTGCAACAAAAGGAGCATGCAGAGCCTCACCGTGTGTCTACTGTTAAAGTGAGGGCATTGACAGGAAGAGAATTAGACCCTGCAACTTGGAATGGGGACATGTAGGAGGACCCTGATGAAGCTGGGGATGCTGAGTTTGTAAACTCTGATGAACCTTTTTTGTCAGAAGAAACAGTTTCCCTAACCACAGTAGTGGCAACATCCCCTCCACGACCCATGCTGCCATCCGCCTTTCCACCTTTGTCTGAGGAGTTAAACCCTGCACTGCCTGAGGCAACAGTGATGATCTCCCCTGAGGCAGTTTCCAGGCAAGATAATGTTGATTCTCCTGAGGAGCCACCCCAAACACCCCTGTTTGCTTCTAGATCTATAACTGGACTAAAGTCCCAGCGGGCCCCTAGACATGAGGTTGAGAGTGTGACCCATGAGGAGGTACACTACACTCAAAAAGAACTGCCTGACTTTTCTCATTTATATAAGCAGAAATCTGGAGAACAGGCATGAGAATAGATATTAAGGGTGTGGGATAATGGTGAAAGGAACATAGAGTTGGATCAGGCTGAATTTATTGATTTGGACCCACTAAGTAGGGGCTCTGCATTTAATATTGTGGCTTGGGGAGTTGAAAAGCATTCTAATAGTTTATTTGCTTGGTTAACTGAAATATGGATGAAAAGATGGCCTACTATGAGTGAGCTGGAGATGCATCATCTCCCTTGGTTTAATGTAGAGGAAAGGATCCAAAAGCTTGGGGAGATTGGGATGGTGGAGTGGATTAGTCACTTACATCTACTCATCCCAACTGGGAGCATCCAGAAGATACACCCTTGACCAATGCCTTGCAGAATAGATTTGTGAGGGCAGAACCTGTATCTTTGAAGAGCCCTGTAATTGCTCTTCAGATCTCACAGTGGGAAACTACAACAGCCCAATCCAGGCAGGACTAAAAATTGCCCAGACCCTTTTGGAATGGAGGTTTGGGTCATTCCACCAGGAAAAAAACACAACCTGCTGAGGCACTTGCTAAAGGCAAAGGGAATACAGAATAGGTAGAAGAATGTAGTCACCAATACTAGCTATGACCACATGACCAGAAACGTGACCAGACCTTTTTATGTATATAAAGGGGAGTTTATATGTGTGTGTGTGTGTATATATATGTGTATATATATGTGTGTGTGTGTGTGTGTATAAATATATGTATGTATATATCCTATTCGTTCTGTCCTTCTAGAAAACCCTAATACACTGGGGGAAGAAAACCTGGTGTGTGTGTGTGTATATATATGTGTGTGTGTGTGTGAGTGTGTGTGTGTGTATATATCCTATTAGTTCCATTCCTCTAGAAAGCCCTAATACACTGGGGGAAGAAAACCTGACACCAACTGCAGGGCCAGAGTTGGGCAGGGGGAGCCTTGGACTGTGGTGCTGACTGAGGAAGGCTCCACCAACCCTGAGATAGCCCATTAGAGCAGTCGAATGCTGGCACACCAAGTTGGGCTGCAGCACCAGCTGTGTGTAGGCCGTGGCAGGGATGGCCTGGGAAGAGTTTGTCTGAGCAGAGAAGCAGGGGCAGATCCTGGTGGCAGCCACTGAAGGCTGCAGGAACCCACCTTCCTAGCAGCTGGGCAAGTTCTCCCTTGAAGGGAAGAGAAGTATTCCACACTGCTCCCCACCACTGCTCCCTCCAAATCACCACTCAAATGAATCCTTGCTCTGGATCCTTTCCTCAAGGTATCTTCTGGGGGAATGAGCTTAAACCAAACTTTAAGTTAATATTTATTATGCTTCATGTCCCCCACTGTGCAAGGCGTATATCCCTAAAAGCCATGGGTTCTTAATGAATGTGTTTCCTGCTCCCAATATGTTCGTTCCAGTTTTTCACCTGTGCAGTTTTATGCTGCACATAAAAATACGTGAAGGGAGATTGCAGGATCCCTGCTAGAGAAGCAGGGCCACTTGCAAATTGCAATCAACTGAATTAACATGATGTAGAGGAATGCTGATATCTGTCACTTGCAGGAACGTGTACTCTGAACAAGGAAGGCAAAGGACATGGGGCAGGCATTGAGGAGGACAACCTTGAGGTGGGTCATCACAGCCACAGTGTCCCAAGAGCTCTGAGTTCCAGCTTGCAAGACTGTCCTGGGAGGTGCCTGTTGCTACTTCATTTTCCCTTTGTGACACCCCAAATAAATGGTACAGCCAGATGCAGAAGAAACAAAAGACTTTTGAAGATTTATAGGATTTAAGATATGAATCCTCCTATCAGGGAGCAATTGTATGAAAAAAATCAGTTAAGAGCAAGGTTTCCAATTTATATGAACACTCAGACTTGTCCCACAGGTTATTAAAGCCGAACAACAAGCTTTTCATTCTGTTTGGAGGCCAACAGCCGCAAAGCTATTAACTTGCATACATCTTGTGTGCTTCAAAATTGAAATTAGCTTCTTTAATTGCATCAGCATAAAGCAAATATCTGTTCCTCAGAGGATCTGGTTTTAAAGGTAGCTTGAAATTAAGTGACCCCAAGGCCCACACAGATGTCATGACAGCAGCTATAAAAAGAGGTGACTTACTGTGTAATTGGGAGTGGTGCAGAATAATTGAAATAATGAGAGAATTGTTTTTCTTTGCATTTTCTTCCTTATTCTCTGGATTTTATCATCAGCAATTAAGTGCTGATTAGTTCCTCTACTGCCTGATGCTTTGAGACATGCATAACAATCAGTGAGCCTGCAAATTGAGTGGAAACCCCTAATTGCTTAGATAATGATCCCAACAGAAGTTGCTCCTCAGGAGAGGAACCGCTCATGATATTCCCAGGCAGGGGCCTAGGTGTCCTCTTCGTCCTTTCTTCTCACCTGTCTCAGCACAGGCCAATTCCACCAGCAAAGGTGCCCAGCTCACCTGCTTGGTCCTCTGGAGAAATATTGAGGCCACAGGAAAATGGGGCCTGAAGAATGATACTCCCAGGAAGAAGCAAGACTGAGAGCAAGACCAAGACAAGGGGGACTAAGAGAGACAGGGGCAGAAAAAGAAAGAGGAAGAGGATGAGGGAGGGAGGAAGGAGAGTAGGGCAAGGAAGATGACTTATTTGTCCACAGTGCCAATGACAGATGCACTTTCCATCTTTCCCCACCGATTTTTAACTTGGCATCAAACCAAGAGTATTCTTAAATTTGCTATTTGAAAAATTCAATAATTATAATAAAGATAACTTGCTTTTTTGTAGTGTTTATTTTCTCTGAAATATTTGTGATGATATCTTATAATTTTGGTGCACAAGGTTCTTTCATCTGGGTTACCTCTTTGAGTCATACCATAGACCCCAAGGAAGTCAAGGTTTTGTAAGAAATGATACTAATGAGGGGTCCAGGCAATTCTTGTAGGAGCTAGAGGTATTTGCTGACTATCTTTGCATACCAAAACTTAGTGCCTTAAAACACCATTAATTAAGCTCACAATTGTTGTAGGTCAGGTGTTTCGGAAGCTCTAAGCAATCCTTGGTTGGATTTCTCATGCTGGTTGCAATCAGCCTTAGGTGGAGTGGCCCTCACCTGAGGCACCTGTGCTGGAGGTCCAAGAGCTTGCTCAGCTGATGTCCCCCTCAACCTCTCCAGCTTGGGGACCTCAGGGAAGTTACATTTTTGATTGGGCATCCAGCTTCCCTTGGCATGAGCATCCCAGGAGAACCAAGTAGAAAGTTTATGCCCTTCCACTTGTTGATGGAAGTCACACAATGCCCTTCCATTGTTCCTGTCCTTGCAGTGACTCATGGTCTGTCCAGATTCAAGTGAGAGGCTCATAGACCTCTCAATAAAGCACCAATAAACTGCTGCCATATTTTATTATTGCAAGAGACATTCACAATGCAGTGATTGAACAGATATGGCCTCAGATGAGTCTTGTCCCAGGACTAGAATCTTAGGTGTCCTAGCAGTATTCCAGGACTGCTTCTGTGCCCAGCAAATGCTTCTGGGCTCTCTAGGTATAAAACACACAGGACACTCCATCATGGGACCTAGTGTACTGCATTGTTAAATAGAATAAAAAATAAGCCATGAAACGTGAGGGCAAGGGATTAATCATACACCTACATGCAGAACTGCCCCCACTCTGGCTGAGTTGCAACAGAGATAACCACTCTGTCAGCACCTGTGATGCTGCTGTAATTTATTATTTATGGTACAAAAGTAGCATGCATGCATCTTTTCAGATGTCATGTGAGGTACTTTTAAAAAATCACATAGCTATAGGCACTAGGCCTGCATAAAATTAAGGCAAAATTACCCTCACTGTCAACCCAGCTGTGGGGATGGCTCTTGACTCTTAGAAGTACAAAGGTGGAGTGGCTTCTCCCTCTCATTAATCGTTCTGGGAAGCTGTCATACAAGCAGAAACTGTTGTTCTCATTTTTATTAGATTTCCCTGTAGGGATTCAGACCAGTGATACTTATCACCTTCTTTCCAGGATGTGAGGGGTCAATGTGCCTATTTTCAGCTGGTGAGGGATTAGAGACCAAGGGAATTTGGTATTATTGCTACAGAATTAGATCAGATGAAGCCAGATAGTTACATGTATCATGTTTGGGATCAAAGAGCCTACCTATTAAGAAATGTGAGAAGTAGAGTGGAAATAGGAATATTTTTATATAATAAGTAATTGTAAAATTCATAATGTTTATCAATATAATATGCACACACAATAAATAAAAATGAAAGGGTATCCAGGTGTACCATGAAAGCACAGTCTCTTGCACACCCTTGTGCCTTCCGCCAGACTTACAACTTGTTCTGCCTTCTGGTGACTACCAGCAGAGCACTAACTGATGTGCCCATTATGCTTTTTCATTCATTCTAAAATAATTTTCAGACATCATCTGGTAAATATCTGATTTAAAATTTTAAAAATTTAGCTCATCTAAATTATTTTATTCTCGCTTTTACACCTCTTCCCAATTGTAGGCAGGCCTTCCATTAGTTACTGTGTAAATACAAGTAAGATCATAAAATATAGATCTATGTTTATATCAATTTATAAAGTATCTTTGGATACATCTCTATTTCTGCACCCACTTCCAAACCTCTATCAACTGGATCTTTGTTAAGGAAGATAACATCTATTTTATATTCTGTACCATAGGTGATTTAAAAGTTCAAAACTAATAAACATCCTTAATAAAACATAGCAAAGTAAGTGTGGTTTACCCCACAGCCAAGTACTGCAGTTGACTTACATTTCCTTCTCCAAGCCCAGTGTCGTGGCCTGGGACAACACAGGCAGATATTTCTAGTAGGAAAATCAAGTTATACCCCCACTGCCCAGTAGACAACATCTTAGTTTGCTTCATATTTGAACCATAATGTTCTTGAAAATATTTTGCTTTGCCTGAAATTTCTAATTGCCTTTTGTTTCTTGAATCCTGTACAGGTTCCACATTTTCTCAAATGTGTGAGTCTCTATCCTAAGACATGTCCAAAAGTTCTTACTTAAAGGGACATGGTCTAGGGGATTGGAGGGCCCTGGAAAAGTCAGATAATATATTTTAAAGACCCAATTTTACACAAAAGAACAGAAAGAGGAAGAACTATAGCAGAATGCTGCTGCTGTGGATTCAGACTTCACCTCCCAGCCCAGGGAGATGATTGAAGGGGAAGGACAGAACATGAAACTAACAAGCTTGAAGCCTTATTAATGTCTGTATTGGCAAATTGAGGAGCGATGCACTCCCCAAGGTGGATGAGCTGGTGGAAATGGCACTGCTGAATCTCAGGCAGGTGTTTGTATACTGGTGTTTGTCTTCCCACACATGAATCCATAACACCAGATAGAGTGAGCTCCTAGCCCACCCCTCTCGCCCTCTCTCCATACCACCGTGCTTCCTCTGTCACTGTTCAGCAAGGAGAAACAAACTGAAATGATCTGTACATACATATTGCAAACAACAACAACAACAACAAAAACAATGAACCCAAATCAAATAAAAACCTACATCAGAAGTGAGATTAACCAAAGGAGAATGAATGTAAACACACAGTTCTCCAAGATGCTCAATACATCACAAACATCATGCTCCATAAAATCAGTTAAAAGATAAATATGTACAGCTAATATGTATCAACTGAAAAAAAAAACGAAGTTAAAAGATAAATAGAAATTCAGGTAGATATTATAAAATATCAGAGACAGACCCATAAATACACCGATTGGGTTTCATGAAGATGAGAACAGAAGAAATAGAACAGAAATAATTTATCCAAATGTTAGTAAAACAAAATATTGTTGAAATGAAGAGCTGTGTCTGTAGACTTAAAGGCCACACCATTCTAGGCAACATACATACTCTGGAAAACGTGTGATGAGTGCCCTCCTTTAATGCTTGGGACATTTATCGGTCCTTATGTTTATACTTTAGTGTTTATGGTTTTTGAAACTTTTGAATTGGGATTTCCAAACATTTTCTCCCATTATCCATGATCTTTACTTTTTTTATTTATGGTCCTAGCGGGCTTTACCTTTCAGCTTACCAATAATTTTATTTTAACTTCAGAAATACTAATTTTAACTACCAAGAATATTTTCTTGTCCTTGATTCTTTTCCCTGCAGCCTGTCCTTGTCTTAAGGATATAGTTTCTCAAATACTTGTGATGATGTTTGGAGTTTTGAAAGTGATCTCTTTTGAATTATCTCAATTTCCTACAAAATACGTTATTTATGTTGGCCTTGGCTGTTCCCCTTGGAATTGTCACCTTTCCTCTGCCTCATTGAGCAGTGCTTCCTTGAGGACTGGAACAATTCCAATAGCTCATCTCCACCTGTGTGCATCTCCCCTCGCTCCAGTCACAGAGGTCAGCATCTCTCCGAATTTTGGTTTTGCCATTCTCTTTTTTGAATATGTAAGTCTAACCTACATATATATATGTTTAAGAAATAATTATTTTAAATTTTAAAAAATATATTGAAATACTATCAAAGTATGTTTCTACAGGGACCTATTTTTTATTTTTCCTCCCTTAACCGAGTGTTTCTATGATCAGTCCTTGTTGCTGTGTGTAGCAGTAGTTCATTTTCAGACAGGCAGCTCTTGTAAATTCCTCTGGCCATTGAAATACAAGCAAAAGGGTACATGTATCAGTTCCAGGAAGCATTTACAAGTCAGTGCATGATTTCCTGTGCTCACGCCCACAGTGGACACATCTGGGGAAGCGTGTGTGGACGTGGAGCTGCCACAAGATCAGCATCTCCTGGAGTGATCGGCTGAGCCCGGAGGAGGTGGCCCTGGAGAGTTCTGGGAGCCAAAGCAAAAGGCAAGAACAAGAAATACATTTTGCTGTGCCAGATCAATAAGATTTTTGAGCTATTTCTTGGCACAGGATCATCTACCATACCTTTTCCTTCCTTTGATATGTGCATCTGCAGTGATGGAATTCCATTTCACTTTTCTATACAGATCACTGATTGTCTGCCTCCACCCACAAAGCGGCCCTTTCCTCCCCCAAGGTCCTGCAGTGCATCTGTTTGTGTGAGCCTGTTCTGGGCTCCCTTCTGCTCCGTCATCAGCTCATCAATCCTGAACAAATACCTCTGTAGTCTTCATTACTGCAGTTTAATAGTATCTGGTGTAGTAACTCTCTCTACTTTCTTTTTCTTTTTCAGGACTGTCTTTTCCCACCTTACTTTACTCACCATTAAGTTTTAGAAACCTACAGCCACATACACAATGGAAAGCTTGTTGGGGTTTTGATTGTAATCGCATTTGAGGCGCTTATCTTTACAATATTGAGTGTTCCGATTCATCATGGGCTCTGGGCTACTTGTCTTTTTTGATATATCTAAAGCATTATAAATTTTTGGAACAAAAGAATAGTATTTCTTGAGTTTAGGCAACCATCTGGAATTAGAAGTCTATTTGCAACTGTGTTTCAGAGTTAAACTCAGGATTCAATACCATAAAGCAAAGTACAGGGAGGAGAGGGACTGGGGAAAGGACTAAGCCTGGGGTATTTTCTCTGTGTCGGATGCCCCTTGGGTGTCATGCATGCAGTATTTCAATTTATTCCTATGAAACCTCTATCTAACATGTAGCAGTTTCTTCATGAAATCAAGACTCAATTATGTTAAACAAACTATCAAAGCTCAAACCCTGGTAAAAAGTGGCAGGGCTAAGAATTGGAGCGGGCCACTTGGATTTCAAGCCAAGCTTCCCCAATATCATCATGACAAGTGTATTGAAGAAATTCAAAAGATTTTGCCCGACTTTCTTCAGGTTGATGGACTGGCTTATTGTCTTGGCTAATACTTTCTATCAAATTCTTAATTATTACAATACATTTTATTTTTATTATTTATTTATTTATATTTTATTTTTTGAGATGGAGTTCCATTCTTGTTGCCCAGACTGGGGTGCAATGGCGTGATCTCAGCTCATTGCAACCTCTGCCTCCCTGGTTCAAGTGATTCTCCTGCCTCAGCCTCCCAAGTAGCTGGGATTACAGGCGCCCACCACCATGCCTGGCTAATTTTTTGTACTTTTAGTAGAGACAGTTTTCACCATGTTGACCAGGCTTGTCTTGAACTCCTGACCTCGGGTGGTCCACACGCCTCAGCCTCCCAAAGTGCTGGGATCACAGGTGTGAGCCACCACACCCGGCCCACAATAAATTTTAGAATAATATCCTGCTTAGGCTGATAAAAAGCATATGACTTTAAAAAGTGTCTCTCCACAGGCCAGTTTGGCAGAGATCAGGAGACACTTCATCATCTTTCCATCAGCAGATGTTGGTGAGCTTACCACTTGAAGGAATAAAACAGCAACAACGCTGTCAGTTCTGGAGAGACCCACAAGGTGGGCACAGCTATCTCAATGTTTTGAGAAAGGACATTAGTTTCTTCTTAGTCTCCATCGTCATATTCTTCTTCCATAACCTAGGGGGCAATTTATTACCAGTGGAAATAAATTGCATTGTGTACCAGCTCTGGCTTTGAAGTTTTCATTTTCTGTCTATGTAATAACATGCTATGATTATGTATGAACTTCTAAATGGGAACAAAGGAGACTTAATTCCATCACATTTCCCTGGAGAAAGGAAGTCTGATTCAGTTCATACACAGGATTCTTCTTGTTATATAACTGTAGTGTTTGGAGCATTATTTTCAGAGTTGTTGACTGTGGCTTGATGAGATTTTATTTTATGTAGCCAGTCCAGGCTACCCATATTTGACTTAACGTGAGAGGCAATAATACAAAGAATTTTCTTCCTTCTGAACTTGTAAAATGTAGCTGACTTTCTTGCCCCAACCCTAGGGGAATATGAATTTAGCTCTGATAAAATTTAGCATCTAAGTTAATTTTGCTCTCTCCTTTCCACAGGCTGAATGTTTTTCTACCAATGCATAAGATCTTCCTGCCACAGACAGGCACTGTTTTTAGACGGTCTCGAGGCATCTCATTTTACAAAGGATATAGAAACAGACAGATGCTATATAGAAACTGGTGGGGTGGGGTGGGGTGAGAGAGAAGACAGAAGACAAGGATTATAGTTTGATCATCTAAACTCTGTATGCAATAACCAAGGTCTCCCCAGAAAGCTGTCAGGGTATACTTCTGCAGTGAGTAGATTTCTAATCAGCTCTAGAAGGGTGGCCAAACACAGCTGAACTGTACCTTTTAGTAGCAGGAAAAGCATCTGCTATAGTTTAGATGCTTGTCCCCCAAACCCTGTATTGAAATTTGACACCCATATTGGAGGGGGACATAAGGGGAGGTGTTTGGATCATGAGGACATATCCCTCATGAATGTCTTGGTACTGTCCTCGCAGTGAAGAGTGAGTTCTCACTCTATCAGCTCCCTTGAGAAACTGGTTGTCAAAACAAGCCTGGCACTCCCCAGCCCCTTGCTTCCTCCCTCACCACGTGGTCTCTGCACACACAAGCTCCCGTTCGCTTTTCATCATGTGTGGAACCAACCCGAAGACCTCATTGGGAAGAGAGTGGATGCTGGCACCATGTTTCTTGTTCAACCTGCAGAACTGGGAGACGACATAAACCTCTTTCCTTTATAACTTACCCAGACTTGTGAATTTCTGCAACACAAACAGACAAAGCATCTGACAACCGAGTTGTTCAATGAAGAGATTGTTAGAGCCCAGGCCAAGATTCATCATGTTCAATTGGTATAAGACGCAATTAACTAATATGATCTGGGACAGCTGTCTCCATTGAGGTCACCAGGGGGTCATGGAGTGATGCTTCAGGAGGAAAAGCTGACTACTTCCTACCCTGGGCTCCATTTTTGTCAGTGCTCTACAGAGAGACAGAACTGACAAGATATACAGAGAGGAATACATAAAGAGGAGCAGCAGGGAAATTGGCTCACTCAATTATGGAGGCTGAGATGTCTCATGATAGGCCCCCTACAAGCTGGAGAGTGAGGGAAGCTGATAGCCTAGCTCATTGCAGTTCGGAAGGCCAGAGAGCCAAGGAAGCTGACGGTATAACTCTTAGGCAGAGGCCTAAGGCCCGAGAGCCTTGGGGGAGTTACTGCTGTGAGTCCTTGAATCAGAAACAAGAGAACTTGGAGTTCTGGTATCCAGGGTCAGAAGAAGGGCATCCAGCTCAGAAGAGAGAGTGAGAACATCCCTTCCTCTGACTGTTTGTTTCATCTAGGACCCCAGAGGATTGATGGTGCCTACTGGCACTGAGGGTGACACTTCCCCACTCAGTCTTGCAACTCAAATACTAATCTCGGAAACACCCTTGCAGACATACTTTGGGAGCCCAGTCATTCCAATCAAATTCCAAACCACCTGGCTTTCCCTTTCAGCAGAAGAGAGATGGGGTCAGCGCCTACTGAAGCACTGGGGATAAATGATGCTTTACCAGCTGTCTGGGAACCCCTTAATCCAGTCAAATTGATGCCAGAATCAGCCATCACAGGCTCTTTCCGCATCCACAGGAACTGAGGGTGAAATGGATCAGACTGGCTTTTGAAACATTTCTGCTTTCATCCTTGAGCTCTGAAGAACTCCACTGGCTCTTAAGGAAATTAGATTTGGGCTTTCTGAGATTCTAACTAATCACTTGTACAGAGTGTCTAATTTTCTGAACTATTTAGGATTGTGCAAAAAGTTTTAAACTTTATATTTTCTATGTACACTTATTCTTCATCTTTATCCAATATAAGTCGAAAATGACAGGAATAAAAAGGTGAAGTGTTTGAGACTTTTTAGGGACCATGTGTCTTCTGTTCAGGGACAGTAGGTGGGAGTGTCAGGGAGGGAGACTGTGCTACTGGACATATGAGTTTAGCAGCCACCAAGACCAGTTAATACTGCCAAGCCCTTGGTTATTTATGTGAGTTTTCAGAGTATTCCTGGGGAATTTGACTTTCAAAAAGCCAGTGGACCTTGAGATTCTGCTGCTGAGACACAGCTGTATTTTTCAACTGACTCCCCAGTCAATCTTGCCAAGTGTGGCAAAGAGTTAGGGAGTTTCTGCAGTCAGTGAATGAGCAACAAGGTCTAATGTATATCGTCTCAGGGAAGGTCTGATGTATACCATCTCAGGGAATGTCTAATGTATACCATCTCAGGGAAAACTGTTAGTGGAGAATAAAACCCAGACTGGTAGATGGACTTTGGTTTGAAATGAGTTTGAATACACTTAGGGTGAAGTGGGATTTAGAATTCTGCCATAACAAAGATTACTTAATAATTACAATGGAATTTTTTGCTGTCCAGTTAGTCAATTAGGTCAAAAAATCCAGATATATCTATGAATCTGATTATTTGCCAAATAAAACGTGAAAGCTTGCCTCCATCTTTCCATTGGGTGCAGATATTTTGCACAGTGTGGATTTGGTCTCTGGGTGTGAATGTGCCCTGGACACAATGCATACTAGACAGACATTGTGCTTCTTTGTAGACACTGTGCTAGGCATGTATTACACATTGCCCCGAATCCTTATCACAAACACATCAGGAGTATGATGCTTCTATTTTGGCCAAGGAGGAAGCTGTGGCTCAGGTCAGTGAGGCTGTATATCCGGGGATCAGCAGCCAGTAAGTGGGTGTGCCGACTCCCAAGGCCAAAGCCCACCCACTTGCCAGGTAACTTTCTAAGAATACGAAAGTATTCTGTGTTATGATGGTGTGCGTTACATGAATGTATCTGTCTACCAAAAGTGTGCTTCCATGATTTGTGCAATCAGATATGGGATGTAATGGTAACTCATGTTTTTACCCAAGGATTTTTTCATCATCATAAAACATCACTTCTACTCAGCTTTATTCTAATGATTTGAGGCAGAGTTTAAAAATCTATCAAAATTAAACATATTTTTAACAAAGTGAAGACATCTAGACCATCAGACAATGGGGTAGGAAAGATGGAGCTAAAACCAGGGCTGAATTTCATTTACAGATGACTCGAGGTCCTACTCAATTACTAGGAATGTACTAAACATTCGCCTCTAAGCTTTCCAGTAAGCAACATAATAGGAACAATATCAATGCAATAGGCCCTGAGTCCATGAAAAATAAACTAAGCAGTTGCTTAGGGAAAGCAGAGCTGCTTCTGGTAAGGAATTCAGAGAGAGTTTTCCTTTGAGTCTGCATGAAGAAGACACTCTTTGATGTAGGGCACAGCATTAACTACATTCTTACGCAAGTTTTAAAGGTTAAATCTTATAAAATCTTTTAATATAGGCCATAACACCAAGCAGCAAAAATAGAGAACTAGAGGATGGGGAGATGGAATTTGCTGTGTTTGGAAACTAATGCGATTATTGGTTTACTGTGTTCTCACTTAATCCAGGGTTTTAAGGAATCTAGAGAAAAATCAGGATTGATGTTTTTCATTAGTGCGTTTTCTTACAACAAAACCTCTTGAACGCTCTGGGTGGTGAGGAGTTCGGGTTGCCCTTGGCTTGTGATGAATTTCCCAGGGAGCTATGCACTTCTCACCTGAGCAAACCACCAGGAAAAGTTTTGGGACAGTCCTGGAGGCAGGGAAATTTCCTATGGGTGTTTATTCAGCTGTAGTCCTATAATCAGCCTTTCACATAATTTGATAAAACTGACCAATGTGAAATAAAACTGTTAATAAGACCCCAAACTCTCCAGACAAGATGGACTCTCTATGGCTAACAGAAACACCCAAATTAAAATAATGGAAACCCAGTGGCCACAGTTAGAGAATGGTGGTCATGTACCTTTTGTTTCTGAAGACGGCAGTTCCAAACAAACATACTGTCTGTGCCTCGGAGCTAAGATAGTTCTTGTAAAGGGAGTTGAGGCACCATGGCTGGAAATCTCCCACCAGCCCGACATGGCATCCAATAGACACTTATGGTTTGGGGTTTAGAAACTACTCAGACAGGACTCAGTTATTTTCAACCAATCAGAATCGAATGTGTTCAAATCCTTCATTTACATATACAGACCTGATTAAAGACTGTGACAGGAATTCTCCTTATTCAGGCCAGACCCTTTCTTTGTTCTCCAGAACGTGCTTTTGTTTTCCACCAGAGCTTGCATCTTCCCGATATCTAGATTGTTTTCTATTTAATAAAAAATAAAGTTCTCAACTTTTCCTCCACAGATCTCATGGTTTTTTGTTAGTACCTCAAATATATGTGTATAAAGGTGGAAAAAGCAAAATTCAGGGCATTAGCTGGGGTTAAAGTCTCTATGTTTTCACCCATCAGATTTAGGCTTCATTCCCCAGAACTCACTTGCTTTTAACCAAGTGCATGCTTTCCCTCATCATATGCTTGAGTGATTTCATCAGGCAAAAGGAAGATTATAATGAACATCTCAAACTTTATACAATTTGAGGAAGTCCTTTCCAATATTTGCTTCTGTTTCCTTCTTGCCAACCCAGCTCAGGCTGGCCTGACTTCCTTCCCCCTTTCGTCTCATTTACTTCCTTGTTTACTTCCCATTTACTTTTTGTTGCTGTTGGGTAATTTAGGTATCCTTATCACACTTCATACTAGGGAAATAGAGTTCATGATTTCTGGGTGTGGGGCAAGGATTTTATATTAAAAATCATCCAATGATTGGAGGCAAGAAGGAAAATTTCTTCTTTGGCGCCTCCTAAGAAGATCTTCGAAAGATTTTCAGGGAGCAGCATGTCCCCAATGGAAACTGAAAGTACTTCATTTGTTTTGTTTTCTTCAGCTGTGGTAGATGGAAAAATGGTCACAGTTCTATGCACCTCCACTCATCAAAAGGCAGGGTCAGTTTCCCCATTCATTGACCCTGAGTTTTACCAGGTTTGGCCAATAGAAGTCAGAGGAAGTGACAGGTGCCAGTTATAAGTTTGGGCTACAAGTTCCACAGTCCCTTTTAGAAATCAGCTGGACCACTGTGTGAATAAGGCCAGGTTAGCCTGCTGAAGAATGAGGCCCAGTTGCTCCCATCATCTCAGATGACAGCCAATCAACCAACAGTCATGTGACTGAAGTCATCTTGGACCAGCCAAATTCCAACCAACCTTTTCAGTAGACCTCAGACACATGAACAAACCCAACTAAGATCAACCAACCACCCCTAAACAGGTCTGCAGAGTTGCCCAGTAACACACAGAATCACGACCAATAATAAATGTATACTGTTTGAAGTTGCCACATCGTTAGGTGGTTTGTTATGCCACAAAAGCTAACTGACACATCAACTCTGAAACCTCCTTGGTTTAATCAGGGTGCTGGCAGGTATGGGGCAACTATGCCCAGGGTAACATTACTTAGTCTCAGAATCATAATTAATTAAATTAGAAGTGACAGAAATCTAATAAAATCTGACTTACTTAAAAAGGGGAACTTATTGGTTCACAGAAACACGCTGCAGCAAGAGTCAACTGGGGACTCTTGGTTGACGAGAGCCAGGAATGTGACCTACATTGAAGTTTACTCTTTCAGAGTCAGTGCAGTTGAGTGTGATGGAAACTCTTCTTTAGAAAAGAAAAAAGAAACATCATCCAGGGTAAGTTTACCGTATATTCTTATGCAGGGAGAGTGAGGTTGATAAAATATTTATTTTGTATGCTCTTCACTAAGTGGCTCTGCTCTCTGGAAGATTCCCTTTGTCTCATGGCCTTTAGAGCTGACAGCAGAATTGGGCAGACCCCACCTGTTGAGGGCTCATAGTGGAACTTGTTTTTTTTTCTCTCTCTCTCTCTCTTTTTTTTTTTTTTTTTTGAGATGGGTTTTCTCTCTTGTTGCCCAGGCTGGAGTGCAGTGGCATGATCTTAGCTCACTGCAACCTCCACCTCCCAGGTTCAAGCGATTCTCCTGCCTCAGCCTCCCAAGTAGCTGGGATTACAGGCGCCCGCCACCATGTCAGGCTAATTTTTGTATTTTTAGTAGAGACGGGGTTTCACCATGTTGGCCAGGCTAGTCTTGAATCCTGACCTCGTGATCCACCCATCTCAGCCTCCCAAAGTGCTGGGATTACAGGAGTGAGCCACCACGCCCAGCCGGAATTTGTTTTTCTTTCTGGGTGCCTGAAATCTGAATCACCTTCCTATATTTTAGGGATCCTCTACCCACTGTGGCAGAACCTGGCACCCATTATGTAAATGGGAAAGCCCGGATAGCACCTTCCCAGCCTCCCTTGCAGCTGGGGCCTAGTCAATGTGACTTGCCTCTGCCAATCAGGCACCTGCCCTCAGTTTACAGGGCACCTGTGATGTGAGGTGGCCATGGCTGCTGGGAACCCATTCTGTGATGATGGTGGTCCTGAGCAGCTGGCCCTGGGTTCTGTGGGGGGTCAGCAGCAGAGTTTCTAAGGAAAGCACCCAGTGTTCAGTGTCAGAGGTGCATCTTCAGCCAAACCAGCAGCTGAAGCAGAGATGCTTCCACCAGGCCAGTTTTCAGGCTGCTGATGGCTGCACTGTCTCCTAGCCTGGCTCCCCTGTCTTCTTCAAGATTCACGGAGCTTTCCAGCACCATTTTAACACATTTTTGTTTGTTTGTTTACATTCCCCAGTCATTAGCTATTGCATGCCACTATGAAGCCAGGATAAAACCACACAGCATCTCAGCCCAGGTCTGTGCTGATGTGAGCCCTGAAGCTGAACTCAGATTGGGCATTCACAGGCATGGGGATTTTCCTGTAACACGATCCCTTTGCACTTTGCATATTCATTTTGTCTTGAGTGACTGTTGGCTTGCAACCAATGTGGAAAATCGAGTCATGTCATGATTGCTGAACTTTTGCTTACACCCTGAAGCACAGAATCCAGCCCCGTGACTCAGCAAGGTGGACAGCTGTCAGGTCCAAGTATCTTTGCATCCATGGTCATGACCTGAGGAACACTGTCTGCACCATAATCTTACTCTTTTCTATCTGCTCTCCAATGGCCCCATTTGAACTAGTTTGTTTCTTATGACATCTCAAAAACTCAAAAGCAGCAGTACAAAAAAATGAGAAAACTTTAAAATGTCTTTGAGGCCGAGGCGGGCGGATCACAAGGTCAGGAGATCGAGACCATGGTGAAACCCCGTCTCTACTAAAAAATAGAAAAAAATTAGCCGGGCGCAGTGGCGGGCGCCTGTAGTCCCAGCTACTCGGGAGGCTGAGGTAGGAGAATGGCGTGAACCCGGGAGGCGGAGCTTGCAGTGAGCCGAGATTGCGCCACTGCACTCCAGCCTGGGCGACAGAGTGAGACTGCGTCTCAAAAAAAAAAAAAAAAATTAAAAAAAAAAAAAAAAAATCCAAGATTGTCCAGTGTTCTTATTATTCACTTTTTGTGTAACAAATTACTCTCCAGTTTAGTGGTTTAAAATATAATTTATTATCTCTCGTGATTGGGTTCAACTGACAAATTCTCATGTGGGGTCTCTCAGGTTATTGCATTTACATATTGGCTAAGAGAAGAAGCATCTTAAGGCTCAGTGGGGCTGGAAGTTCAAGGTGGCTTCTTCTCTCCCATGTCAGGTGCCCAGTTGAGACGACTGACTGGCAGGAGCTGACCATCAGATCTCTCTTTCCATGCAGCCTCTTAAAGTGACCACCTTGGGCTTTCTCAAGGCCTGGTTGTTGGATTTAGGGAAGAGCTTTCAGATCCAGCACAGTGCCACTTCCGCCATATTTTATTGTTCAAAGCAATCCCAGAGTCTCCCCAGATTCAAGGGCAGAATAACATAGACCCCACATTCCAGTGGAAGGAATATCAATGAATTTGTAGCTATCTTTGTTCCTCTACTTGTTGGAAAGAGTTGAAGTCCCAAGAGAAAAACCTGTTATCTGTTTTCTTAACTTGGATTTCCCCAGAAAGGGATACTGAGGCAAAGATTGTGAGTTCAGTGTTACCTGTGGAAACACTAGCAGGGTAGTGAGACAGAGGAGGGAAGAGATCCAGTGAAAGGTACATTATCAAGCAGGTGACTGAGTGTAGGAGACTGGACTAATCCCAGTAGGGAACTCGGATGATATGTGGATATGTGCAGCTATGCTGACAGAGGTATGTGGGAACTGGGATTGTCCACTGCTGCTTCCAGATGTTAACTCCCTGGCACTTCCGGTCACTCTGGCATGTGTGTTCAGAGAAGATTCTGGGAGCTTTTCAGGTGGAGAGAAGGCAGACTTAGAGCTGGAAGCTTCCGGTTGGCAGCATTGGGTTGGGGCATGTGGATGGGCCACCGGCCATGTCTGCACCCTGGTGACTTCTCCACCAAAAAAGGGGCCAGAGGGACATATGCCACTCCTTAACATTTTTCTTCCTTCCCTTTGTGACTTCGTTCTCCCCTTTTGGAAGCTATCACTTGGGATTCTCCAGTTTCACCATTTGTTTCTGCCACAGAACTTGTTGGTTACAAGTTGCAGACCCAAAGGCAGACTTGCTTAGGATTAAAAATAGGGAAATATTGGTTTATGTCTCCAAACCACAGTAAGGCAAGAGACAGAAGAAGGCATCACGGACAGTTGGGTCCAGAAATCAGTTACTGTCAGGCCTCTTACTCTTTCTGTCTCTTATTCTCACTTTTCTGCACTTCTGCAGTACTCTCAGACCTGCTTCTCCACAGTATGGAAATGTCTTTGAGGGCTTCTCAGGGCTCATATCATCCAAGTCTTGCTACCAAAAATGAATTTGAAGTTCCAAGTTTTAAAATTCTGTGGAATAACTCAGACTGACACAGCATGACTCATTTACCCAGCTCTGAAATCAATAGAAGGCAGGGGTGGGAGAGGAGTGAATTATGAATGATAGTTTTCCTTGGAACTCTGCCATTGTAGGGACTTGGGGGCACTATTTCCAAAAATAAGGGAGGTACCTTACCTGGAGTGGAGGCCGTGATCATCAGAGGAGCTTTCGTCTTTAGACAAGTGGCTTATCAGAAAACCTTTCTCAAACTCTAGTGGGTCCCATCAGACCTCCTAGCCATCCTCTGGAGGGTGCCCTGCAGAGCACAGAGAAGCAGAGTGAATAAAAGCTAAAAAGTATCCAAAAGAAAATACATGTTTGAGAAGATGGCCTGTTTGTTGACCAGGGCAAAGGTTTCTTCACAGCTTCATCCTCCACCTTTCCCACCTTCAAAGCCAACTTGACTCTTTATGTAAGAAAAGTGTGGAGTCCCCTGCTTGAGGAGTGGGTCGTTTGTAAGGGGGATATCTGCATAGGGCCCTAATTGTGCCCTCACCCTCTAGGGAGGCTGTTGGGGACCTCCTAGCTCACAGCAGCCCCTCCCTCTTTCAGCAATGCCCCCACTGGGCTCCCAAGGGGGGCAGTCATGCGACATCATGCAGGACCCTAAGTGGTAGTTGATTGACCCAGGGAGGGACTCATGACCCAAGCTGGGTCTATCAGATTCTCCTTCTTGGAAAATTTGAATTTTGGAATCTGAACAAGATGAAAACTACGAGTTTTGGCAGTCAACATGCATCCCAGTTAAGTTTTTCTATTATGTATTGGCTATGTATTGTGAACAAATCCCGACTCCAGGCATGCTGGAGAGAAATGATTTTTTCACCCAACTTTGAGGTCTTGAGTTTCTTGAGTGAAAGGGATGCTTGGAATGTATGAGACAGGATGCTAAAGAGGTGGAGAAAGACGATCAAGTGGGGTGGAGTATTGGGGTGGAGTAAAGAATTGAAGAGATTCTGGAACCTTAGATAGGGATGCTCCATCATGTTTCCTGTTACTAAGGACTCAAATAAATTGAGAACTGAGTGACCACTGGCACTTGGCGACTTGGTCAGAACAGGTTCTGCTCCACAGGTACCTGCATTCTCCTTTCCTCGCAGGACTACACTTGCTCAGCGGACTTTTGAGCAAAGCATGGTGGCAGGCACAGAGCACAGCCCTGGGCTCCAGAGCCTGCCTTTCCCTTCACCTGGATATCAACCCTAAAGTTCCATTTTTCCAGACAGAGCAGCCTGGCTTGAGCTCCATCTTCAGCACAATAATGTAAGTGGACTCACCATCCCATGTGCCTCTCCCTGGGATCCTCAACTATTCTCAGGAATGGCCCCAGCAGCCTGGCTGGCACAGTGTGACTCTTGCCCTGCAGTCACAGTGTGACTCTTGCTCTGTGTTTGATTCTAGGCTAGTCATGTGACCTAAGCCTGGCCTGTCATATCCTCTTTAGCAGAAATTTTAATATGAGGAATTAACTGAGGCAGGCACTGGGGTGGCTGCAGCATAGCTAAGCTAATGGCAGCATTTGGAGGGAAGAGTTTCTTTTCTCTGCTGAGCTTTCTGGTTGCTTCCCATCTCACTGGGGTGCTCAGTTCTTCCTGGAAATCATGAGGTGTCTACTCACCTTTTGGTAGATCCTATTTGTTGCTTAGATATTGAAGTTAAAGTTAAGCAGTTGGTTTCCATTGGTTGCAGAAAACAGAACTGTAATGCTTATACTCACTTGCTTTTTTACCCAAAATTATAAGGACACTTAAGCCCTTTACATTTAGTCACAAGCAGAAGGAAAGAGGAGGCTGGCGATGAGTGACAGGTTTTCTTTGGAGGGGTAGGAGGATACTAGTGACTCCTTAATTCAAACTTTTGGAAATTCCCATTTTGTAGCAGCAAAGCTCAACCTAAGTAACTTTTTGGACATTTCAAGAAACTCTAAATAATGCAGAACAATAAAATGCTTTGTTTCTAACCAACACTCAATCTTGCAAAGCCTGGCGTTCAAAAGAGATCAGTGAGATTTAAGAGTTTTAGCTGAACTCTGGATCTATACAATTTTGAACATCAGAAATTTCAATCCTTTCTGACCTTCTAAAAAGAATATCCATCTGGGACCATTCAGCAAAGAAAATGAAATTCTGGCCTCCAGGCAGTTCTGCATCTGCAGGCATAAGAAGGATTTTTCCTAACCATTGTGCTTTCTTGGGTGGCTTCGACCCCCATGCCCCAGGACTGTCCAGCTGCTCGAGTCAGCCTGGAGCATGCTCCCTGTTCCACCTGAAGCCATGCAGGCAAAGGCTGCAGCATGAGGCTTCCCAAGCTGTGTTCAGATGCTGTGCCTTTCCTCCCATCTCATCTACAGGTCAAGCCCAGGTAAGATGAAGGCCCTGCCCTTTGCAGGGACCTTGTGAGATGCAGGAGCAGCTTCCGCAGAGAGATGCAGACACTGAGGGCCCGTGTAGCTGAAGCCTCGGAAGCTGGTCCACCATGTTCTGCCAGAACAGGGGAATCATCATCCTTAGAACCACCCGGAAGCATGAGTTGTCAGATGGAGACAGGGCCTCATAAATCATCCAGCACAAACCCCTGGTTGGACAGCAGGTAGGGTGGCAGCCCTAACACTCACAAGGATTGCCTGGGGCTGCAGCTTATTAGTGGTGCCTCGAAGCAGCTGGAATCTGGGTGTCCCCAGGAGATCTTTCCACGCCTGCTGGCTTCTTTCATGGTGCTGTTTGCCTACTGGTGCCTGGTGAGGGCCCCTGGTGAGGGAAAACGGGGGCTCCTTATTCCTTTCCACTCTGTGTGAATTGATTTTCCCAGCTAAGCCCCAAGTTCCAGTAACTTACTGAGTTGATGGAGTCACTGGCTATTTTAAGCTATCATTTTCATCTGAAGCATTTCGCTCTTTAAACTGACATTTAAATGCATATTCAGACGTGGGCAGCCTTCCCTTAGTGCCCAGGAACCAGGCTGGACCCATGCATAGATACTCCTCCTTTGCCCCCATACTGGAAACCGCGAGACACATACTCCATGCCTGCTGAGAGGTGAGGAAAACAACTCTGGAGAGTGTCATAAATGCACATGCAGACACACACAGGACCGGGTCCCCTCGGTTGAAGTCAGCTCCTTTAGAGCAGATGCAGGAGTGCTGGGATCTGGTGGGGACACAGGAGATGGCCTCTCTGTTGGAGTCAGGGGTCATCCACAGGGAGCAGCCTGTGCCAGTGCCCTGGGGTGGGAAGGGATGTGGCCTGTCCCAGGAATAAGGGGAAGCCTGCAGACTCAGTGCCAGCGAGCTGGGCACTGACTGGACAAGGCTGTGAAGTAGCCAGAAGCTAGTCTAGGAAGGCCCTGCAGACAGGACACGGGCTGTCCTAGAGCCGAGGTCAGCACCCTTCTCCTCCCACCTCCTGAGCACGCTGCTCCTCTGCAACTTCCTGTGCTGAATGTGTCTCCCCTGCAGGCCTCTCAGCACGTGGCCTAAACCTGGGGTGCAGTGGCTCTTCTCTCTCCTCATTGTCACTTCCACACCACTCTCCCTCCTTCTTAAAATCCCAGCCCCGAGGCTCAGGACATGAGCCATACCACCTGCTGCCCCTCCTTAGGCCCCTTTTCCTTTATTCCTTGGAGGTTTCAGCTTCCCTGACAATCCAGTTCTCCACAGGGAAGACCACGCAGAGGCTCTGTCCAGTGCCCTAGCCTCGCAGCTCCTTACCACCTCCATAACAAAGCCGTGCCCTCCACTCACCGCAGCCACTCATGCCGCCCAACCCCCCAGACCTTGTCATTAGCAAACAAAACAGTGAAACTTCTATCATCTGGACTCAAAGCAGCCCACATCCTTACCACCTCTTATCTTAATACAATTTAATAGTTGCAGAAAAATGTCCTCCACGCCAAAATTAAAAAAAAAAAAATTAGTTGTACACATGCAGGGCAACGTAGATTTGGCTAAACAGAAATCTAAATGACATAAGTTGAAATAAGCGAAGGTTGTGTTAATGGAAATGTTCAGTATTGGAGCAAAGACAGAAATCCTGCTGTAGTGGAACTGGAGAGGCCGGGTCACAACACCATGCCCATTTTCTGGTAAGACTATTGAGGTGAATCCTCTTCAGGAATGTTGGAAGTGAAGATGTCCAGGATACCTGGTGTGTCAGTTGAGTTGATCCTGGAGAAGTGTAGTCTCAGTGGCAATGTTGGTCCTGAGGCCATTGGCCACACTGTTAAAAAAAATTCTGATCTTTGACCAACTCATTTCTCATAAAAACTTGCTTTTTATGAGAAGTTTGTAACTTCAGAAAAAAAGTCTAAAGATTTGGTAGCGTTAACTGCTTTTGCCCATGACTACCATAGGGGCCCCTTGGGTTCACTACAGGCCTCATCCTGTACCCTCCCCTACCTCTACCCAACCCACTCCTCCTGTTTTCTCCTCAGTCTACTCCAATTGAGTATCCATGCCCTCCATTCAACCAAAACTGCCCATTTCAAGGTTACTATTGATGGCCACACTGCAAAATAGAGCTGAATGCTCAGTTCTAACCTTACTTGAAGTTCCTGCAATGTTTTTGTTGTACTTGAGCCAACTAGCAATTATTATATGCAATTGCTCCCAGTGTGAGGAAGGCAATGGGAAGAGGTAACCAAGAAGTACAAAACACTTTTTGCTAACTAACCACACATTTATTCCCATTTAACAAGTTAATTAAGCAATTAATAGATAAAGCAATTCGGGTTAATTCAGCAGTCAGGCCATTATGTGAGCTACCTTCCTGCCTTGGAGCTAATTTCCTAGGTTAGAAGGGCAGCACTGCCTCCCCCGGGGATTCGTCCAGTTGGTCAGGCTCTCCTAAGGCCTCCAGACTCCTGGCTACCCCCGCTCCCCCGACCCCCCGCGCCAACATGGAATTGACTTCTGCTGGATGATACCTTCATTCCATCTCCTCAAGAAAATCACATAGTGACAGCTCTGTGCCCTCCAGAGAGGTGCCTGGAGACCAAAGCTTGTCTTGGTATTTTGGTTGCAGACTGAGTTTTTGTATTAAATATTTGCTTCTTTGGATTTTCTGTTTGTTTGTTTTTGTTTTTGTTTTACAACTTTTTTATCCTTGCAGAGTCTCAGGGTGAAATGTCGGAATGATGGACTACACGTCTCCTCTTCCACACTCACAACCAATCTATGAGCAAATTTAGAACCTCTCCTTTCAGCACAGCTCTGGACTCTGGCCACTCCTCACAGCCTCCACCACCTCCACATGGGTCTAGCAAGGCCATCTTTTTCGGGGCAATGGCAAAGGCCTCCCAGCTGCTTTCTCTGTACCACCCTTGCCACCCTTTCCTCCCAGTCATGCCAGGGTGGCCTTTTGTGATGTGAATTTTAGAGTTCACTCCCCTGTTCAAATCCCCATTCCAGGGTAAAAGCTAAAGTCCCCCCATCTGCTTCCACCCAGGGTGACTCTCCAACCCTCCTTCACACCGCTTTCTCACTCTGGTTCAGCCATGCTGACCTCTGCGCCTCACAGCCTTTGCCCTTTGTCCTCTTGGCTTCTTCTGCTGAGAATGTCCCCACCAGCCCTCAGCCTGGCTCCTGTTCTCTCTGCCTTCTTTCCACACACCCGTCTCTTCCTTCCCATTTGCCCTGCTGGATTCTCCCATAGCACCCACTTTCTGAGCCCCATGCACTTTGCTGAGCCATTTGTTATCGGTTGCCCCCACTGTAATATCAGCTTCACAGGTGAGGGGATTGTCTTTTTTCCCCCACTTTTGCATTCCCCAAGAAAGTAACAGTGCCAGATACGCAGTAGGTGTTCTAAGGTGCCCGTTGAATGAATGGGGAATGAGCCTAGCTGTTTGGTGTGTTCCTTGTGAACCTTCTCTTTGTGTTTGAATATGTTACCAAATCGTGACAAGGATAAAGTCTGTGTCTTTTAAACACTGGTGTTCCCTTTCATATCTGATCATTCATCCCATAGAATTTGGTGTGGGCAATCACTGGTTTCCATGAAATCTGTCCCAATACTAATGGCAAACACTGAATTCTCAAATGAATTTCTACCAACTGACTAGGAGAGATATACTAAATATCATACTAAATTTTAGCTTATTTGCTTTCTGTCATATGTAAAAGCCAAAGTAGTTTAAACCTAGTCAAACAAAATCCAACCTCTGTTCGTGGTTTCTTCTACTGATTTCAATGTAGTGCTTGGTAATAATTAGCTGTATTAATTGAAGACTTTCAGGAGACCTGATGGTTAAGTCCCTGGTGTCCCACAGAGCTGACCTAGCATAGAAGTGGCTATGGTGGCTTTGACACAAAGTGTGGGCTTGGGGCTAGAAACAACGTGTGGCTGCTGGCTTCATTTCCTTACTATTAATGAATGGGCTGTGACTGAACCTGGCCTTTGTGGAGACAATAGGCACAGGCTTTCTCCATGGCAGTGGCTATCACCAGGGCATCTTGGAGAGGCATATCATGTTTCAGAGTCCTCCAAAGCCAGCTCAGGAGGGTGCACGAGGGGCAGGAGAAGGAGGGGCCCATGCTGCCATCACCATCACCCACGACGTGACACAGATTCAGTGTCACAGTAGACAAGTGCCATGGATATGCAATTACATAAACAATGGGGGTACAGGGAACTCCGGAGCCAGTGGTGGTTGCAGCTGAATGCACTGCCCAACCTGCCATGCTCTGGTGGGGCTTCTCTGAGAGGACCTCATTTGATGGCACCATCTCCCTCACTGGCACCCTATCAAGAGAGCACACTAGCTTCCATCACAGGTCTCTCGATCTGGATAAAGTCATCCCACACAAAGTACTTGATTCCCGAGATGCAGAATATTGCATGACACATGGAGGCCAAACTATGTGATGCCCTGATGAACGCAGAGAGCTCTGGAGGGGAAGAGGTGGAGTTCAGAAGCAGAAGCTATTTGCTTTCTGCCTGGGTGTGCTTCTTCCATTACCCTGACTGATGGGGTGATTGTTCCTTTATTTTAAACATGACTTGAAAGCATCAACTCAAGCCAATGCCAGAAATCTGTTCCTGCGCAAATGACAGAAGAATCACTCTAGTGAAAATGTTTAGTTTGTCATGAATCTAAAGCTGTGGTTCTTGAGGTATTTTGGGAATTTGTGAGGTCATCTTTGCTTGACGCTGTGATTGTCAGAGACCTGCTGGTGTTTATAGGCAAAGATCAATGACAATAAATGTCTTGCAATGCACAGGACAGGATAATAACCAATAGCTGTCATAGCAGGAAATGCCGAATTCTCAGGGGCTTGATACAACACTGATTTATTTCTTGCTCGAAAGGAGTCAAAGCAGGTCTAGCAGCCAATCACACCTTGTACAGCTCCATCTGAAACACAAGACCTTGCAGATCCCTGTGGATCCCTGTTGGGCTCTGTGGGTCCCTGTGGCAGGAACCATGGAGCCATGGAGGAAGGGCACCTGCTCTCACTTGCTTCAGCCCTGAAGTCCCATAGACTGCTGGCCACTGCCACAGACCATCCACAGGCCAGACTGAGTCACGTGGCCACAATCTGCCAGCAAGGGAAGCTGGGTGGCTGGAGGAGCAAAAGTGGTGTCGGAGGAGCCCCGTCTCCGATGACGTCTCGCATGGTGAAGGGTTATACCACATCCCACTGCACTTCCTGGGGTCCTGATTCTTGCCAAGGAGGAAATCGCTCAGTGCTGGGCACATAACAGGCATAAAAAAACCAGGAAAAATAAACGTTGATTGCGGGGGCAAATGTTTTATCTCTTACAGGTCTGTTTTATCAACCTAACCAAAGGGCTGATTTTTAAAGTTAAGCAGATTCTTTCTTACATTTTAAGATAATTTTTGTCTTGGGTGGTGAAATTTTAGCTTAGCCACTGGAAATATATTGCTATCTGAAGCCCTGGAAACCTATATAAACGTCATTTTTAATTTTAACTTTTGACAGATGAGCTCCATTTCTAACACTTTGAACTCTGAACTGTTGGCCTTTGGTGTTTTGCGTGTTGGTGGGGTGTTTTTTTTTTTTTTTTTTTTTTTTTTGCAACCACCTAATTATAGAATAAATATGCTTGCCTTTTCTCTATTGCCCTGATCAGAGCAATGGTAGGATTTAGTTATCTGGAGAAAGATCAAGGTTTTAGGTTTAGCTGCAGCACTTGGTACAAAAAGTTCTTCATTCTTATGCCTGAAAATTTGAAGTTCAAGCCAGAACAAAGAAATAGAATCTGTGTAGAGGCAAGAAGATGGCCTGAGCTCCACATCTTGATGCTGATGCCCTTTATTCATAGAATTACGCCTTCCTTAGATCGGGGCAAGTTTTAGTTCAAAGACAGATCTAACGTGCTCATTTATCATGGTCCTTAGAACATGAGCTGGAGGCTGCAAGCTAAGAGAAACACCAACAGCAGCAAGCATCAGCAGAACATAGGGTGTGAAGATGGCAGAAAATGCCAGAAACTGCTTCAACGGCCGCTGAATGCAAGATTGAGTACCTACTCGTGCCTTAATAGGTTCTGTATAATGTATGGCTATATGACGATACTGAACAATACCTGATGCTTATAATTAGATCTTGAGTTATTAGGAAAACAATGATTATATTTAGAAACATTTAGTTAAGCAGGTAGATAAAGGTATTACATATTTTAGAAAAAAAATTATTTAATATGCTTACTTGTAGGTTGTGCATTAAAATAAGTTTACATCATCTAGAACATTTTGTTCTCTGCTGATGCTGAATATGATATTTCATGACTCGGTTTTGCTATTAATAAAATAAAAACTGGGCTGATGGTATCTGGTCTCTATCCTTCTCTATATGACAATGTGGCTTCAGTGACCCCATAAAGGCCCAGGAAAAGCAGACTTGCTCTGCACACTGATGACGTTGAATCTGGTACTGCTACTGATGCTTTAGAGTGGTAGTTCTCTAGTGGAGCAGGGGGCTGAAATGGGGTGGTGGCCCCAGATCTCCTGGGATCTCTCTGGCCAGCTCTACGTGCCTCTTTTCCAGCTTTGCCTCTAACAGCTGTACTTGTAGTGTCCTTCAAGGACTTCCATTGGACTACTTCATCCACAGGAGCTCACAGGGCTGGAGGTGTCTTGGAGTTCCTGTCCCCTGGGGCAGCCTGCAATCCATGCCTGATGGTGCAGAAGTGGGAAAGCCCAGATTCTTTGCTTGGGAAGGGGAGACACAGAGTTGCGATTTTTGCTCCAGAGCTCCCTGCCTCTTCAGGCTGAGCTGGAGAGTGCCTGCCTTTGCCCAGTGCTGCGCTGTGCTCTTGCTTCCATAGCAGGCCTGCTTCCCACCGTTTTCTGGATTCTCATCGTATTCTTCCCAAATCAGTCACATGTAGGCAAATACTCATCTTAGTATCTGCTCATGGGGAACCTGACCTCAGACAGGAAGGAAGCAGATGACTAACTGCAGGAGCTGAGTTCACAATTGTACTCACAAAGGAAGGGCCATGTTCTCTGCTTCATTTTAATGAATTCAAATTCCCTAAAATATTAGTCTTAAGCCCAGAGTCCCGTCTCATTTATAGAAAACAAAGAACAGCTTGGAGGAGGCATCTGGTAGAGATTGCAGGGGCTGTAGCCTTGTGACTCTGCTGGGTCCTGAGCCTGTCTGATTCCCACAGCAGGCAGAGGACAGCCGCAGGCCCTGATTCCAGGGTCAAGATCAGTCCAACAGATGTGCGAGTCCATACACACCTCAAGACTTTCAACTTAAGAATGTTAGCATTTCCAAGCTTTCTGATCATGTAACCCAGCCAATAAACATTGTAAATATATGTGTGTACTTATACATGTACTAATGTCTCGTGTATATGTGTACATACATATTACTAATATGTACATTTGAAACTATGCAAGAATATTAATTCATATAACATGAGGACACTTTAAATACTCAATTTGTCAATGACAAAAAATTTTAGCAAAAATAGTTTAGTGGGGACAACAGAATCAAATATACTTCAAAATGCTTGAGGATTGTTTTAAATATTTTGTAATAAAGAAATTTGATTTATTTTGATATTTGGCTTTAAAGGCTGCCATAGCAGATGTACCTGGCAGATACAAAGTGCCACTTAGGCACTCTAAATCCTATTTCCATTTTTCAATCTCCTTTGCCAATTATGTAAATTTGTATATAATGCTGTAAATTTTCATTTTGTTTATTGTCTTTAATGATTCGCTTCATAACTTATGGAAACTTTTTTTCCTTCAAATTTGAATAGTGCACAGATGAGAGTGATGTTGAGGTGACATATTTCTACTCTTCTTAATAAAATTATGTGACAATGAAAATATTCAAATGTTTATTTTCATGATGTTTTCTTCTTACTGTGAGTTTCTTTGAAAAATAGTTTTCTTTCCCCACTCATTGTCAAAGCACTATGCATACCTTGAAAGGATGGATTAGGTATGTTAAATCTACTGGGGCATACACTGCAGAGAGCTGATTGTAGCCTAAGTTGGCAGCGTTTTTCTTTTTGATAACAAGAGTCCATCAGTGGTGGGAGCTTGTAGGAAGGGCAGACCTCCATTGTCCTGCTGAATATGTACAAGTTACAAGAGCTTGTGTCCTTCTGCCAAGTGCTATGGGATGCGCCACAGCTCTCAGGAGGATCGGCCATGTGCCTCACCTCCCCAACGCTGTTTCCTTTCCTCCTTCATCTATCTGAAGCTGGAAGGAGAAGAAATCTTTGAATGACATGAGAGATTGCAGTTTTGAGTTAGATTGCACTGCACTTTTTTGCATCTAAAAATGAGTCTGATGCAATAATTGAAAGTAACAGGAAATTGAATCTTCTTGAATTTTAGTCAAGGAATAGAAAAAGACGATCTGAAAAAGAATATGTATAAGCAGAAACTAAAGAAAAGTAAAGCAATTGCCCATTGGGGCCCACCAGCATTCACCCTGTTAAATATATCTTTCATAATCATAAGCTTTATTATTGAGTATTTCATGTCAAGAGATTCAGAGTTTGATCCTCCTCCAAAATTATCCTTTATAACACCGCAGTGATTTAATTACTTGTTTTTCCTTTTCTCTCTCTTTCTTTCTTTCTTCTTTCTTTCCCTTTCTTTCTTTCTCTTTCTTTCTTTCTTTCTTTCTTTCTTTCTTTCTTTCTTTCTTTCTTTCTTTCTTTCTTTCTTTCTTTCTTTCTTTCTTTCTTCTTTCTTTCTCCTTCCTTCCTTCCTTCCTTCCTTCCTTCCTTCCTTCCTTCCTTCCTTCCTTCTTATAGGGCCTTGCTCTGTCATCCAGGTTGGATTGCCATGGTATAGTCACAGCTCACTGCAGCTTCGACCTCCGCAGCTCAAGTGATCCTCTTGCTTTGGTCTCCCACATAGCTGGGACGACAAGCATGTGCCAGCACACCCAGTTAGCCTTTTTTTTTTTTTTTTTTTTTTTTTAGAGACAGGGCCTCTTTATGTCGCCCAGGCTGATCTCAAACTCCTGGGCTCAAGTGATCCTCCCACCTCAGCCTCCCAAAGTGCCAGGATTATAGGCATGAGCCACTGCACCTGGCCAGACTCTTGTGGTTGGAGCAGCTAAGCACTGAAACTCTGTCCTGCATGCCCAGGAATGTCTATAAGACCCATGAAGGATTCTACCTGGGTCTCAGCAGCAGGGATGGTTCTGAGGCCATGCCATGATGCCATGAGGCCTTTCATAATAGGTTCTGTCGTGAGGAGGAACAACGCTGTGTGTGCATTTCATAAATTGTTCTTCAGGGCTGTTGCTGCTGAGGTGGTTTCACAAGGCACCCTGAACCCTGCCTCCTCAAATGTACTTGCCAGCAGGGAAGACTGTAGAGAGAGCCACCTCGGCTCGCTCCCGGACAGCTGTGGGTTGCAGTCACCCTCACACCTGAACAAACATGGAATTCAGTGGAATGCTCACGTTGCTGCTTCCACTTCTTGGTTTTCCACTCTAATAGGTGCTTTATTTACCCTCTGCTTCTAACTTAACCTGAGGATTTCAAGTTTTATTTTGAGACAGATTTCCACGCAATTAAAACATTTACACACCGCAGCTGCTTCTTCTGAAGCACTGTAAACACTGAGCAGATTGAGGAACAAAACAACCCAATACCTCATGGCAATGATTCCAACGAGGAGGGAGATGCCAGATGTGCATTTCATTGGGGAACTGCTCCACTGCAGCTGAGACGTGCGCCTGGCTGGCGTCATGCAGTAGGATTTATTTTCAGGGCTAATGCTGCATTCACTAATTCCCCTCTTACCCCATTCTCAAGGAGCCTCTGAAAATAGCTCAATTTTGCCTGTTGAAGCCCAAATTAAAAGGAGGCTCATCAATTACCTTGCCTCTCCCCTCCAAACCAGTCTGCCTACCACATTACCATCCCTGCAGTCACCCAGATTAGAAAGCAGAAGGTTGACTGACTCTGTTCCTTGAGAGGAATTCCCTCCTGCATCTAACCACTTCCTAACTATATCAGCTATTTTCTCCATGTTTAGCAGTGTTGTCATGAGTGGACACCACACACATGCACTTGTGCACACACACATGTGCCACACACACATGCATGCACACACATACACTTTAGGTTTTGGGGTGACAGGAGAAGTTTTGAGCAAAGAGACATTCTGAGCTTTCAGTCCAAACCCCTCTTTTGTGAATTCTTCCTGCAAAACTCTCATATGTCTTTATGTCTCTATCCTTGATGACAGTGACTGTGCCACTATCCACAGCTCACTGAGTGCTATTGGCCGAGATTACTTGTGCAAACCATTGTATCAATTGCATTGTAAACATCTTGAGGCCAGGGACCGGATCTTCTTGACATTTTGTACTTCCTTTTGCTCTAGGTCAGTGCTACAGGTATTGCAGGGGCTGAGTAATATTTTCCAGATGATATATTCGATCTACCCTTTGAGAATAAAGAAAACTTTTCACTTGCTGACAATCAAGTGAAACCAAGCCTGGTCTCTGACATCTTCTCTGTTCTCAGGAAGCCTCGAAGAAGCTGACGTCTCTGCAAGTGAAAGAGCTGATACCTGGTGAGACTTAACCTGTGCTAGGTGCTGAGCTGAGCAGGTACAGGGATGAACTTACTTCATCTTCAAACTAATCCCATACTGTGTGCACAATTTTTATATAAGAAATGAAGGCTTAGACTTGCCCCAAGTTGCAGAGCACATAAGAAGCAGAGACGGCTCCTTGACTTCTACTTCTTTTGAGTAGATGGCCAGGTTGGCCTTTGAGCCTCAACACAGCGTCCAGCAGCTTGAATTTCTGTTTCCATCCTGTTTCCTTACCTTGTGCCTGGTTAGTGGTGAGCGGCATCCTATTTAACAATGAATGTTAACTAAATGAAAATGTATGCAACGGAACAACACTTTGACAGCATCTGTTGTGACCTGGCTCATGGTTGCTCTGTGCATCATGCTGGGTTTCTGAAGTGCTGTCCTCCGTGCCAGGAACATTACTCTGTGTGCACAAGCTGGATGCTATTCCTTGTTACAGGCTCTCTTGGTGTCCCCTCCATAAGCCTCTGGCACTTGCTGTTTCCATCCACCCAGACCAGATGGTTTCCAGCATCCCTCATCTGCTGCTACTCACCTAAGAGCAGGTGCAGGCTGCCTGGGGTGGCTATGGGCCAGGTGCCAAGGGGGTGATGTCCCTGGGAGCAACCATCAACTGGTGACCAAGAGAGCTTCATGAATAAAGATGCCAGTTCTCCCACCCTTCAGCTGCGGTGACACAGAAGCCTGTGCTGTCTCCCAGGGACCCTCGGCAAGACTGCCATTCTCTGCTCAGGAAGGCTCCCGGTCACCTTCTCAGGTCCTTGACTCCCTGCCCCTGCCCCAGCAGTGTTCCTGGAGTCACTACCTGCATGTACATCCTGTCTCAGAATACCCTCCTGGAGGCCTGGGAAAGGCCCCAGGTCCCAACAGGGCTGCATGTTCCTGTTTGGACCATTTGTGGGAGCAATGAGAACACCGTGGCTTTCCAGTGTCTGTGTGGGTGTTTCCAGGGGCCAGCTTCAGGGCTCCCATACAAGAGGCTGGGACACAAGCAATGAGGAGAAGCAGTCTGGGATCTGCAGGGGAGGGTCTGGGTTAATTTGATGAGAATCAGAATGAAAAAGATTCAGGGGGAGGACGATGCTTCAGCTCCTAAATGGCCAGGTTATCTCTCCTCGTTCATCCCTCCCTTCCACTGGCTCCCTCTCTCTCTCCTTCCCTCCTCACCTCTGTCTTTTTTACTCAGTTTCTTGGTCTCTCTCTCTCTCTCCCCCCCCGCCCCCCCCCATCTGTCCTGGGACAGGATTTCATTCATCTTCCTGTAAGTGCCCACATTACTCACTTTTTTAAGCATGGGCCACCACACATTTAGATTCTTTATCTTCCTCTCCTTTAAAACAAATTCAGGTCATTTCAGGGACTAATCAAGGAGGATGGATGGGCTGATTCTCCGGGTAAGCAGAGGCTGCTGCAGCGCCCGCCCTCCCCGACTCCAGCCTGCCCCCTCCTCCTCCATTCATCTCCATTGGCGGGGTCTTTACACTGCTCATGCACACATTTTGGTGCTCCTTGTAAAACTCAGAGAAGGGCATCCCTAATTTGCTGAATACTGCAAATCTATAAACATGATTTGGGTGTAATGTGGCATGTGGCATGTTCAATCTCAGCCTGGTTTGAGCTGATTGTACTGGAACCATGTTCTAGTAACTTCTGCCTGGGGAAAAAAGTTGACACAGACTTGGGTGTCCCCATCATTCTGTGGGCTCCTAGTAGCTTGGCTTTGCCATTCAGAGATGTGGGTCTGCATCAAACTAATTTTGAGATGGAAATATTTTAATTACTTAAAAGGCCAGTGCAATTCATGAGTTATCTAAGCAGTGCTTATCTGTGCATTATTCAAACTGACTTTAGATCTTCCTGATCAGGATAGTAACTGATAAAGTCAGTTATTTAAAATCTTTTGGTAAAGAAATACATTGTAGCCAGAGAAAACATCTAGTGATAGATCAAAAATGCTTTGTACAACTTTTGGAATTCAAGAATTGAACCACCACCTGTCTCATCCTGAGGGCGTGACCCTCAGCAACTCATGCCACACTCATGTTTATTCAATGCTCTTTAAACTTTCTTTTCGAACAACCTAATGTATTAGTATCTTCTCACGTTGTTATAAAGAAATACCTGAGACAGGGCAATTTACAAAGAAAAGAGGTTTATGGCTCATGGTTCTGCAGGCTTTACAAAAAGCATGACTGGCATCTGCTCAGCTTCTAGGGAGCTTCTGGAGAGGTCTTAGGGAGCTTTTTGGTAAAAGGCCGAGCTTCTAGGGAGGTCTCAGGGAGCCATTATGGCAAAAGGCGAAGGGGAAGCAAGCATGTCTTACATGGCCAGAGCAGAAGGAAGAGAGAGAGGGTGGGGGTGCTGCCTACTTTTCAATAACTCACTCACTATCACAAGAACAGCACTGAGGGCGTGGTGATAACTCATTCATGAGAACCTCGCTCCCATGATCCAATCACCTTTCACTAGGCCCTACCCTCAACACCAACCACTACAATTTGACATGAGATTTGGTGGGGACACAGATCCAAACCATATCACCTAATCTTTCTTTCTTCTTTAATGGCATTTAAAATTCCAAAATAAATAAAACACTGTTGAGTATGGATGCAGCTTCCCGTGAAGTGCCTATCTCTGTGTATTTTGAGATGCCTAATGTGTAAAACTTGGGGGAGGCTGCCACTCACTCCGGGCTTCCCACATCCCTCATTTGGACAGGAGGATGGGTGTGAGCACAGTTGCAGGTTGGGGACTTGCTCTGTTTCGGGAGAACATCAGCCTGCCCACTCTAACCCACTGCCATGACAAACACAGGTGGTCTTCCCCAGTGCTGGCCCGATTGCCATGAAGACAACCAGACATGAGATGGGGCTTTAGTACAACTGTGCTTCCAATGACTTTCTTTACCTTTTCTACTCTGAGCCTCCTTTGGGGGACTGGTTTTGAAGAAGAATTAATGCTTTAGAATCTTTGGTTCTAGCAAATGTAAAGAGTGACCGTTCCTTTTCGGAGCATGTTTAGAGGACGAAAGGGCTGTGAACAAGAAGATGCTTCCTGCCTCATCTCCCGGCTCTGCCCTGGAAGCTCCTTGCTTCAGGCTCAACCCCCAGAGTCTCTGCGCTGTGGACAGCAGTGCATCTCCGGTCAAAGTTTTCACCCGTTTCACCTTTGAGAGCAGAGAGAGAAGGTTCATGTGCCTTAGGCAGGGCCATGCTGCATCCTGTAACTAGTTTTGAATCACTCGGAACAGGGCGACCACCCTGAGGTGTTAAAGCAACAACCCCTGTGAGTGGGAAAGAGGACATCAATCCGCTCTGGATTCTCTCGTCTCCCCAGCACGTGGCAGAGTTGTAGGACAGGTAATAAAGCCCAGCGCTCAGCCGCTCCTGCACCGCACACTGCCGCCCAGAGGCTGGAGGCTGAGCAATAAGCTGGGGGCTCAGGAAGTCTGCATGGCGGGTCCAGCCCTGCGGTGGATGCGCAGCTCTAACTCGGGAGAACCAGTCCGACTGCCAGTGGCGGAGATATGGGCAGAAGACGTTTCTCATCTTCAGAATAAGCCATTTATTATGCTCTGCACCTCACATTTCCCATAAATCCAATGGGAATGGTGCCTCCCCTTCCTATGGACTGTGCTGCCACAATGGGCGTCCTCCGTCCACCTCACAGTGGTGTGACAACCACGGACCAGGAGGCACCGGCCGCCAGCCACCATCTTAACAAAAACGCCCCTTCCCCGTCTCCCTGTCCTGTCAGCCTCTCTACCAGTGTCTGACCTGCAGGGGGTCCCTGGTGCTGCCCCAGAAGCCTGCTGCCTGTACCCACAGAAGCCACCAGGATAACCTGTCATGTAAGGGGGACCTGACCTTTCTTCAAAATAGTCACACTCCCTTCATTTCACCAGCCTCTGCCTGGCACCCCTGCAAGACGTCACTCCCCGGGCCCTGACCTCTTGACCTGCTGGGGCATGGACAGGGCTCCGCTGCAGGGCGAGCACTGTGACTTCTAAGCTGGGTCTGTCCTCACCTGGTAGAAAGTGAGGAGCCCAACTAAGCTTCTGGGCAGCAGCTCTCACCTCTGCACACAGGCGGACTTGGAGGTCCCCTTCAAGCAAGATGAAGGGTGTTATCAATCTGGTATCTTCTTCATTATATGGACAAATGAAAATTTGACTCATACACCCGGTGTTTGAAAGGGTCATGATCTAGGGATATTTCAAAGCAGAAATTCTAGCTCCTTATGAAGACCAACAAAACTTAGCAATATTTTTAAAAACTCTAGGAAGCCTTTCTTGTTTTGAATTGTGTGGTTTCTGGTGAAATGCCAGAATGAGTTGGTTGTAAAATGTATTCAAAAGTAACTAAAGAAATTGCTTTTCTTTGGTATTATTGATTATAAAGTAAATTTTGAAGGTCATATTTCAAAATCATTGATTTTAGTTTTAGTACAATTGATCTGAGATCATTCTAACTGACAACATTAGATAGAAAAATGAATGGCTAAATATTACCGTTCTTCATGACAATAAAACTTTTTTTTTTTTTTTTTTTTTTTTTGAGATGGAGTCTCGCTCTGTTGCCTAGGCTGGAGTGCTGGCCTGCAGTGGCACGACCTCGGCTCACTGCAACCTCCACCTCCCAGGATCACACCATTCTCCTGCCTCAACCTCCCAAGTAGTTGGGACTACAGGTGCCCGCCACCACTCCCGGCTAATTTTTTATGACAATAAAACTTTTAACAATTTAAGAAATAATATTTGTTCATCCATTTTTCATTTGAGGAAAGTAGGCAACCACATCATTTAATTGGAACATCAATTATTTAAGAAACTCACATATACATCTTCCGCTGTGTGTATCTCATGTATACATATATACATACTCACAGAAAGAGATGAAATACCTCTGTTTTGTTACTTTAATTTTTTATCTGACAAGCTTGGAGACAATTCCCACTAACTAAGGCTGTAAAGGCTGTGTTTGACTGAAGATTTTTTTGGAACTATCAGGCTTGGGGTCTAGACAATGGAGTTCTCATTCATGCTTAATCCCTTTCCCACTACAGCCAGGAAAGACTCAAGACTCAAGCCCTGCCATCATCCCATGTTAATCTTGGTGATTTTCTCCACATGACGATTAACAAGTGTATCAGTGGCCCGTAACTGAGTAACTCTGTCTGAAACTCACTTTCCCTCTGTGTAAAACATCTGCTTTAAAAGCCAAGACCGTGCTTGCATGGGGGAACCTTGTAAGTTTTAGAAAGTACAGCATAGCAAGTAACAGGCCTGCAGGTTCAGGGGTTGTAAATTATATTCTGAGTTAATCAAAGCAAAAGAACAAGCAGGAGGTAAATATAGGTAAGAGGTTAAATATCAGAGCCCACCCATCAGAGAATATCTAAAATAATTGTGGAGCAGAAATAACATGTTGATTGTTTCCTGGCATTTTGCATAATGCACTCTTTTTTAAAAAAAGTAAACTGTGCAGTAAGAGAAGGCTTGTTTGAGTCCCAGTGAGAGGGGAGCATGGCCTAATAAAGCATTTTCCAGCTGTTCTGGGTATATAGAGACAGCTAAAGAAGACCTCTGGGTAACAGTTAGAGTATGAATACTTCATTCGTGCTGGTCTCCTCAGCAGAGCCATGCACAGCAGACAATGCCTCCATGTCTCCAAATCTACCCACACTATGGTCTGCAGGATAAGTTTGCTTCAAATGCTCAGTCATCTGCAACAGCCCTTGCTTCTTTAACTCCTCCCAAGAGCATCCGGCCCTAGCTGGGGCCTGATCACAATCACCTCCACATCCTCCTACTGGGAGCACCATGGCTTTCCATGGCCTATGGTCTCCTAAGCTGCAGGAGGTAACACACCCAACTTTGACTCCAGGTGTGGCCCTGGTGGTCTCTGGCTTGGGACATAGATAGTCGCAAGCCTGAGATGCCATTTTGGGGGCTCTTCTGGCAGGGCTAGCTCTCAGGAGATGAGTCTTGAGTATGGTGGGGACAGTGGGAGCAGGAGCTTAAAATGTTAGACAGAAAAGCACTCAGGCTGCCTGAGGTAAGCGGGGAGGTGTGCTGTTGTGGATGAGACATATCTGCCCTGAGAGAGGGAAGGGCCCTCACTGAGCCCCTTCCTTATGCTATCCAACCTCCAAATGCACCCCCTACAGTGAGACTTCAAAAATTATTTATTAAATAAAAGAGCCCCCACTGGATACATGAATTCATGTTGTACCCAGGGATAGTATTTACTGGGTATAACAGAGCTGACTTGTGGCCTCTGGCCCAGCCCCTCCTTCCTCCAAAGAGTATCCTTTGATTGGCCTGCATTCATGGGCTCGCTGATATTTTTAAAACTTCAAACAACCTCCTTTTGGGGCCATCACTGAACTATGATATGTAATTTCCCCAGGCATCTCACCAGACAATAAAACCAAATCACTCGTCTATGAACTTTGTCTGTTTGTCCCTGGAGAACTAAAGTGAGATGCCTCACATTTTTCAGGGTATTATGAGCTAACAAAAAAGTGTTAAAAAGTTGTTCCTATCTCTTAGAGAGGAAAAATCATACCAGTGCCAAAATTCCACAGGATTTTTTATTTTTCTAAGGCTTTATAACAACATTTCTATTAATTTATTTGCTGTTTGGAGTGTGATAAAATCTATTACTGGGAGGTGAGAATCCTTATCTACAGCTGGTACAAACATGATTAAGATGCTTTTCTTGTATTTTAATATATGACAAATCCATGACCCAGAAATTGCACTCACGGGAATCTGTACATTAGAAATGACACTATCAGGTTATAGCAATATTTTATTTTTAAGAATGTTACTACAGGTTTTGTGTTGAGCAGCAAAAACTGGAAACAAAGAAATATTCTTATTATTGGGGCAATGATGGAGTAACTCATGGTTTATCCACATCACAAAATTATGGAGTCATTAAAATAAAAGAAAAAACAGAGCAGTTCTACACACACAGGAATCTCCATGAAGTATATTGGAGAGGGTTGAGGAAGGCACAGCAGTGGGTATTGGCCACTACACTGTGGTCAGAGAAAGGAAGACCAAGGCCCTGTGCATGGACAGCTGCACAGGTATGGTGATGTGATCTCATACATGTGCCAATGTGCCTGATGTCGTCGGAGTTGGAGAGATTTACAGCAGCCAAGCGTGGTTGGGAGTGGTTACAAGCAAAAGGAGGAAATCAGACTATAAAGGGAAATAAAAATAAGCCAAGAAATTGTACTTTAGAAAAACTAGCATTTATACGTGAACCATTTCAGTTAAATTATGTGTGTGTAGAAAAGGGATCTCTATAGCCACTCATTAATGGGAGAGTCCATGACACACTGCCAAGTGAGAGGAAGCAGTTAGTGTATAAAGTATGCTCTATTTGGTTAAAAAATGAATGAACAGCCAAGCAGTCAAAACAATCTTGAAAAAGAAGAACAAAGTTGGAGGTCTCATACCCCTGATTTTAAAACTTACTATAAAACTACAGTAACCAAAACAGTGTAAAGACAGACTTATAGCCTATGAAATAGATAGGGAGCCCAGAATTAGCCCACACATGGAGGATCAAATGATTTTCCACAAGGGTGTCAGGTTCATTCAATGACAAGAGGACCATGTTCTGAACAAACAGTGCTGGGAAAACTGAATATCCACCCAAAATCAACAAAATTGGACCCTGGCTTTATACCATATATAAAAATTAACTCAAAATGGATTGAAGTTCTAAACAGAAGAGATAAAACTCTATAACTCTTAGAACAAAACATAGAGGAAAGTGTCGTGATATTAGATTTGGCAGTTATTTCTTGGATATGACACCTAAAGCAAGGCAACAAAAGAGAAATAGATAAATTAGATTTATTCAAAATTAAAGACTTGTGCATCTAAGTGCACTACCAAGAAAGCAAAATGGTGGCCTGCAGAAGGGGATAAAACATTTGCAAATTACACATGTGATAAGGAGTTAATACCCAGAACATATAAAGGACTCCTAAAACCCAACAACAGCAAAACAACTCAATTAAAATTGACAAAGGACTTGAATAGACATTTCTTTGAGGAAGATGTACAGATGGCCAATAAGCACAGGACAAGATGCTCGGTCAGTATCATCGCTCACAGAGAAATGTGAGTCACAACCATACTGAGATACCAATAGGACAGTTACTACTGAAAAATTAGAAAATAGCAAGCATTGGTGAAGATGTGGAGAAATTGGAATCCTTGCGGGAATGCTTATGGGAATGTGAAATGGTGCACACTGCAGAAAACAGTATGGCACTTCCTTAAAAAATTAAACATAGAGGGCTGGCACGGTGGCTCAAGTCTGTAATCCCAGCACTTTGGGAGGCTGAGGCGGGCGGATCACAAGGTCAGGAGATTGAGACCATTCCGGCTAACCCAGTGAAACCCCGTCTCTACTAAAAATACAAAATAATTAGCCAGGCATGGTGGTGGGCACCTGTAATCCCAGCTACTCCGGAGGCTGAGGCAAGAGAATGGCGTGAACCCAGGAGGCAGCGCTTGCAGTGAGCCCAGATGGCGCCACTGCACTCCAGCCTGGGAGACAGAGCGAGACTCCGTCTCAAAACAAAACAAAACAAACAAACAAATTAAGCTTAGAATTACCATATGATGCAGCAATTCCACTCCTGGGTACATACTTAAAAGAATTGAAAGCAGGGGCCAGGCACGGTGGCTCATGCCTGTAATCCCAGCACTTTGGGAGGCCGAGACGGGTGGATCACTTGAGTCCAGGAGTTCGAGACCAGCCTGGCCAACATAGTGAAACTCTGTCTCTACTTAAAATGCAAAAAAGAAAAAGTCAGGCATGGTGGTGCCCACCTATAATCCCAGCTACTTGGGAGGCTGAGGCAGGAGAATCACTTGAACCTGGGAGCCAGAGGTCTCAGTGAGCTGAGACCGCACCATTGCATCCCAGCAACAAGAACGAAATTCCAACTCAAAAAAAAAAAAGAAAAGAAAAAAAAATGAAAGCAGAGATAGATATTGCACACTCATGTTCATAGCAACATTATTCACAATAGCCAAGATAAGGAATCAACCTAAGACTCCCTTGATGGATGAATGAATGGATGAGTGGATAAACAAAATGTGAGGTACACATACAATGGAATACTCTTCAGCCTTAAAAAGAATGAGATTCTGACACATGCTACAACATGGAGGAAACTTCAGGACATTATGCTAAGTGAAATAAGCCAAACACAAAAACACAAATACTGTATAATTCCACTAATATGAGTTCCCCGCAGGAGTCAAGTTCTTACAGACAGAAAGTAGAATGGTGGTTGCCAGGGACTGGAGCGAGGGCAAATGGAGAGTCAGTGTTGATTGTGTACAGAGCTTCAGTCTGGGATGATGACGAAGTTCTGGAGGTGATGGTGGTGATGGTTGCACAACAATGTGAATGTACTTAATGCTACTGACCTGTACCCTTAAAATGGCTAAAATGGCAAATTCGATATCATGTATATTTTACCATGATAAATAATAAACTGACAGTCTAGGCCTCAGAGATATGCACACAGCCTGTGTATGTGTGCCTAAATTATGAGAGGAACTGGGAGTGTGGGAGGGTGAGATGTCTGGAGGGTGCCATCTTTATTAAAACAACTTTGGTTTTGTTTCACTTGCCATAACAAATATGAACTAATTGCATAAGTTAAAATATCACATAAAGAATATTTTTCTGTTAATGACAGGGTCAAGGAGGCATGTGTGCCTGTCAATCAAAGGCCAGTTTTCCTCCTTCTACTATGGGTGCCCGGTATGATTGTCTACTTGCTAAGAGTTTTCTTTACCCATTGTCTAACTTGGAAAGAAGGCTAGTTGCTGAGTGGATTTGAGGGTTATTTTGGCCCCATAGACTCACCCTAGCATGGGCTAGTGGAGAGTAAATGAGTGGATGTCTGCTCTTGGCCCCTATGGATAGACAGAGGCTCGGTGTGGCCTGAGCACAGCCCAGTCACCTGTGAGCAGAGCCGGGCCCCTATCTGCCTGAAATGCAGGATCTCAGTGCACCAGCGGGCACTGCCGGGGTCTTTCCCAAAGGATCGCATCCTGTGAGAAAGGCAAACCCAACCATAACTACCTATGACATAAAATGAGAGAAAAGTTCAAAATTTGTGAATTTTGACTCCATTTGCTAGAACCAGCTTTCTGTGCTCAGAGCTGAGGGAAATCGACCAGGCCTAGCCACAGCTCGGAGAGTCGTGGGAAGGGAAAGGTCTTGAAATGGAAGTGTCAGCTAGACTTATGTGGCTTGAGATGAGGAGGAATGTCAATTAAATAGTAACAGAAGCACTGTGATGACCCAGAGTCCACACCAGGGAGCCAGATAGAGGCAGACCCGAATCACATAAGGTGCACCTGGGCCCTGAGAAGGCAGGGGCCAGGGACCCCCCCTCAGACAGGCATGTGCAGCTTCCGCTGCCTTGAACACAGCATCTCTGAGTGTGCTGAGCAGTGTAGAAGGAGGTTATCTGGAAACGCATAGACAAAACAGAAAACTTCTAGAGTTTGAGAGCAAACACTTATCTTCCTTCCTTCCTTCCTTCCTTTCTTTTTCTTTCCTCTCTTTCTTTTCTTTCTTTCTTTCTTTCTTTCTTTCTTTCTTTCTTTCTTTCTTTCTTTCTTTCTTTCTTTCTTTCTTTCTTTCTTTCTTTCTTTTCTTCTTTCTTTTTCTTTTCTTTCTTTCTTTCTTTCTTTCTTTCTTTCTTTCTTTCTTTCTTTCTTTCTTTCTTTCTTTCTTTCTCTTTCTCTCTCTCTCTCTCTCTCTCTCTCTCTCTCTCTCTCTCTCTTTCTTTCTTTCCTTCTTTCTTTCTTTTTTGAGACTGAGTCTCGCTCTATTGCCCAGGTGCCCAGGCTGGAGTGCAGTGATGCAATCTTGGCTCACTGCAGCCTCTGCCTCCCAAGTTTAAGCAATTCTCCAGCCTCTGCCTCCTAAGTAGCTGGGATTAGGTGCCTGCTACCATGACTAGCTAATCTTTGTATTTTTAGCAGCGATGGGGTTTCACTATGTTGGCCAGTGACCAGGCTGGTCTTGAACTCCTGACCTCAAGTGATCTGCCTGCCTTGACCTCCCAAAGTGCTGGGATTACAGGCATGCATCATCATGCTCAGCCTATTTACTTAATTTCTAACAAGCTTCTATTTCCTTCTGCTTTGCTTTATTCTTGTTATGGGTAACAACCATTTACAATAATTGTCCACAATTATAAAATATGCTATTTAGTGATGGAGAGAAGGAGCTACTATATGAATAAAATATGGCACACATGAAAAAGGCTAAGATTTGAAAATGTAGGGGTAGCGATTATGCCTGAAAACTAAGATACTGTTTCTCCATCTTGATTAGAATTCATGAATTCTGAAATTAAAAACAAAAATTATAACCAGGAAAAATTCCCTGTTATGACAGTGTTCTCAGAGGCATAGTTTGATTTCTTGTTATTCCAAGCACTAAATAAGATATAATGTTACATTCCCACCACACTATATTTTTTTCTTTATACGGATGTTAAGAAACTGCATATTTGTATACATTATGATCCCTTATAGGTTTATAATTTTATGCACAAATATTTGCTCTTTTACATCATGGAAGGTGCTGTGAGATGTGCAAAGAAAGTACAGGATGGTGCTTTTCCCTCAAGAAGTTCAGTATTTAAAGGAGAAAACATTACAAGCGAAACCCAGCAATTATATAAGCTCCAAGCAATACAGATCCAGAGGCTTCCCAGCCAGGCTCTCGCACACCTGCTCTCCTCTGGTGCCCACCCCAGGCATAACGCTCCTTTCCAGGGGTCTGTTGGCCATGGTGAGCTACATCCTGGGACCCTCACTCTCCCTTCCATCTCCACCACACAGCCAGCTCCACTGTGACAGCAGCCCAGGGTTCTGCCCCCACCTCCACACCCTTAGGCCAGTCACAATGAGCGTCTCCACAGTGCGGTGCCCTGGGACGCACAGCACTTAGCCAGGGGAGCCTGAGCCAGGGGATCAGTGCCTCCCTCAGAGGGGAGAGTGGAGCCTGAGCAAGGGGAGAAGAGCCTGTGTTACTCTCAACCCAAGCAGACTCCACCCGCCCTCTGGCAAATGGATCTGGAAAGTTCACTTGGGCTGCAGTTTAGAAGGAGGAACAGATTCTGTGCACTGAGGCTTGTTACACCCTGGGCATAAAAACCAAAGAATAGCCACATAACCATCCCATCCAGCAAGGTCATCTGCTCCCTTCAATGTGTGGACACATGCTGTTATTTCAAAGCATTCTTATCTTACTCTTCACTTCCATATGCCACATGAAGGCCACGTGTTTCTGAGCTGAGGTTTTGGGTTGGCCTTTAGGCTACTTAAAAATCCTGGAATCTTTTTTCTAATTTCCCAAGGTTTTAAAATGTTTTGTGTGTTATGTTTTATATTGATGTAATTCAAACTTTCAGAAAAATTGCAAGAATAAGAAAAACAACTTTCGTTATACACTTTACCCATATTCTCCAAGTATTTACATTTTCTTCCATCGGCTTTATCATTCTCTCTTGATAAATATATAAATATAATATATAAACATAGTTTTTCATTTATATATTTTGTATAATATGCAAATATATATTTTATGTATAGATGTAAAAAATGTATTCATGTATTTGTGTACATTCATGTATATGATGTGAATATATAGTTACATTTCATAAAGTTTTAGATATGCTTATTATGTAACTATATAGGTATTTGATCTCTTATATGTATAGCCATTACATAGACACATGTGTGTATGTGTGTGTGTGTGTGCGCATACATATGTTTGTATTTTTTCCCTATATCATTGGAAAATGATTTGGAGGCTTTGTATCTATTTATCCTTAGTGACTTCAGAATGTACCTTCTAAAAATAAGGGAATTTTCTAATACAAATGCAGTATAATTATCAAAATCAGAAAATTTAATACTGTACAATTATCTCACCCACAGCCCATATGCACATTTGCCAATTGCCAGTAATAGCTGTACTAGTTTCCCATAGTTGCTATATTCAATTACCACAAACTTAGTGGCTTAAAATAACACTTGTTTATTCTGTTACAGTTCTGAAGATCAGAAGTCTAAAACCAAGGTGTTGGCTAGGCTGGATTCCTTCTGCAGCCTTCAGGGGAGAGTCCGTTCCTCCCAGCCTTCCCTGGCTCCTGAAGGCCACCCGCATTCCCTGGCTCCTGTCTTCATGCTCAGCTCACTCCAGCCTCAGGCTTCTGTTGTCACACTACCTTCTCACCTGCGACTCTGCCGCCTCCCTCTCGTAAGGAAACCTGTGACATCATTTAGACCCTTCCACCCCCAGATAATCCAGGATAATTTCCCATTTTAAGATTAACTTCATCACATCTGCAAAATCCCTTTTGCCATGTGAAGGAATGCATTCACGTATTCAGGGATTAGGATGCCGGTGTCTTTGCAAGGCCATTATTCAGCTTCCACATCATCTTTTAGAGCTATTTTTCCTTCCAGGTCCAGATCACATTCTAGGGTCCTGTACTACATGTAGTTGGCATGCCTCTTTAGTGTCTTTTCATCTGGAAGTTTCTAGTCATTCTTTCTGTCTTCTGACCTTGACACTTTTTAGGAGTACAGACCGGTTGGTTCACAAGATGTCTCTCAATTTGTTAACCAGCAGTTGAGAGAAAAACCACGCTAATATGCATGTACACCTTTAAAAGAGAAGATGCAGAGAGTTCATGAGGTTTTCAGATGGGTTCTATATCTCCCAACCTGTTAAAATCCACTGGCACTGAGATAGTTGGATTGACTCAATGTTGAATCTTAATCTGCATATGTGTACATATACATAATATGTGTATCACTGGTGTGTGTGGCAGATTATAAAATAGCTACAGATCCTCCTATGTGCCTTCTTCTCCTTACAATGTGACTTAGCTCCTCCCATCAAGACACAGAGGAGTCCTGTCTCTCTCTCTTAAGTCTAGGTTGGCCCTGTGACCTCATTGGCCAATGGGACACGAGCAAAAGCGACACAAGCAGGGCTTTGAAAGGCGCTGTGCCCTGGGACTTATTATCCTGCAGCTTCCGGAGCCCTTCAACTGCTGCTATTTGAAGAAGCCCGGGCTAGCTTGTTGGATGGTGAAAGGGATGCGGCCTGGTCAGCCCTATGCCTTGGCCCTCAGTGTGCCACGTATGTGAGCAAGCCCACCCTGGGTTATTCAGCCATGAGCCAGCCCTACCACTGACCACAAAGATCAGCCACACCAGCTTAGACTGGAAGAATTACCTACTAACTCACAGAATCGCAAGCTAAAAATTGATTGTTTCCTTAAGCTGCTAAATTTTGAGGTGATTTGTTACATAGCAAAAGCTAATTGATAGAACACGTATACTTTAATATTCCATGTAATTTAAATTATTACCTTTTTTGGTTAGAGTGTACATAATCTTCTCTCTGAGTCTCCTAAAGATAGAGGTACAGTCTTTGAATTTTTTTTAGCAGCTGAAGCAGTGTTTGAGTAGGCCAACAATAGTATGGTTTCTTACTAAAATAAAAACACTGTGTATTTTGGTTTCTTTGTATATAAGAAGAGTATATACATCTACAACTTAATATATATTAAAATTACAACTTGAGGGTCAAATAGGAGTTATTGTTCCTAGTTGTCCACCCATAGGGGAATGTCAGCTTCTGCAATGCTGCTAATCAGACATTATGGCTAGCATCTAATTCCCTTTCCATTTCCCAATGCCCCTCCCTTTCCTGTTTCCCCAACACTATCTTGTCAGGATGAGGGGCTTGCTTGATGGGAGCTGAGCCAAGAGTTCACTCTTCTCTCTCCTGGCTTGGTCATTTCTTCTCAGATCCTAAATCCTCATCTTGGCTTTAATAAATCCTCATCTTGGCTTTAATAAATACTCATCTTGGCTTTCAATATGCTATTGGCATCCATGGCTCATTCTTGTGAACTAGAGCAGGGGTCCCCAACCCCTGGGCCATGGACTAGTACCAGTCCTTGGCCTATTAGGAACTGGGCCGCACAGCAGGAGGTGAGCGGTGGGCAAGTGTGCAAAGCTTCATCTGTATTTACAGCGGCTCCCCATTGCTTACATTACCACCTGAGCTTCGCCTCCTGTCAGATCAGCGGCAGCATTAGATTCTCATGAGAGCATGAACCCTATTGTGAACTGCACATGGGAGGGATCTAGATTGCATGCTCCTTATGAGAATCTAATGTCTGATGATCTGTCACTTCTTCCATCACCTGCAGATGGGACCATCTAGTTGCAGGGAAGCAAGTTTGGGGCTCCCCTTATTCTACATTATGGTGAGTTGTATAATTATGTATTTATATATTACAATGTCATAACAGAAGAAATAAAGTGCACAATAAATGTGATGCCCTTGAATCATGCACTGACGTAGTGCATGGGTTGCTAAAGAATGTGGGTATTAATATATCTCGGGTTTAATCAGTTGTGGAATCCAGGATAGCAATTCTTTTCGTTGGCATCTTCTGCTTTTCCACCTCCTCTTTCTTCTTAAAAATTCATATTAATTAAGGGCCTTATTTAGTGACTTCAAAATCATTGAGACCAAATTAAGAAAATAATGTCTAAATTTGTAAATGCTTAGTATTGTTACTTGCTGCAAATATATAGAGTTTTCTGTCATTTGTTGCAGTATCCTGTATTTTCATACACTGAAGTAAAAAAACACTCAATAAGTAAATATTTAACCCCAAAATTAACCTTTCCATTTATCCATCTATTCATCCATCACCTCCTCCCTCAATGCTGTTACCTACCCACCCATCCATAAATTTCTCCCTCCCCTTTCTCCTCTATTTTCACCCTTTCTCTACCGACCCATCTATTCCTCCATCTCCTTTCCTGTTTCCTTCTATCCCTTGCTCCCTGCATACACCCCTATTTCCTTCCTTCCCTCACTTTTCCCTTCCTCCTTCCCTCTCTTGTTCCATTCATGCATATGTATCCATCCATTCATCCATCCATTCATGTACCCATCCATCCGTTTTCCCTTCATCCTTCCCTCTTTTTCTTCATTCATACATCCATTCATACGTACATACTTTCTATCTATACATCTTGATAACTATCTACCTGTACTATCTATGAACATATAAATACATGAAGCATTTTGATGTGAACATGGAAAGGAAACATACATTAGTAAAGAGCAGGGCACCAGAGATGGATTGTGTGGATTTAAGTCCTGTCATAGCTCCTCACTACCTTGTTGGTTTTGGAAGTTTCTCACCCACCTTTTGCCTCAGTTTCCACAATTTTTGATATGGAGATAATATTACCTACTCCATTGATATTATTTTCAATGGATTAAGGCTTGATAGCTCTAAAATACATCGAATGGTGCCAGGCTCATAATAAGTGTGACTACTTTTGCTAAAATACTGATTTAAAAATCAGGTATTGAGAAGCCTACATCCATGGAATGGTGACAACTTGCCTGTTTCCATTCTTTGCCTTTCTTTAACTGCACACGTTTTGTTGCCCAGATATGATCCATGGATGCACAGAGGGCGTTTGTGCTTTGCTGGAGAAGAGCGTGCACACTAGACTGACTCAGCTCCCATGGAATCTGCTGAAAGATCTCTCTGGGATCCTGGGCAGCTGGGTGTTCAGGACCACCAGTGGCTCCCCATTTCTGTGTCTGCTTAGAAGATCTGACAACCCAGCATACCTCTTCCGGATGTTCTGGATCTACTGCTTTGTAAACTATAAATTGGCAAACTAGATTAATCAAAGAGGAAGCTTTCTGCATGTGTGCTAACAGTCACAACTCTCTAATCTCACAAGGCACCAACGTGACACTTCTTGCTAAAGAATGTGGCTATTAATATATCTGTCTTTGGTTTTCATTTCTGCTCTTGGAGCGGAAAGCCCCTAGAGGAAATAGTTCCTAAAAGGATTTATAATGTACTTGCTGGAGAAATAAGATTTAAGAGGGCAGCCTTTCACATCGAAGTTTCAGCATATGGTAATGAAGGTTTCTGTTCAGACAGGTGGAGGAGGAGCTGTCTTTGTTTCCTGCGCGTGAGGAGGATGAAGGCATGGCGTTGAGTCCTGGGCTCTCAGACTTCGGTTAGCTTATAGCAACAGCTGACCTGGGTCCCCTTTTTGGCTCTGTCTCTAACCCACAGGTCAGCCTCGGATGTCACTGATTCAATTTCTCTCTCTCTCTCTCTCTCTCTCTCTCTCTCTCTCTCTGTCTTTCTTTTAGACGGAGTCTTGCTCTGTCACCCATGCTGGAGTGCAGTGGTGCGATCTCGGCTCACTGCAAGCTCCGCCTCCCGGGTTCACGCCATTCTCCTGCCTCAGCCTCCCAAGTAGCTGGGACTACAGGCGCCTGCCACTACGCCCGGCTACTTTTTTGTATATATATATATATTTTTTTTAGTAGAGATGGGTTTCACCGTGTTAGCCAGGATGGTCTCGATCTCCTGACCTCGTGATCCGCCTGCCCTGGGCTCCCAGAGTGCTGGAATTACAGGCATGAGCCACTGCCCCCGGCTGATTCTATTTATTTCAATGTCAGGTTGTCAGAGTATAATTTACATAAAGTAACGTTCCCCCTTTTTAGTATGCAGCTCTATTCGTTGTGACAAATATATGCCATCCTATAACCACCGTGATCAAGACACAGAACATTTCCATTGCCTCAGAAGTTCCCTTGTGCCCCTTGTAGTCAGCTCCTCTTCTCAGACCCACTCCAAGCTGGCAACCATGGGTCTGCTTTCTATACCTATAGTTTTTCTTTTTCAAAATATAATATAAATAGTCCATAGGCATTTTAACAGCCAAGGTGCCTAATAAATAGTGCACTGTGACTATCATTGTTTTTCTTAAAATAAAAAACCCACTGTGGAGGTGGGTACGTGGAGCCTCTCCTAACTCCAGCTTCCATAAGCAGACATGGTTCAACAAATATCCTTTTCTTCCTCTTAACAGACTCACTGGGTTTAAATTCTAGTACTGCCACTCAGTAGCTGAATATCTTTGGATATTTTATTTCAATTCTCAATAACTTTGTTTTCTTGCTTGTAAAATGGGAATTATAGAGTACCTATCTTTGGAAGTAAACAAACAAATAAACTAAAGCGAGGAGCAACATAAACAAAAGAAAATTTCATTGTTCTTGGGATCTTAGAAAATAACAATGTGAAGTTACTTTATTTTAAAATTTCTTCAGCTAACAACACAGGAATGACATTCAATGCAAGTTACTTAAATTCTGTGTGCCTCAAATTCTGTTGTGTGAATTAGGGAAATAAGTGTACTTCCCTTATAGCACTGCTGTTTTGAGATTAAATGAGACATGATCCATATAAGGTCTGTTAGGCAACCTTAAGCTCTTGTAAATACTGGAAAAATGTGTCCTGTCAGAATTACATTTGTATTTATGTAGCCTGAATGCAGCATACATTTAAGAATGCTTAAAAAACTTGCTGCTGAATTGTCCATCAACTGATACATTGTTTTCTTTCAATTATTTATTCTAACTCACATGTCCTAAAATTAATCTTTTCAAAGCACACATTTCCATGGTTTTTAGTATATTCAAGAAGTTGTAATCCATCCCCATTATCTAATTCTGGAACATTTTCATCACAAAAGCAACCCTGTGCCCATTAACAGTTACTCCCCATTCCACTCTCACATCAGCCTATGGAAATCACTCATTAGTTTTCTGTTTCTATAGATTTGCCTGTTCTCAATATTTCTGATAAAAGGAATCACACAGTATGTGGCTTTTTGTGTCTGCCTTATTTCACTTAGCATAATGTTTTCAAGGTTCATCTACATTGTAGCATGTATCCATACTTTTTTCCTTTCTATGGTTGAATAATAGTCTATGTATAGATAACATTACATTTTGTTTATCTCTTCACCAATTGATCCAACTGATGGGCATTTCGGTCATTTCCAATTTGGGGCTATTATGAATAAAGTGCCTATGAACATTTGTGTACACATTTTTCTGGGGGTATGTTTCACCTCTCTTGGGTAGATAACTAGGAGTGGAATTGCCAGGTCATTTGATAGCTCTATGTTTTCCAATGCAGCTGTACCATTTTCCAATGCACCCAACCAGCAATGCAGGAGGGTGGCAATTTCTTCACATCTACTCCAGCACTTCACTTGTAGTGTGCTATGATTTGTTCTGATACCCATCCTAGTGGCTATAACGTTATATCTCACTGGGGTTTTTCATCTGATACCCATTCTAGTGGCTATAATGTTGTATCTCACTGGGTTTTTCATCTGATACCCATCCTAGTGGCTATAATGTTGTATCTCACTGGGGTTTTTAATCTGGTACCCATCCTAGAGGCTATAATGTTGTATCTCACTGGGGTTTGCCTAATGAAAAATGATGTTGAGTATTTTTTGCCCATTTTTAAATTGGATTACTTCTTTTTTTATGATTGAGTTCTAAGTGTTCTTTGATGTCTGGTTACCTGTAAGATACGTATTTCCTTCCATTCTATGGGTTGAATTTTCACTTTCTTCATCGCATCCACTGAAGCACATATAAGTTTTGAAAAAGTACAATGTATCTAATTTTTGTTTGTGCTTTTAGTGTCATATCTAAGAAAACATTGCCATTGCCTAATCCGAGTTAATGAATATGTATGCCTAGGTTTTCTTCGTTTTCTTGTAAGTGTTTTATAGCTTTAGGTTTGCATTTAGCTCTTTAACCCATTTTGAGTTAATTTTTTATATGGTGTGAGGTAGAGTATCACATATGTATGTCCAATTGTCTTACCACCATTTATTAAAAAGACATTCTGTCTCCACTGAATAATTTTAGCACCCTTGTCAAACGTTAACTGACCATAATTGTTAAGGGCTTATTTCTGGACTCTCAATTCAATTTTAGAGATCTATACATCAGTCTTTACGCCAGTTCCACATTGTGTTGATCACTACAGTGTAGTAGTAAATTTTGAAATTGAAAAGTGAGAGTCATGCAACTTTATTCTTCCTCTGTCTGGTTATTCTATCTATTACTGAAAGTGCATATTGAAGTCTTCAGCTATTATTGATGAATTTTTTATTTCTTCCTTTAATTAAATCAGTTATTGCTTTCTGTTCTTGGTCTGTGTTATTTCGTGCATTTTTAAAAATAATTGCTATGTTTTCCTGATGGTTGACACTTTTATCTTTATAAAATGTACTCCTCATTTGTCTCTGGTAGCACTATTTTTGTTGAAGTCTGTTTTGTATGATATTAGTATAGGCTCCTCAGTTCTCTTTTGGCACTGTTTGCATGGCTAAACATTTTCATTCTTTTATTTTCAAACTACTTGCTTATTTGAATTTAAAGTTTATCTCTTAAAGATAGTTGATTCTGTTTTTTTAATTACCGATAGTTTTGATCTTAGCATTTTAGTTAGAATATTTAATCATTTATATTTAATATAATTACTGATAAGGGAGAACTTATATCTCACATTATATTGTTTTCTACATATCTTATGTCCTTTGTTTGTGTTTATCTATTTCTGCCTTTTGCACTAAATAGATATTTTGTAGCTTACTGTTTTAATTTTCTTGTTGCTTTTTTTAAACTATAATTTGAGTTAGTTTCTTAATTGTTTCCTGGGCATTGCAATTAACATCTAATTGTATAATAATATAGTTAGATTAATACCAACTTCATTTCAATAATGTATATAAAAACATTGCTCCTATATAGTTCCATTTCCTACTCGCCTAATTCGTGCTATCATTATCATAGAAATTGCTTCTTAATACATTATAAGCCTGTTAGTACAGTTTTATGATTATTGCTTTATGTAGTTGTATTTAAAATCAAATAGAACAAAGTATTAAAAGCAAAATTGCATCTTTGTTGTCTTTTATGTTTACCTGTTTTTACCTTTACCAGTGTTCTTTTGTTTGTTTGTATGTTTGTTTTTTGAGATGGAGTCCTGCTCTGTTGCCAGGCTGGAGTGCAGTGGCGCAATCTCAGCTCACTGCAATCTCTGCTCCCAGGTTCAAGCAATTCCGCCTCAGCCTCCCAAGTAGCTGGGACCATAGGCGTGTGCCACCATGCCCAGCTAATTTTTGTATTTTTAGTAGAGATGGGATTTCACCATATTGGCCAGGATGGCCTTGATCTCTTGACCTCATAATCTGCTCTCCTTGGCCTCCCAAAGTGTTGGGATTACCAGTGTTCTTTTTTGTGTTGATTCTTTTTTTTTTTTTTTCTTGAGACAGAGTCTCTCTCTGCCGCCGAAGCTGGAGTGCAGTGGTGTGATCTCGGCTCTGTGCAACCTCTGCCTCCTGGGTTCAAGCAATTCTCTGCCTCAGTCCCCCGAGTAGCTGGGATTATAGGCACCCGCCACCACTCCTGGCTAATTTTTGTATTCTTAGTAGAGATGGGGTTTCACCCTCTTGACCAGGCTGGTCTTGAACTCCAGACCTCGTGATCCACCCGCATTGGTCTCCCAAAGTGCTGGGATCACAGGCGTGAGCCACTGCACCTGGCCTTGTGTCAATTCTTATAAGAAAAATTTTCTAGCAACAGACTCTCTCAGTTTCTAAAATACATATGGATATGTCTTAATTTCTTATTAATTTTTGGAGGATAGTTTTCCTTTTTATAGAATTCTTTGTCGACAGCTTTTTGTTTGCTTGCTTTTTCCTTTGAGCACTTTGAAAGCATCTTCTCACTACCTTCTGGCCACTATGGTGTCTCTTGTGAAATCAGTTGGTAATTTGACTTAGAATGTCCTATATACAATGAGTTACTTCTAGTTTTCTTCTTTCAAGATTCTCTGTCTTTGGCTTTGGAAAATTTGATTATGATATGTTTTGATGTAAATATTGAGTTCATCCTACTTGGAATTCATTGTACTACTTGGACATGTAGATTCATGTATTTTTATAAGATTTGAGAAGATTTTGGTCATTATTTTTTCAAATATTCTTTCTGCCCCTGTTATTTTGTTCTGTATCTCTGCACCTCCCAGTATCTGTGTGTTGGTGTGCTGAATGAGTTCCGCAGGTCTCTGAGGCTCTGTTGCTTTTTCTTTATTATTTTTTCTTTCTATTCCTCAGTCTGTATAATCTCAATTGTTCTATCTTCAAGGTCACTAATTATTTTTCTGCCATCACCAATTTGCCTTTGAAACTCTTTAGTGAATTTTTCATTTCAGTTAGTGTGATTTTCACCTCCAGAATTTATATTATGTTCTTTAAAAAAATCACTTGTATCTCTTTATCGATATTCTTTTCTGGGGAGATACAGTTCTTATCCTTTACTTCTTTAGATAAAGCTTCCTTAAGTTATTTGAACATATTTAAAATAGGTTACATAAGGTCTTTTTTTTAATAGCAAATCTGATGTCTGAGGTTTTTGGGGAACATTTCCATCGACTGATTTTTTTATTCTTGTATATGGGCCGTATTTTCTTGTTCTTTGCATGTCTCAATTTTTGTTATTGAAAATTAGACATTTTAAATAATATAATCCAATAACTTGAAATTCATATCCCTCTTCTCGTAGGTTTGTGGTTATTTCTTATTGTTGTTTTTTCTGTTTGCCTAGTGACTTTCCTGAAGTAATCCTGTAAAGTCTGTATTCCTTGTCTTCTGTGACCTCTAAAGCCTCTGTTCAGTTAGTTTAGTGGTCAACTAATGATGAGACAGAAATTTCTTTAAATGTCTTGTCAATAAGTTCCACAGGCTTTGCTGAGTGAATAAATGTGTGCCTCAGGGCATGGTTTCAGTACTCTGGCAGGCAGTTTACAACACTGCCTTGGTCTTTACCTCCTGGTCGCATATCTTTGAAGTCGGCCAGAGAAAAGAGCTTGGAGTCTAGGGATTTGTCCTGGGTATGTACCAAGTCCCACACATGCATATGGCCTCCTACATTACCAGAGATGCTTTGAAGTTTTTCAAAGTCTCCTATAGATACCTCCTTCCTCAGCTCTTTCTTTTAAGTTTTTTGATCAGTTTCTTGTTTCCTCCGTGTCACCAACTCAGGCAACTAAGATAGTAAATAATTGCTACCAATTATTTTCAACAAATGTCATGAGGAAAAGCTGTTCACAAGGAGGGAGCTCTGAGTCAGGTCAAATAAAGACAGGCACTGCAAGTTGGGGTTTCCTGAGAGCTGCCAGGCCAGTCACATAATGACAGTTCTCAAGAGATGGGACTTTGGGGAACTGAAAGTTCATTTCATTCCCTCAGTGCCTGTTAGGCTGCTGTTTTTCACAGCTACCATGATTGGGAGCCTGATGTTTTCAAGGCTACCACAGAGCTGGGGAAAGAGGCATGGGAATAGATTAAGCAAAATACCACTGTTATTACCAAGATTCATCTGTTTATTTTGTTGTTGTTTTTTCAGTAAACTCCTTTCGGATTGCTACAGTCCTTTGGTTAATTTGTAGAGTTTTGAAAAAGCTGATAAATTTTGCCAATGTTCACACTGCTGTTATTGAAGAGCAGACTTTTGGAAATCCTTACTTCACTATTCCCAGTGGCATCTCTCCATTGACTGCATTTTGTTGTCAATAAAATGAAGATTATCACAACTGAGTTACCTGCCCCAGTTGTTATGAAAGTCACATTTTAGAAGTGACAGGAGAAAGTTCCACGATTTGAGAAAAAATCATCTAGCACATGAAACAATGGGGTTAAGGAAGCCTGGCTTCCTTTTCACTAGCACTCGCTGGAGACACAGGGATGTTTTGTGGGCCTTGTCTTTGTGTCTCAGAAGCAGAATATGAGACAGATTTTTGAGGTACCCAGCTGGCAAAAGTCTTCATAACTAGGAAGTCATAACTTCATACTAGGGAGTCATAACTCAACTCCCAAGCCCTGGGTCTTAGAAAAAGAACAGTAGCACTATCAGTCATCATGCTGAGATATTTTTTTCCTTGAGAGATGGCTTGAAAGAAAATAAATTTCTGTAGAATGAGATGAATAGCAATAATAACGCTACATATCCCCTTCCTCCACTTTTTTTCTTGGAAGCTATTTCTCTTTCAGTTTTCTAATTAATTTCCATTTCTTATATAATTTTAACACATTTTAGAGAAAATTTCTTTTCAAAAAAATGCCTGCATTCATCAAAAGTTGTACTGTTACAGGTTTCCTGAAGAAAGAAATTCGAGGGAATACAATTTGTTATTTTCTCCCTAAATTTTTTGTGACCCATCGGTACACAATAACGAAAAAAGATTGTGCAAGTTAAGGATGTTTTGCCACCATGAAAAAAAAAATCCTTTAAATATTCTCTTTCCCACTGATCCCTGAGGGGGTTTTCATATCTGTTCTCTAGAAGCATGGCTGTGATCTTAGTGGACACCCTGCAGTGGACTCCAGTTTCTAAGTTTTTTGGGTTTGAAGCGTTGAAGGAGGGAGCTCCATGGCATCATTCAGATGAAGATGGAATCAGGGAACAGCTATGCCAAGATCTGTTCAGACCATTGGAGCAGCCAGCCAGTGATTTTTATTCATCAACTCATTATTTACAGGCCAGTGTTAAAATCATTCTACTTCTTAGAACCAATGAGACTGTTCTAATTGTGTTATCAAAAGTGTGGAAAGACAAATCTTTTTTACATTAAAGCATGGTCATACCAACTTTCTCAGATCCCTGCCTACCATTTGAAACATGGCTGTTGGATCAATTGCCACGAGTCCTGCGGACTTTCTGCCACACGTGAGCCCTTAGGAGAAGGGGAGACTCTTCAGCAATGCTCTGTCTTTGTGTGAAGTTCCTTTTCGAGACTTCTTTCCTTTCACTTAAGTTCTTTATCAACAGCTCTTAAAATGCTAATGAGTCCTTAAGATGAGAGTGAACAGCTGCTTAAATATATCTGTTTCTACCAGAAGTACCACGGCAAGTAAAAGAACTGTATCAAAGCACATCAGGAGGAGGAATGAGAAGTGGCTTGGGGCCATGCAGAGACCCACCAGTGGCTGATTCTTCCCCGGCGACAAGGGGAGGGGGAAGGGGGAGGGGGGCAAAGGGAAGGGGGGGAAGGGGAGGGAGGAAGGGGGAGGGGCGGAAGCGGGGTGGGTGGGAGTATCTCATCTATACAATATCTCAGTCACTGATGATGCTCTTGAGGTCTGAGTGCCCATTTGCTTACATTAGTGGGAACTAACCAGTAATCTGGCCTTTTCCTAAGGATATGCTAAATCTAAATAATGTTTCCCTAAGATCTCATCTCACTTTCCATAAGTTACTTTGGCTTCTTGACCTCATCACGAAACATTTTGAATCAAAGTAACTGTCAAGATCATCTCAGTGAGAACTTCTAAGCAGATAAATTGGGAAGTAAATGATAGGAACACCACTTTTTGATCCAGGCCCCAGCATCATCCATGACAATGCCATGTGGTCTAGTGGACTTCACTGTATCCTGTGCACATTGACCATGCCAAGCCACCATTTCCCTCATGTGTTTTCCTGAACACAAAGGGATGTGAATACACATATATAGGAAATGTCTGACTCTTTAGGGGACTCAGACTTAAACACACACCTTCTGTGTCACTGTCAAATCACATTGATGTGAAGTCTCAGTAGGACCATCTCCATGTGATGTAGAGAATGTCATAAAATCAATGTATATCTTTTCTGTTATTTAAAAATAGTCCTAAAGAATATTCCCTTTGACCTTGAACCCCTTTGATTCTGAGAGTATTTAAAGTAGAGGTGTTTATGCACATTTATTTTTTCTTTGATTGATCAAACGTCGTTAAGCATTTACTATGGATCGTATCCTTTGTCAAGTGCTGGAAATATTATGCTAGGGAGATGATCTCTATTTCTATAAGTTCGTAATATAACTCACAGAGCACATATGAAACAAGCTTCACGTAATGCAAAGTCGTGCTTCCATAAACGTAAGTGAAACATGTTATGGGAACTCAGGTAGGGATTCTTTTGACATGGGTGAACCTGGTGATCAGGAAAGACCTTGGGAAGAATCATTTGGGAGGCAAAGGGTGTCTCCTCCAGACTGATGGAATGATGTAAGTGAAGTCACAGAGTAGTGGACATGCACGGGGCTGTGGGGCATGGCATATCCTTGCTGTGCTTGCAGACATATAAAAATTACTATTAGTGACATGCTGGTCACCACATGGGTCTGAACCAAGCCTAACAAGATAAAGGAGGGACAGCACTGTAATTTCTATCACTCGCAGATGAAAACAATATGCCCTGTGTTGGACAGGCTCTGGGGTGCCCTCACCCATCATCACTGCCTCCCAATGTTCCTGTTCTTGTGAAGTTCTCAGACTCCTCCTCACATCTGAGAGAAACACAGAACTTCTTTGCCAGATCACGTGTGTCCTAACCCATGGTGTGAGAAAATATGGACTTCATTGTCTATATCACCATTAGCATTTTGGTCACAACCAGTCTCTGAGAATTTCCAAACTTTCCCTTATCTTCCTCTATTCTTCTGAGTCCTTCAAACTCTTCTGTTACCTAGCTCCAAAGCCACATCCATATTTTCAGGTATCTTTATAGCAACTCCCACTCTTCAGTACAATTTTCTGTGCTACTCCATTCTTGCCTTACCATAAAGAATTATGTGAGGCTGGGTAATCTGTAACGGAAAGAGGTTTAGTTGGCTCCCAGTTCTGCAGGCTCTATAGGAAGCATGGTGCCAGCATCTGCTCAGCTTCTGGGGAGGCCCAGGGAGCTTTTACTCATGGCAGAAGGCAAAGTGGGAGCTGACATGTCACATGGCAGGAGTAAGTGGCAGGGGCAGGTGCTATTCATTTAAATGACCAGCTCTTCAGAAAACTCATCCAGTCACTATCACGAAGATAGCACCAAGCCATGAGGGACCCGCCTCCATGACCTAATCATCTCCCACTAGGCCCCACTGCCAGCACTGGGGGCTACAATTCAGCATGAGATTTGGGTAGGACAGATATTGGAACCATCTCAGAGGCCATGTGGCGAGGAACTTCAGGTGGCCTTTAAGAGTGGAGAGCAGCTACCAACCAACAGTCGGCAAGAACCTGAAGCCCCAGCTCTACAGCTTCAAGGAACTGAATTGTGAAAAACTAAGGGAGCTTAGAGCAGCTCACTCCCCAATGAAGCCTCAGGTCAGAATGCAGCGCCAGCTGGCATTGATATTAGTCTCTGTGCCTCTAAGCAAGGGGACCTAGCTGAACTAGGCCTGGACCTCAGACCCACAGAAACTAAGATAATCAATGTGCTTTTTTAATCTGTTAAATGTGTGGTAATTTATTACACAACAATAGAAAACTAATACCTGGCCCTTTCTTCAGTCCTCTGAGAATTTCTTTGCTAAGGAGACATTGACTACTACTACCCGCTTTTTCTCTCCCTTAGTTTTCAGTTTCAGGAGAGTGTTCATCCAGAGATTCTTTTCAAGTTTTGGCCTCAATGATAAAGTGGGGTGCAGTTTGAAATGGCTGTTAGAAAGTGTAACTCTTGGTGGATCTGTGGTGCAGGGGTGTGGTGCTGGGCACCTGTGCAGGCAGTGCAAGTGTTCCCGGGCCTACAGTGCCAGCCACGTTTCCACTCTCTGCCCACAGCACGTGTGAAACGCAGGTCTGTGGCCTGGGTGCATCCTTGCCATCATTTTGATTTCTGGCGCCATTGCAAGGGATGGAGAAGCAGTGTCTTGCTGAGGATTTGGCTTCGGATGGAAACTATTTGTGTTCACTACCACGTGAATCCTGAGGCTGGGCCTGCTGGACTTTCAGAACAAGCAGTGTGCAGGAACAGACAATGAGCCTGCAGCCAGATGGTCTGGGCCCTGGCCCTGCGTCCTGTTAGACACTGAATCTGGGCGTGTCATTTAACCTTTCTGAGCCCTGGTCTCTCATTTGTAAATCGGGGCAGTGCTAATGATTATGAACAAAATAATAATCAACCCATGTCTGCATACTTCATAGGATGGTGTGGACATTCAAATACATGCAGAAGTGTTTTTGAAAACTACCAAGTGGCATCTAACCCTGTTGTTTCTTCCCGTAGGGTCTCAGCAGTTGAGATAAATGGAGCTTTTGTCAGAAATAAACCTAGAAACTGAAGCAAGCAGGGGAACCATGCCCAGCACTGTCACTGGTTTCCTGGTGGTGTGATGTAGCTGCAGAGCCTTAAATTTTGATAACATGATCAACCCAATTTAGGGTCCAAATCAAGAGTGTCTTTATCACTCTTGATCTTCCCAAGGAGGACGATGTTCTGACCTCAAATCATCGCAAGTGCCAGTGAATTAGCAGTTATCATCAGATCAAGTCTCCAGTTACTGCATTCACTGTGCCCGTTAGGAGTTAGGAGAGAGCTAATGCTGTTCAATTGTTTCCTTTCTCACCTGATCTGTCCACTTCCACAACAGTTAGGAGGAGCTTCCTATCACCCATCTTGGGTGGACGATTGGACATGGCCCTTGGCATCTGGCCTTCTCTGATTCTCTTCTTGACTTTTATTTGTCTTCTGTCTCTGTCCATGTTAAACTCACAAGATATTTTCCCACTTTGGCCCACTTTGGTGTGTGTGCATGTGTGGGTATGGGTCTGTGTATATGTCCGTGACTGTATGTGTGTGTGACTGTGTGTGTGTATATGTGACTCTGTGTGTATGTGACTGTGTGTGTATATGAGTATGTATATATATGGTTCTAGTTCAAGCTTTCCACCGTCTGGTTCAGCCCTCTGGTTGTAGCGTTCACTGAGTCAGGCACTGCTCTAAATGTCTCAAATGCATTCACCCATTTAATTATCTATGGACAATTGTTATCAATATCCTTATATGGCAGGGAAGGAAGATGAAACAGAAAGCTTATTGAAGTGGTCAGGGAACCATAATTAGTTAGTGGCAGGATCAGAGTTCAAACCTGGGGATGGAGTTGGGGCCCACACTCTGAACTGCACCTTCAGTGCTTCTCAAACTTTGGCATCCATCAGAATCCCCTGGAGGGTTTTCTGGGAAACAGATTGCTGGGCTGCACGCCTAGCACTTCTAATTTAGTAGGTCTGGGTAGGGGTTGCAGAAGGTGTGCTTCTCACAAGTCCTAGGCCATAGGATGCTGCTGGTCCAACCACCCACTTTGAAAACTGCTGTGCCATATATTATGCTCCTTGATTTGAATGATTCGGGAAAGACTCTCTTCCCAACCGGCTCGGGCCTGAACATATATATGCATGAATGGTGGTTAAATCCTTCAGTATTCTTAGATTATTTTTCTGTGAACATGCGGACTGTTAGGAAGGGACCATGACTTCAGCCTGGGGTGAATCACGCACTCGAGGTGTGCCCACTGACAGCCTCGGAGGTACTGACAGGAAGGCAGAAAGGGAGAGAGCTTGGATCAGGGAGGCTGCTGAGTAGAGAAGAGAAGGAGAGGGCATCACACTCACCCACCTTGAGATTTGTCTGGGTCTGTTTCCACCCAGAGACACCCCTGCATGTGTCAAAAGAGTGAATGCTCTTCCTGACTTGGCTTTGCATTTCTCTGTCCTTCAATACATAAATGGAGTCAGTGCAGGTATGGAAAGGTGCCAGTGAGTACATCTCTTCATGGATGCCTGGGCCACATGTAGATGTGGACCTGTGCTCTGGCAGAAAGAAAGGCGCATGCCTCTGTGTGGGGTCTATATCTCCTAGAGCTTGAGAACCACTGGCTTCATCAAAGAAAAGTTAAAGAGGAATTATGCACCGGCCACTTGTTAAACATGGCAAGAAGACTTTCCTCCAGATTGTTGCAACGGGGGAAAGAGATAGGTCTCAATTCCAAACCCAGCAGGGACGGTGGGGGGGTTTATACCAACAAGAAAAGTGACGGGTCAGTGGGAAATTACTAAGAAGAGCTTGATTAGATCTTAAGGGTAAACTAGCTTAACAGAATTCTTGCTGAAAGCAGGCCAAGAACTTAGGTGTCAAAAGTGAGTGACGAGGAACTTGAGCAGATATCAAGGCTGGGCAGATTTGTGACAAACTAACACAGGAGGTCTTTCCTTTTCTTTCTTATTTTATTTTATTTTATTTTATTTTATTTTATTTTATTTTATTTTTTGAGACGGAGTCTCGCTCTGTCACCCGGCTGGAGTGCAGTAGTGAGATCTCAGCTCACTGCAACCTCCGCCTCCCAGGTTCAAGCGATTCTCCTTTCTCAGCCTCCCAAGTAGCTGGGACTACAGGCCATCACGCCATCACGCCTAGCTAATTTTTGTATTTTCAGTAGAGACGGAGTTTCACCATGTTGGCCAGGATGGTCTCGATCTATTGACCTCGTGATCTGTTCACCTCAGCCTCCCAAAGTGCTGTGATTACAGGTGTGAACCACCGTGCCTGGTCAAGGAGACCTTTTCTAAAACTAGCTCAGCAGGTCAGGTTTGAGGCCTAATTGAGAAGAGCACACAGAGAAGCCTGGTTAAAGTTTGATCCAAGAGAGAGTCTTTGGCAGCGGGAGAAGAGGCAAGAAGGCTGAAAAACTGAGTGGGGCAGCATACTTTCTGATAAATAAAGGTCCTCACCAACAATTTTCCATCCTGGTTCAAGAAACAAGAAGATATGACACTTTATCTACAGGAATATTGTAAAAATTTTAGGTCAAGATTAATTTTAACTTTCTCTACAACTTAAAACACTACATTTGGCCAGATAAATTGTTTGATAAATTGTTTAACTCAGACATGGTTAAATTAACCAAATAATGGGTTATTAAAAGTCCAAGAAAAGTTTGAAGTTAGCAAGTAATAACAGAACTCAAAACTATATTAAACAGTCAGACTTACATGGAGACTGTCTGAAATACTGTTTCAAATAGATTGACTCACAGGCCATTTTCTGTGCCAGTATAACAGTATTTTCATGAATGGTCTGAACAATAAAGTTCATCTCGTGAAATTTTCAGATGAAAGCAATGTGGCCATGACGGCTGATACTTGGGAGACTTGAGCGGGCTTTTACAACGTCCCAGCGAGGAGGCAGCAAGGGCTTCAAATCAAGAGCCATGGCATCTAATGTGGCTTACATGGAGGGTTGCCCTTGGGAGAGAACAATAAATCCTACAATTACATTTGGCAAGCAATGAGTCAGTTATACTCAAAGGAAAAGAAAGATCAGTGGGTCATAACAGGAAACAAGCATGGCTGGGAGCTGCCTCTGTGGAAGCTCCCAGGTGATGTCAACAGTGGATTTGAATTGGCAGACAAAGTGCTCTACCTCCCATTGCCTCTGGCACAGAGCCTCACCCCTACTCTGCCTTCACTGCAGATTGGGTTTTCCGGTGAGCAGACCCTCACATGGGGTTTAGCATGCAGACTCTTTATTAAGGAGCCCCTGCAGCTCATGTGGAAGGGTCAGGAAGCTGGCCGGGCAGAGGAAGAAGTGGAGCCCTGATATAGGCTGACTCCACAGGGTGCCCCAGAGCAAGAATTGCCCCTTTCAAGTTGTAGAGAGTTGGGCCTAAGTGGCCAGGTCTTCATATTCCTGCATCAGTGCATTGGATCTGGCTCTGTGCAGGCCAGGCTGTCCCTGAAGGGGCTGACTCCCAGCACTGGGCAAAGGCCTTCTTCTTCCACTTTCAAAGCCAAACTGAGCTCTATAGCAAATTCCTAAAGGTATTTATGTTTTCTCCTATATATTCATGAATAATGTGAGTTGTGTCTGTTTCCCTAGGTCTCCTCTCTTAGCTACAGCAAATACTGAGTTGTGATTTGTTTTTATATCTATTTCTCCTTCACTGAACTGAACTCTTTGTGGATCAAGGCTGTGTGTGTCACTGTAGATTCCATCCATTGGCACAGGCTTGGCATAGCATAGCATCTGCTCGGTACAACGTTTGTTGCCAAATCTATTTCTTTGTCAATTCTTCCCTCCTGCAGGGCTGGGTGCAGCTCCAGACCTGTGCATCACTGGAGCTCCAGTCTGTGCATCACCATAACTGATTGGAGAGGCAGGGAATGGATGGGCACGATGTACCTGCAGGGACAGGTGACTTAGCTCAGCTGTAAGAAAAGATGCCTGCTGAAATATTGATGACTTCTTACTGTGCATTCTTGCTCTGGAGAACATTTTATCAGTATCTGTGAAATGCCTGCATAGCAGGGAGGATGACTTGATTAATAAGTCACATGAAGCCTAAACAATGAACGTCAGCAGGGCCTTTCTTCAGGTTTAAATAAGATAAAGCACTTTGAGCCTTCTGGGCAAGAACACACTCTTCAGCAGGTAGGACAGGTGATGACAGGCACTGAGGTAAAGTCTTCAGACAGGTTTACAGGGAAATGAATTATCTCTTTCCAGAGTTAAGTAACTCCTGCGTGATGGCTCTTCATCTCAGTCAAAGGGGTTCAGTACATATTTTGTATTTTTTCTCACAGAGCGTGAGGTCAGGGAATATTCCAGCTCTTGGTGCCCCCTGGCATCCACATAAAGCAGGATGGACAGCAAGGCTCTCATATGCCTGGCCTGCTGTGTGCTCTGCCCCAAGGCTGCTTCCCTGCTTACCATGCTGTTTCATCTGACGGGGTCAAAGGGCATGAGTGTCCTGTGGCTAGCTTCTTCCGCACTGACTTTGAGGTCTTGGTTGCATGGCACAGAAAGCCCTGGCCAGAACCCATGCACTGTGGGTCCCCACCACTACTGTCCTTTCCCCAGCTTTGGCTACACTGAAATGTCCAGAGTGATATCTGCAGGCACGGCATGACCAAAGCTCCTGCTCAGGCAAAGACCTCTCCTTAGCTTCATTTCTAAATTGAATACACATACAAATAGGCATTTCCATACTCAGAGTCAGGCTGGTAATTTGGTACAAGTTAACATTAAAAAAATACAGATCCAAAAGCCATATGTAATCTATTAATGCTACTTTTAGAAATCTATCCTATGTCTACCCTAAGGAAACAGAGATATGAAACATATTTACATATTAGGATGGTTAGAGTAATGTTTACAATAGTAAAAATTCACATCAACAATAAAAAAGTTAAATCATGGTATACCCGTAATGCAAAACTTATTCATCTGTTAAAACTATAATTTTGGAAAGTTGACTGTCATGAAAAATTGTTCAGGATAAAATAAGTAGATTAACAAGATAATAATATCTCAATTTTATACATTTGAGCTCTATAGCAAAAAGACACTGATATGCATATACATGTGTATTATGTATATGTATGTCAGTGTCTTTGGTCAGTATGATTATGATGCTATTTTATTCTTTAAACTTTTCTGTGTTTTCCGGAATTTCTACAATGAGCACATATTATTCACAAACAGAATATACCAAATTGCAATAAATAAATACATTGAATAGAAACCAAAGATTTCTTCATCAATCTGTTCTGCTTTTGTGTTCGTCTACCACCAAATGTGTGCATTTGCACACACAAGCCTCTCATTTGCACACACCACAAGATGAGACTCACAATGTGGAGAGTCAGATAGGAGCATGAGTGTCTCTGGGTTATGGGTTTCTGGCCCACAGTGATAAGGCTGGGGAGAAACCCCTGGACTGCCCTCACATTCTGCATCCAGGGAGGAGCAGGGTTTCTCAGCAGGCAACACTGCCTCATGTGTTTGCATGAGTGAGTGATGTATCCTTCCTGCCCACCTATCTGAGACTCCCAATCTGGCCTTCTCAGGCCCTGGTTGCAAGGGACTGGATAAATATACAAGAGGCATCCAGAGATTCAAGAGTTGCTAACTTGTGGCCCATCCAATTACAGAAAGCACTCTGCTGTTTGGCACCTATTAAACAGAGTTTCTATTAATGAAGTCTTCTGCTAAGCAACCAAGCAAGGATAATTGATGTTTAAATGATAATCCTGAGGACTGTGAAACTCTAAAGTGCCTTCTGAGTTATCAAAGAAAAATTAATATTCCTATAATGTTTCTGCAACTTATTTTTATAGAACAGCACAAAGAGGAGAGAATTAAGGTAAATGGAAAGAATTCTTAGCAAACAAAGATTATGTTAATTATTAGATTCGAAGTTGAAAGTTGGAGAATTGGACTTTAAAAGAATCTCATGTAATTTTATGTAAGGGAAAGTGACACCCATGGTTTGCACAAATAGAAAATATGGCCAAGGTTCAAGCCCCTGGCCTCGCACCCCTTCTTTAACAGTGATCCTTGAGTCTTCTCCGATTCATCCTGCATAGCAAATATTCGAGGTAGGCAAATTTGCTGTTGGCAAAGGTTGGGTCCTCTTTCTTGTTTATCATTATTTCTCCCCTTTCAGTGGTTGCCCCACTGAGATGGAAATGTCAGTGATTACCCCCCTTTACTATGAGAGTATCAGGGCACAGAGAGCGGGCTGGAGGCACAGGCTCAGAGCCATGAGGCTCAACTCTCCAGCTGTGAAACTTTGGATGAGTCACACGGCTTCTCTGGGTCTCGCAGGGTTATCAGAAAGACCAAATAGCTTAATATTTATAAAGTGGTTAAAACAGCGCTTGTCATAATATTCTATATTAGTGTTTGTTCAATAAATGTATCACATCTCTAAGTATTTACTTTCAAAATAGGAGGTGTGCGAGAATTAACTTTACATTAGCCACGGACTCACGTGTTGTGTGTATCCTGGTTTCAGTGGGGAGAGCATTGGCCAGGGCGCCTTGTTGGCCACATCCCAGCCACCCCACACAAGCGACTTCTGTGTCCAGAGGTGACCTTGGTGACCACAATTTAATAGTGGGTTTTGCTGGAAAAAAAAGAAAAACTAATAAAAAGAACCATGACTGAGAGAAAGTAGCTTAGTAATAGAACTTTATTTTTTTGCCTGAAAACCTTTTAAGGAAAGCTAACCCATCAATACAAGCAATATGTGAGTGGATGAGCTGGAGGAACTGCCCTCCTTTTATTTGTGAAAATTCAAACACATGAAAATTTGAGTCATTCGTAAAGAAAATCCCCCAAGCAAGTGAATGCAGCACTTTGGTGGGGGCGGGGATTTTGGTGGATGATTGCCATGTTTGGGGAATTTTCTTTGTCTTAGTGGTCGAACTAGACGTAGTTCATAGAACTATAAACTCATAAGCCATAGAACACATAAGCCACTGAGATTCCGAGAGATACAGCCATCACACATTCATCTGGCAACTCTATTCATCTGTTACACACACTGGGTAATGAAAGACTTGGTATATTATTTGTAAAGAGTCTGAACAATGTCATTGAGAACGATGTGGTTTGGGGTTAAAACTGCCCAGAGCTCTCACTCATGGCCTTTATTCTATGCCGGTAATTACGCCTCCTGATGACCACAGGTGCCTTTGGAGACATCTGGTAAGATTAAGGCTCCTAGAAGATGCAGGTGTCCACAGTGGTCCATGTGCAGAGCCTGGAGTCAGGGCCGCATTCTACCCGCCACACGTTCCCAGCAGACATAACTGGCCCGCACCATATTGTTCTGTCCGCCCTCTTGCCTTTGAGAGGCTGTCCATTCTTCTCCCTGCAGTCAGGAGGATCCATTCAAGAGGCAAATCCGATCTTGCCCCCATCCCTTCTCTTCTCACCTTGGCCATCTCTGGCCAGCTGCTTTCCCTATCCAGTGCAAGGTTTTTGTCCCCTCCCCACTGCCTGGTTTGTACTTTTTCTTCCTCCTTTTTCAGATCTCAGCTCCAGCAGCGGTCTTCAGGAGCCTGTCCTGCCT